>NC_087203.1:17947957-17963924 GCF_015104395.2 Macrobrachium nipponense
GTGGTTAGGGGAAACGCCTTTCAACAATTAAAATTCTTTGTGAAAACATGACCTGATACATTTTTTATTTCATGGACAAATCGATCAAGTTCATCCGGATATTTACAGACGAAGGAATTTATTACAATTCCATAAACTCCAGATAACCTCACCGCTCCAAATGAAACCCCTTGAATGGTGAAACGAGGACTCTAATTAAAATAAAGACTCGAGCAATCTGAAAATATCTCAGAGAAGCAAAGTGAGAAAGGAAATTTAATTATCCGCCAGATTATAGAAGATCAGCACACGGCGAAGCTAAAGAGGGTCCCTGGATCCTTGTAAGGAAAAATGGAGTCATAAACAATGGAATGGAGGAAATTCTTATTTTGGGAGAGCGTTAATACTAACGTTAAGGTCGCTTAGGAAAGATTCTAAAAGTAAAATACTAAAATAGAAAGATATCCAAACATATTCAGAGACCAAAGAGCCAATGATGAAGTCAAATACTGGGAAGTTGAACTTCCCCAAAGGACAAAAGAAATAAAAGCGAATTTTTCATGGCCTACATAAATCTTATATTACATTGCTATTTGTGTACACTCAATAATAATTCAAGTAAGTGGTCAATCATGTTAATTATAACAGAGAACCAGAAGTAGTAAATAAAGCAATGTAGGTTTGCAAGCCAATTTAAAAATTTTACTTATATTTAAAATATTCTCACGCATGCACACATTCGAAGATATTTCTGTCGCATACATGCTTTCCTTAACGATAAACTAAGAAAATGATTGACTGGTACTTTTTTATACAGGTTTCCCTTCCAACAGTAGAAAACATTAGGAGATAAAAGTGGTTGCAACATCCAGCTTTTATCGTGAGACGAAGATGTTTGTAAGAGTTGATGATTCTGACCTAACCCACCTACAAGTCTAACATTACTTAACAAGAAAAAAAAAAAAAAAAAAGGGATTACACGGTAGAATATTCATTACCTGTTATTTCAGTAAAAAAAAAAAAAAGGAAAAAAAAGAAAAAAAAAAAGACTTCTAATAAGAATAGAAAAGAAAACAAGTATAGGTTTTTGAGGATTATAATGGTTTTCCACCATATTCCTCAAAAACCTGCAATCATCAGTAATCTTGATTTGGTGGCAAGTTCATTTTATGAAAAGCACTCTATAGAATTCATCTCCTTGAAGAGATTTTTATTATTTAAGGAAGCCTAGGTTGGAGGTAGTGTTGATTTTAATGCTACTTACAACTATTTGTATGCACTGTAATATGTTTTACAAGGATTAAGAGTAAATAAAAGATATATAGAAATGGTAAAATAGTTAATGCAGAAGAAATAATTGATCAGAGGGGTTTTAGATGGTATGGACAAGTAGATATAATGGGAAGACTTAAAAAGTGCTGCATGAATGTAGTAAAGAAGGCACTGGAAGGGAAGGGCAGCATTAAATATTCAGGTAACGCTTGAATGCGTGCAATTGAAAGCCTGTTTGTCGGGAGTTCAACACATCGTTGATGACTCTTTGTGCAGGTGCATGGAGTAACTAATTGTAGACATACTCATTCATGATTCACCAGTTAAAACTAGATGATAATAGTGACCATTCTCTCTCTCTCTCTCTCTCTCTCTCTCTCTCTCTCTCTCTCTCTCTCTCTCTCTCTCTCTCTCTCTCTCTCTCTCTCCATTATATTCACACTCGTAGGTAACTATTCTAATTAACTGTGTCATTTCTTCTATACTTCGGTGTTTCATCTTTCAGTTTGATATAAACTGTTATAATCTTTCTCCTGCTCATATATTTACTCTCACACTCTATGTTTTACAAAGTTTGTTTTTAAGTCTTTCGTTATGTTCTGTAATTTCACAGTAATGTCGCCAGTCAATACTGCATCATCAACTGACATCAACCATTCCAGAGTCACTCTCGATTCATTTTCTCTTCCCCTAACTTGGCACCTACTTATTATGATGCCCTCTCTCTTTCATAAGGAATTTAAAACAGACGCCTGATGCCCACGGCCAGTTCTGTGTTTATAACCACATTGGGCCTACCCTGCTAAACCCTTATGTAACTACTTAATCGACAGGGTATATGAAAATGAGGCCAATGCTGATAAACAGCCACACAACATAATTACATACACGAGTTGCTGTATATTAAACAGTTTATTATTATTTACACAAATTTTATCTTAGTGAATAACAACATTCAACACCCTTTTCAAACGTTAACTGTAAATAAAATCAAACAAGATCCATAAATTTAAGAAAAAGACAGTATGCCTATATTCCTCAGGAGCTAAAATGAATTAATTTGTCATTACTTGGAATTGCCAAATATTATGTCTACTTCTCAATTAAATAATTTAGCTCCATACATCTAAAAAGTCAGGAAAATGAATCGTTTTACTTAGGAGAGGTGAATGCAGCAGTTCATAATATGAATAAGTATATATGTGTGTAAACATATAAAAACATTTTCCTTGGGGTATTCAGATTAATGCCATTCGTTAATTCGTCAAAGACTGTACAGTTTGTAAACCGCTGGAAACTGTACTTACAAACATCAAGATGAAAGGGGGTCAAGATAGTTGTACATGAAAAAACTGACTGATCAATGAAAATATCGACCCTCTGTGTTCTTAATCCATACAATATTTTTAGCAATGTAAAACAAGGAAAATAGTGTTCGGGAAAATATAGTAATAATGTAACGACATAATTCTGCTTATAGAAATCTGTGATTTTGAAGCTACAAAACATGAAGTATTATATCTTACAAACCAAGATATAAAGATAAAAAAAATTGTGTTTTGATTTATCGAATATCTCTCTCTCTCTCTCTCTCTCTCACACACACACACACACATACATTACATACTGTTACACCCCCCGAATGAATTCATTATTTGCGTGTCCGCAGAACTGTTATTCAATAATATTTAAATTATCGTTTTAAGGTTACCAGTATGGAAGGAAAAAGCCTTATATCCTAATAATTTGGCTTTCAACCAGTCCTATTTGGGAGGGAAATGACGAACAAATCAGTCAAAATTTGTGACTATTATTCGAGAAAGCTATTCTTTGATGTTACTCCACGAAACACCTAATTTTCTCTCTTAAAACAAAAATCCCGAAATTTAGACTTTCACAAACTTATCGCCCACCAATGGTTACACAATACCAACTCAGTTATGAAATAATAATATCCATTTATGCCTTTGGTAATATTTTTTACCACTTCCGTCTCCTTATCTGTAAATTTCTTATCATTTCGTTCCTTTACTCTACATAGTATGGTTGACAAACAAAATTCATTTAGACCATCAATATTTTGATTATTCTTCATAAATCTAAAGTTGGTTTAAAAAAATACTCTTCTCTTTTCATGTTACCATCAATCGTAAAATCATGCAAATACACCGATTCCATTCTTCGACCAACTATATATAAATTCTTTACTATTTCTTCCTTATCTTTTTACCTCTATTATTTTCTTGCTTACATTCATTTTCAATTTCTACCACTTAAATAATTTCCAAACTCTTTGAACAGTCTCGATATTTTTCTTCAATGTGCTGTCTGAATACATCAGCGACTACAGACTACATTTCACAACCCCCTTTCACATCACAAGACCCATGATAAACCTGAGTCTTCGCTTTCCGTTTCGTGAGGCTCTCTGCCCAAGAATAAATAGTCTTCAGAAAGAGACTGAACTGGGGCAAAAACTTTTGGTGAAGATAAACCAAAGACCTATTGAACTGATGGCAAAGAACATGGAGGAGCCGTTCCAGCTCCTTATGCATATAAAAGACTCCTCGAAGTTGAGGCAGTTGAACAGAGTTCCAGTCCTCCATTACGGTTGAAGTGGACTTGGCATTAGAATACCAAATGGCAGCCTAATTTTATTGATAAATCCTTCCGATAAATGAGATTTTGACAAAAATGCCACCACCATATGAAAAATGCTATTTTGTCAGAATCTTTTCTTGAGTCGTGATCATGAACTAAGACTTTTGCCTGGACAAAATCAACCGCCTCCTTGGTGACAAAAATAATTATGAGAAATTAACGCAAAATCACCTACAAAACCCCCACACAATTTTAATTTTCTTAAAAAAAGTAAGATCACTGGAAAGACAAGATGAGCACTGAACTACTGGAGAAATTCAAAGTCATTAATCAAAAACTTCCGTACATATGGCCTTCCCAAAAACTCATAAAGATAATTTTCTATTCAGACCTACCCATATCTCACGTGCCGGAGCTTTCTATTATAACATTTCTAAGTGGTTAGCCGGCCTCCTTTCCCCTTTCTTAACCACTGTCTCTAGTCACATTAAAAATTTAAAAATTCTGAAGATCTCGTCATAAAATTCTAAGAACATATGCCACTTCACAACATAAAACTTTTAAGCTTCTGAAGATCCCTGTTCACAAGAGCAACAGTACAGGACGGTCCCCAGTTGTTGAGAGAAAAATTAGCCCCTTATTCAGCTCCTTTCCCACAAGCCCTAGACAAAATAATAAAAGTGGTTGAGTTATGTGTATCAAATAACGTCTTTTAATTCGGGGAGTTATTCTAACAAAAGAATTCGGGTGCAAGCAGGGGCAGCCCTTTAAGACCTATTTAGACACTTCTATACATGATATCCTAACATTTTTGGGATAAAATAGTGGGGCAATTTCAACGAATTTCTTTCAAAATTAAATGCATTGGTGCCAAGCATCAAATCTAAAGTTGAAAGGGAAACAGGCAACGAAATTCCTTTTCTTGATGTTTTGATAACATATAACAAAATATATTAATTCCGAGGTAGAGCGAATTGGATATTAAAGGACATTTGTAGCTTAATGCATATATAATATATATATATAATATTATATATATATATATATATATATATATATATATATATATATATATATATATATATATTATATATGCATTAAGCTACAAATGTCCTTTTTTGCGTAAAGAGAAAATGAAAATGAATGTGGTGCAAGTTTTCCTTATGCTTTGGAGAATGACTTTATGCAATGATAGAGGGCATGATTTATAACTGGGGATACAGAGATTATTTTAGAATGGGGATGTGTTTGGGATATGGAGACTATTTTAAAATGGTGATGCTATAGGGGTTGTGTTCAGTGATAAACAATTGTGGTGATGATCCCGGGGAGTGGTAATGGTGATGATACTGGTGAATGGTAATATTAAGACCCTAACTGGTGATACTGGAGATATTTTACACAGAGATAAGTAGAATTATTTACGGGTGATATTTATGGGGATTTTATGGGAGTTCACGGTGGTAATAATTTTTGGGTGTGAGTGTGCCAATGATTTAGGGTGGTGAATTTGGTGAATTTGGTGATACTGATAATACTGATACTAAACATGGGTGCTTGTAATGATACTAAGGGTGTGGTTGATGTTTTGTGGGGATATGGGAGGTACTAACCACAAAATTTTTCCAGTTTCCTTTTTTTTATGGGTTCAGCAGATAATTGCTTGAAGTCTACGTGAGTCACAGATGTCACAGGTGTCACGGGAACAGTTAACAGTGCCATAGATTTTTCTTCTCCCCTTTTCAGACGTTAGCCATCGCTGAAGTAAGTTTTTTTTTTATCATGGTGAATTTGAATTTATTTTTCTCTCTGGACAGTTTGTGTAGATCTTTTAATATCTCAGTTCGTGACTTGGAATCATTGTTCGGGAATGTGTTTATAATTCAGCTGTTTGATGCTGCGAGAGATTTAGGAGAGAATTTTTGCATTTTTGGATGTGTACATAATGGCACTACATTTTTTTTTCTGGATATTTGTGTTCCGAAATTGTTGGCCTCTTGCACAATTGTGTTTGTTGGCAACTTTGCCAGAGATAGGAAACTTGATTAAGTTTTTGGTGGCCAGTGCCAAGGTGTATATGGGGAAGCCTTTGCTTACACACTTTGGATTTGTAGTTTGTTGTGATGAGTTATGGCACACTGACGATTTTTTATTAGAATTTCCTGGGCAATTTTATTTGCCGAGTTTTTGCCCTTCTCAGCAGTTATGCTAAACAGAGAGTTTATAGTTTTTTTACTATAACATTGAGCTCCTTAGAGAGGCTTCTCGAAATTATTTTACTGGAGAATTGGAGATATAATATTTTTGGCTATGTGATATTTTATTTTGTTGGAGATAGTCCAGAGTTTAGGCCTATGGTGGTGAGTGCTATGTTTAGTTCAATTATTTTTGCAGTTATTTTGGTGCAAATCGAAACCCTTGTGAAGGAGATATAGAAGGGAATATGGTGATGTGTGGTTATTAATGAAATAGAAGGGAATATTTTATCACCAGAGTGGTATTAGTATTAATATGGTGATATTGGGTGGCATTAATCTTTGGAGGTGAATTTTTTGGTGGTTATAATTTTTGGTGGTGATATGGGGTTTTACGAGCCAAAGAGGAGGGGTATTGGAGTTCTTTTGGTGTGGTGGCTCTTAAGGAGCAGGGGGCATTACTGCATTGTGGTTTTATGGAGATGTTGCATTTTTTATATTCACCAGTGGTTATTTTGGCGACATATAATTGCTGAATTGTGGTTTTACTGTAGTTTATATCCCGAATAGGTGATAATTTGCTTTATATAATTGAGTAATATCGTGGGGGAGTTTATGCTTTAAGGACAATTTTTTGGGGGCATCTTGGTGATATCCTGGAGATAAATTTGTGTGCTTATATGGTGTCAGTATAGAGTTTTTTGGGGCTTTTTGGAGAATAATGTTTTCTGATGTTGCAAGTCTGACTAGACAAATCTATACTGCAGTTCGAGCACCTGAGGTGTTCACAGGTGGATTTTTGCTGATAATGCCGTGATGAGTCCGGTTGCTGACTTTTGTTTTCCTTCGGTGTTGATTACTGGGAGTTTTGCACTATTCTGAGAGATGTTGATTTTGGCATTCCACGGAGATGTACTTCGTGGGGAAGGGGTTGTTTTCTGGTTGTTTCTGAGCGATGAAATTGTTGTGATAGCAAATTCCGTAACGATACATGAGCATTTATGCGGGAAAATGTAGAGTTATATATAAATATATATCTTATGTGTGTTCTGTAATGAGGAAAAAAGTTCACTTATTATTGTTATTATCTTTTTTTTATCTTTTTTTCTTTTCTACAAGATTTGTCGTAATTGGGGTTAGGCTTATATGGCATTTTCTGTTTTGGACAGGAGATATGATTTGTCGGGGTATGTGAGTTAGATGGAAGGGTGTTTAGCATTATGTTTCATGGAGGTTAATTATATAACAGTAAAAGAGTTTTGCTGTTGAGCAGTGAAAGGGTTTTGCTGTTAGACAGTTAAAGGGTTCTTACTGATTTGGGGTGGGTTACTGAAATATTAGAGCTTAAGAGAACATTTTTGGTGATAATTTGGGGCTGGGCTTGTTATGCTTTTTTTTTCCCTCCGGTTCTCATTATTTTTTTTTATATACTTGTGAGAATTTGTGTTTAGTTTGAAATATGATGACAGTAGTCCGTAGGAGTAGGTGTGTGCTAATTTATATGTGGGGTTGGCGACCGTTTTTTTATTATTGGAGATTTTCTTTGTGGGGTTATGATAGTGATTTGTGATTTAGCAATCTTATGAAGATACTTCACGAGTTGTAGTTAGAAATTAGTTCAGTGGTCATATTAGTGGTTAATTAATGGGAAGACATTCAGTTAGTATTTCTTAGAATTTTTTTTTAGGTCATTATTTTGACAGATGTATGTCTGGGGTTAATTCTTCTTTAATTGACCGATGACATGACTGACATACTGAAACACCATAAACATCGTTCCCCTGCGCCTTCAGCAAGACGTCCATCAACTACTGCGGAGATGTATGATGCTGATGTTCCCACATGCGAGTGTTTCTACGAGTCTACGGGGTTTTACGGTGCTTTTGGACTACGGGAGTCGCCAGCTGTCTTCCACGGGGAGATGTTTTGCCTTTCTACAGTGTGTTTCATGATTCTGTGCAGTTGCAGACACACGGGAGATTCGAAAATTCAAGATGAGGAGAATTTTCTACAGTTAACTGTTATTATAGCCCATATGCAGGCTGTTGAAAATAATGTGTGATAGACTTTGTACTGCCAGAGATGCGCAGTTTTTTTTATATGGTGTTTAATGAGCCGGCCAATGTATGTTTTATACATATAAGCTGTTTTATGTGAGCTATGGCTAGGCAGGTGCTAGCAATTCTGGGTGGCTGAGCATCTGTTATATAAAAGAGAGATGTATTAATAATATTTCAGATACCGTTGTAATGTGATGTGCTGTGAGTTTCTTAGAATGTAGAAGTCATCATTTAACTTCCCTTAAAAATCAGTGCTAGAGGTGACAAGCTTGGGGATGCTGACATGTCTTTTTTGGGGTGGTGTGATATCAAAGTTGCTGTAGGTGCAGATCAGTGGCATGTCTTGTTGCTACGGGCGGTCGCAGAGGTGCTTATGAATCTAATTCTAGGCAGTAACCTGGGTGTGGACAATGTGTATGAGTTCGTGCGTATGTGCTAGCTTTTCCTACATATTAGAGTGTAGGATTACCATGGTGGGACATTTGTACAAGAGAGGCGAGAAGCCAAGATGGCTTCTTTGAACAGTACTTTTATTATAAAGTGATTGTGAATACTGTGATTAATGGGCGGATCTGGAGACAAGGGTAACTGAAGTGGAGAAAGGTGAATTGATCTGGAGAAAGGGAAATTGATCTGGAGAAAGGGGAACTGATGTGAGACAAGGGTACTGACTTAATTACTATGGTGTACTGTACTATGACTATGCCTGGTTTTATGACTAAGATAATGTTGGATCATTGGAGTAGGAATATGGAATGGCCTATCTGAGTTCAATGATTCATTTAATCTTTTTTGTTAAGAAACCTGGGTTTATTTTGCTATGCTTTGTTCTTAAAAAATGTATATTTTTGTAATTCACGACTCTGATTTAAAAGACTTAGGTAATGGAAGGTTGTGGGGGGGGGGGGGGTCCGAGTACATGTGGATAGAGAGAGAGAGAGAGAGAGAGAGAGAGAGAGAGAAAGAGAGAGAGAAAGAAAGAGAGGAAGGGGAGGGGGGGGTGTGTTGCCTTGCCAGTTGCCTGGTGCTCTGGTTTCATTGCTACCTTTTAAAATATATATATATAAATATATATATTATATAATATATATATATATATATATATATATATATATATATATATATATATTATATATATATATTATATATAGAATAACCGAGATTGAGATTCTAAAATCTCGGTTCTTCTATTTTAAAGGTAGCAATGGGTTTTTAAAATAGAAGAACGAGATTTTAGAATCTCAATCTCGGTTTTATATATATATATATATATATATATATATATATATATATATATATATATATAAAACCGAGATTGAGATTCTAAAACCTCGGTTCTTTCTATTTTTTAAATCAGAGTCGTGAATTACAAAAACAAAAATATACATTTATTGAGGAACAAAGCATTAGCCAAATAAAACCCAGGTTCTTAACAAAAGATTAAATGAATGATTGAACTCAGATCGGCCATTCCATATACCTACTCCAATGATCCAACATTAACGAGACCATTAAGTATATATATATATATATATATATATATATATAAATATATATATATATATATATATATATATATCTATATATATATATATATATATATATATATATATTGTAATGGTCTCGTTAGAGACCAGCAGGTTCAAAATAAAAAACAAGAAATGGGCTGGAATAATGACTGACGAAAGGCAAGATAGATCAAGGAGCAGGACTAAACACGACACAAAAATAACCTTAATAATAATTTATTTACTGGTTAATTTACAAATGTACAATTGAGACAGGTTTTGGGTGGCGAAAATACAGTAATTATCAATAACTACATATCAAAACCATTAATAAAACAGAAAAAAGTGAAAATTGCATTAAATCAAGAGCTATACATTTGCTCGACACCACAATAAATATAATATTGCAAACCAACATCATTATCAGAGCCATACACTTCTGACACCAAAGCTATGTAATAACATTAAACACCAAAATTAAGTTAAAACACAGACATTAAACATAAGACAGCACAAACAGTAACAATATTGATCACTTAAATAAGCAGCATAACTTATGATCTGACAATAAGTTACAGATACATAACCACAAACGTAGCATACAAAAACAGACAAATCTGGATGTAACTGAAGAATCCATCATACACAAAGCGAGGTCCTCATCGTCCCGAGGAAGTGACCAGGTACTGCAGACCTGTCCAACTGCTAACAGAAGCAGCCATTACGCAAACAGACGAAGAGGTCCTCATCCTCCCGTCGAAGTCAATCGTCCGGTTGAAGTCAAACGACTTCCAGATGTTCCAACACTGCCATGCTGCTGTTGCCCTCTCAGCAGAGGTTTCTCAGAACCTCTCAGATCGCCATCCAAAACCTGTCTGCAGCTGTCACTACACTCGACAAAAGTTACCTCGTCACCATGGCGATAAAACACTGGCGGGTAAGGGAAACAATGCAACTATAGTAATGGTTGTTTAAAAAAAAAAAAAAAAAAAAAATAACGACTCATCGTTATAATATATATATATATATATATATATATATATATATATATATATATATATATATATATATATATATATATGCATCAGGGTTACATTAGATCTAGAACGAAAGCACAACACCTTTATATACTTATAGACAGCAAAGAATTAAAGATAGGTAAAAAGAATAATCCGATTTATATATATATATATATATATATATATATATATATATATATATATAATATATAATATATATGGGAGTTATTCTTGTATCTACATTTAGTTTTTTGCTATACTTAATTATACAAGGGGGTGTTCTTTCGTTCTAGATCTAACGTAACCCTGATGCAGGCCATGAATGAATGGCTGAAGCAGCTGTCTACAAAACTGGCACAAACGTAGTAATTAAGTTTTGTTTTCCTTCGGAACTTTGCCTCTCAAGATGAAATGAGACTTAGAAGATCAGACATGTATTATCTTGATATGGTTAACGTCACGTACATTACATTTAATGAGGAATTATTAACAAAAAGACTATCCTAAAAACATTCGTGAGCATCAGTAGGTAATCTGTGCAAATGAAGTCATCACGGTGACAAATCCATCTTCTCTCCAAACATAGTTTCGTTGACTGACGCTTCTGATAACTGCACTAATTCTACATTAAATCCTAATAAAAATAGAAGTTTCTACATTAAATCCTATTATGGGCCAGTGTTCAATTACCGTTGGAAATTAGGATCATTTGGTCGCGAAATAAAAATCAATTACCGCTGTTTAGAGTCGGAAAATCTTGGATAACGTGCACATTCCACAAAGAAATTATTCTATACTTGCAGTGTTCGTCATAACGCCCAACTCTGTGTGTGTGTATGTGTGTGTGAGAGAGAGAGAGAGAGAGAGAGAGAGAGACTAGCTGCGATCTATGTAGGTAAATTGAAAAACAATTTTGCATCGTTTTCAAGATTGTAATAAAAGATTAGTTTCAAATACGTATTCTTTTTCGTCATCGATTATTATGAACCAGAAAACACCCACTGACATTGAATTTTTGCCCTCACAATTTTTGACTTGGTTTTGTTATACTTAATGAAATTTTAATTACTGGAATAATCTACCCGACAAGGTATAATGACGGCGAAGTGCTCGTTAAGTGAATACTGTAAAAATTGAAACTCGACACATTTTATTTTTTAAAATTAACATTGAAATAAATAACAGTGAAATCTGGTTAATGCAAACAAATAAACCACTTACCTAGCAGGTCTTGGATTTTCATGGAATTTTAGCGTCATTATTTTCTTTGGTCAGCATTTTAAACATACAGACCATGAAATGGCGATCCCGGGACGACCAGAAAGTCAGTGATAGGAGAGATAAGAAATAATCGTGAAATGGCTTAAATTTAACCTTTGTCAGCATAGAATCACATTTAGCCACTCGGCGTTATTGCCATTTCATTGACTGTACTGACATGTGAGTCTTCGGTCTAACAATCACGTTTGATTCTCGTTATGGTTTTTACTTCAGGAATTAATAACCGAGGTTTTGAGCTGCACAGAGTTAATAACAGTTATCCGACGAATTAACAACTTGATGAGAAAGACGAGAAATCTTAATATTTCAAATGACTTCTTATGCGTCCTGTTTTTCCGTGTTTCAGTCTTTGAGGAAGATATTTATCAATTCTTCCCTTCTTCAGACTTTAACATCCTGAGCGTTAACATTTAATAATCAACATTTAATAATTATGAGCTATTAACAATACTGATACTGGAAACCGCTAGCAAGCATCTTATAAAATTCGGGTAAGTCCTTCTTCAATAGCCTATAATCTGGTTGAAAACAGGTGCCATATTAAATTTTCAACTAGTTCTTGAATTTACAAGTTTTTCAACTAAAAACTTGTTTTTTAACGTAGCGATATAGTGTGTAATAATACAGTAATATATTTCTGTAAGTTAGCTCTAAACGATAAGACTAGAAAACAGAAAATGTTTTACAATGACTGGAAGTCTTTGACAGGTGACAATTGGTCTTATAACAGGCACTTGAACCATAAACTGATAGATAAAATCAAAATTGCATATTAGAGGCAGTATAATCTGAACTATTTTTCTAATGGACGCGATGTTTATTATTATTAAGGCTGCGTCAATGTACTTCAATGTCGAAAAAACTGTGGTAGCGAATTGTATGGTGAGTAATTCCTTCTTGGTCTATGATGGATTTCCATTTGAAGAACAACGTTCTCTCAGAGGGTTAAATGAGCTACCTCTTTACACTTAACGTTTTTCAGGACAGTTTAACAGGCAATTAACCTCCTCATTCAGGGCGTTTCATTAATTATTCACTATTGATTTATTTTGCATCAAACGATAATGCCGAACTAATAATAAATTATTGTAATACGACGGCTCCACAGATATCTATAACAACCATATGTATTCTTATATGAAGCATCCAAACGTCAAAAAGACCAACGCGTTGCACCAAGTGAGACGGTATCCATAGCCACAAGTCGTCCATTATTTATCGTTAGTCAACTAGAGTTCATAATCTGTCACCAAAAAAGTTTCACTAAAATCCAAGAACACACTCACACAAGCAGGCTCAGACCAAGAACCTACCTATTAACAAATTCTTTGGTGCATATAAAGAAACATTAAATTTGGGTAACGTGAATTACACCATAGATATGTGAACACAATGAAAAAGTTCGTGACCTGGTTTTCGTGACATCAGTTGTCAGTGTATGATCACTACCATGATTTAAATAATAAAAGGATCAATAAAATTGAAAAGAGGGAGGTAAAAATGTCGCGGTAGCCAATTTTCGAACAAATCATAACAGTGAAAAGAGCACAGGTGTCTCTAACTGCTGTGTTATCACAGATGGTTTGAGTTAATTGCTTTGTTTTGTCTTTACATTTCCAAAACATGGCTGTGGTTTATTATTTTCAAGATGAATCTATAATTCAAGATGAATCTATAATTCAAGATGAATCTATAATTCAAGATGAATCTATAATTTCAAGATGAATCTATAATTCAAGATGAATCTATAATTTCAAGATGAATCTATAATTTCAAGATGAATCTACAATTCCCTAAAGCAGCTTTAGAAACGAAAAAATTACCGATTCTTCTATTTTCTAAACTCCATTTTCTTAGGCGTTTATTGAATTCGACTGTTTTCTTTTTCGTGACGATGTAATGAAAACCTACGAAATGAAGTTAAATGGAAAACTTGGGTCATTTAACTTTTTTTATAATTCATTCCACACCCATAAACATTTGCCTGGCTGTATTGGTTTATCTATACGAAAAGAAATTGTTTAGGATTTGAATATTATGTTTTTTATTAAGGTGAAAATGTTTTCAGTACGGTGACAATTTACAATTATAACTTCCCCGTCACCAATGAAGTTTAGTTAACCAAAATACGGACAGAATACTCGTCACTTGTGCAAGAGACTGGATATAATGAAGATTTGCACCTTCAGGACAAATTTTGTCTTCATTCAGTCTTTTAAAAAACTATTATATATATGCGCGAGCGCGCGCGCGTTGCTAGGCCACTGCAGGACAAAGGCCTCAGACATGTCCCTCCACTCTCGTCTGTCTATGGTCTTTCTATGCCAGTCTATCCATGTCTTCCCGTCCTTTCCCTACTTCGTTTGCAATCCCTAGAGACCCATATATATATATATATATATATATATATATATCTATATATATATATATATATATATGAATAACTTGATCACGAAGTATATAAAACGTGATGCTATGTATAAATAAAGGTTTTTTGCCACGAAGGAAAAAATGAAAAAGGGAGATAGCCAAGTACTTTCGGTCCTGTTCGGACCCTTACATATATATATATATATATATATATATATATATATATATATATATATATATATATATATATATATATATTTATATATATATATATATATATATATATATATATATATATACATATATGTATGTATGTATGTATATATGTGATATATATATGCTTGTGTGTGTATCTTGCATAAACGATAAACTAGAAATGGAGACAAGCTTATTTCAAAAATGCATGAAGCCAACATTCATTTTCTAATAAAGAATAATAGGACCAAACTTTGCAATATTTTCGCATGATTGGTTGAGAGGCAATATTCTTTCATATTTTTCTGTTTTCAAGTTATGTCACAACGTCAAGTTGGTGATATAATATAAAAAGTTGCAATGGAAAAGGCTTGTTATGAAAACAATTTCCAACATTCATTTACAGTCTTCGGAACTTCTAATTGTAAGTATGCTCACTTACAGGTTTTATTAAAGAAATATTTATTTCTTAATGACAGCTAGCCTCTCTTTTGGTTGACGAAATCATCTGGGTTTTTATTAAATGGTAAAATGTTACGGAAATTATAAATTTAATTTATTAAATGTTTCTGGCGTTGCCTGACTGTTTAAGCAGCTTTGTTGTTTTGAGTATCTGTAGTGTACCAGAAATTCGATCTTTACTGTTAAGTCATCATTATTTAAGGGACAAGACCTCAATTAACATCTTAAGAGGAAAAGCACCGAATTCGTCGATGTGAACTCTGAAATGAGAACCTCTTCCAATTCATAGACTAAACATTAGTATGTATTTTTAATATTAGCAAACTAGATAGTAAATGTACATTACAAACTTTACTTTTATATGATGTACTATATGAGTGCCATACTTCAGCATATTTTTCAAAATAAGTTCAATCTTTTTATTAACAAAAGCCTATCATAAAATCTATTTTGTGTTTGCCGATGAATATTACGGTTCAATTTGACATTTCTGTGGAAAATTTATGACTGGAATCAAATCCAGAGCAATATTTAATAAATTTCTTAATCACACAAACTCATGACACCTGCTGTTCTGCAAGAGAGGATCATCTATTTGCTTGGCATTAAATAATGCAAAGCTGTTATTTTGCATTTCAGTATTTTAATGTTCCTACCGTTTCTCAACATCTTCGATTAAATGTACCAAGTTACTTTCTTGTGAACCATTCATGAACAAAAAATTATTATGGACTAAAAAGCCGTTTGAATACACCTTTAAGAATAAATGAAAAACTTAGAAAAATCACGCAGAGTTATTTCTCTTCTATAAATACAGCATTGAAAATTAGTTTTAAAAGATACATTATCGTTACTGTTAGCAAAATTATTTAATTTTTTGATACAGAAAGTCGAAAATATAGAACAGGGAACTTGAGCGTAACCTTAAATTAAATTCCAAATGACAAGTTTCATAGTTCATTTACATCAAAATAGAATCAAAGAATAAGGATAAAAACTCAGTAGCAGAGGTTAAAAACATTAAT
>NC_087203.1:17964424-17981924 GCF_015104395.2 Macrobrachium nipponense
GCAAATGTTCTCTACTGCATGAGCTCAAGGAATGAAACGAAAATGGAAGCAGCCAGTAACAAACCCCCAGTAGATAAATCAGAAGAAAAAATAACTTTACAAGAAACTAATATAGCAAGAAACTTGTGCAGATATATGTTCAAATTCATTTGAGATATTAAGGGAAATGGAAACACAAGAAAATGATACATGTATCACTGAAACATCACGTGATAGTTATGAGCTGGTAGCTAAAGATAAAAAAAGGCCTTTAGAGAGAACTCCACCCAAAACCAAAAAAGCCAACAATTATTAGAGAGGTATCTGTTAAAGCAAAGACCAAGGATCCAAAAAAAGTGCACAGACCAGAAAATAAGAACATACCTTTGTCTCCTAAAGTAATAATAAAAGAAATGGATGGAAATACCCCAGAACAATAAAGAAATTATAGAGGAGAAACACCATAGACAAAAATGATTATGTGAAGGGAGAAGAGATTACCCCATCACCGGTAATTGGTGCACTAAGAGTAAATGAAGAAAGGAGGACACATAAAAACACATGTGGATGTAATGAATGTTTTCATAGAATTATGCAACAAAGACAGAAACATAACAAAAGACAGTTTAACAAACACTATACGAAATTTTATAAAATGTAGAAGTAAAGAAACCACTAGTCTAGAGACTCACAAAAAAGGCTGTATGTGCATTGGACATCTAATGTCGTATAAGGAAAAACAAATGTCGTAAATAAAATTTTAGAAAAATTGCAAATAGATAAACCACAACAAGAAAGTAATGCTTGAACACACTTAACATAATATTTTCAATAATTATATAATACAATGGAACATAAATGGTCTTCAGACAGATTACATTTGGAGAATTACAACGCTTACTGAAGAATACGAACCAATGATATTATGTTTACAACATGTTAATAAAGCAGTATCAACAATTGGTAAATATACCTTAGTATCTACATCTAGAGAAGAAGAAGGAATTTAGGTACTGCTATATATGTACATAACAAAGTATGTTACGACAGGGTACCTGTAAACTTTGCTGACTTGCAAACATCAAGCATCAAATACGAATAAAAAACTATAACTATGTAATTTATAACATATACAACCAACCTAACAAAAATTACGACATAGAAAAACTTAAGGATTTGTTTGACAATGCCAGAGAACCTACATTGATAGTAGGGGATTTTAATGCTCACAACCCGATATGGACTGTAACTGTACAATCTCAAATAGAGCAGGGAGTAAAATTAAAAATTGAAGAGTTCATGGAGTCAAAACGACATGTGCTGTATAAATGATGACGAAATTAGTACATATTTTTCAAAAACACATGGAACATTTTCTTCAGTAGACCTTACTCTTTGTACAACAAATATAGTTGACAGAATAGATTGGAATATAGTTGATGACTTGCACACCAGTGATCATTTCCCAATATTAATATCCTTATTACATAATAATCCTGCAAAACATGTTCCTCACTACAACATTAATAAAGCAGATTGGGAGAAATATGAAATGCACACGAGAAATATCCAACCATTGAATATTTAGAAGACCATAATGAAACTAACAAAATTCTCGTTGATTTCATTAAAAAGGCTGCTGATCAAGCAATACCAAAGTCAATGCCCCATCCAACAAAGCACAAAGTCCCTTGGTGGTCTGATAAACTAACAGAATTAATTAATATAAAACACTCAATAGGAGACGGTTAGATAATTTAAATAGAACGTTCAATAAAATAAATAAAACATTGCCAATATTAGAAGGAACTTTACAAAAAATGACTATATTATTATTAGAAATCGATACTTAAAGCCTGTATACAACAAAATATCTGCAAAATTTAAAAGGGAAGTAATTCAAGGAAGAATAATTTCATGGACGAAATATGTATCAGATCTCTCTAATAATACTCCCATACAAAAAATATGGGAAAAATTCAGAAAAATAAATGGTACCCAAGTTAAACCACCTAGACATGCCATATTGAAAGATGGAAAAAGAATACTTGATCCAAAGAAATAAGTAATATAATAGGAGAAAACTTAGCTAATGAGTAAGTAGCGATAAAAATTTAGATGAGCACTTCCGCACAAAGAAATATAATGAAGAACTAATAACAATAAATTTTAAACACAAGAAGATATATATTATAATAGAAAATTTAATATGGAAGAGTTGGAATATGCTCTCTCGAACAGCAATAAATCTGCTCCTGGAGGTGACAATATTTGCTTTGAGATGATCGACCACTTAGCACCCTCTGGCAAAGTCATACTTATTCAATTTTATAATCATTTATGGCTTCAGAATCTATTTCCTGATGAATGCGTAAAGCTATAATAATTCCTATCCCCAAACTGGAAAGGATCCAAGCAATGTTAATAATTAATTACAGACAATATCTTTAACAAGTTGCTTATGCAAATTACTTGAAAAAATGGCAAATGCTAGACTAACATGGCACATTCGAGAAAACAAAACTTTAACTCCCACTCAGTTTGGGTCACAGTGTAACAGGTCTACATTAGATTCTCTTTCTATCCTAGAAGACCATATACGCAGAGGATTGAACGAAAAAACGATAACTGTAGCAGTCTTTTTTGACATAGAAAAGGCTTATGACACTACATGGAGGTATCCTATATGAAGACATTACAAAACAACAACGTTCGTGGACATTTACCCATGTTCATCCAAAGTTTTCTAACAAATCGAAGTTTTCAGGTGAAAATTGATGATGCTTTGTCTAGAACATTCTCACTTGAAAAATGGTGTTCCACAAGGAAGTGTCCTTAGTGGCACACTAGTTACCCTAGCAATTAATGAAATTAGTAAAATCTACTCACCGGAATTAAAAGCAACCTTATATGGATGATTTTGCCATATATTATTCAGCATCTCGCATTAAACATGCAGAGCGCATCATTAACAAATCTATAATAAAAATAGATGAATGGACCTCATCTGTAGGATTTAGATTGTCCATTAATAAGACTCAAGCAATTATATTTTATAAAGATAAAAGATGGAAGAAAGGTGAAGAAATAGATTTGAAAATCAGAAGTCAAAGTATACAAATAGGCCAAACTGCAAAATTTTTAGGATTAGTATTTGATACTCATTTGAACTGGAACGCCCACATAACATATGTGAAATCAAAATGTAAAAGAGCATTGAATCTAATTAGAAAATTATCAAACACTAATTGGGGAGCTGATAGACAAAACCCTTACATTACTATATAAAGCAACAGTGCTGTCTATCATTGACTACGGAAGTGAAATATACGGCTCAGCTTCAAACGCAGTACTGAAAATGTTGGACCCAGTTCATAATGAAGGACTTAGAATATGTACAGGAGCTTTTAAATCGTCACCAACCTCTTCTTTACAGTTGAATGTGTGAACTACCTCTCTCTCTCCATAGAGAGTTAGTAACGATGAAAAGTGCCGTAAGAATTCAGTCAAGTGATTCACCAACCAAAAAATTATTTGAACTAAGGGGATGTATTTATTAACATCATTCACCACCTTTTCCAATTAGATCAAGAAGATTGTTTGAGTCACTGAATATAAATATCCAACTACCTCCAATAGTAAAATTACCTCCTCCTTGGATTATGAATAAAATAAAAGTTTGCACAAAATTAAAATATCTATCAAAAAAGCATTCCTATACCCCAGAACATCAGAGACAACATACAATAGAGCACATAAGCCGAAAAGGTCCACATTATGCAATATATACAGATGGATCCAAATCAAAATATGGAGTGGGATATGCTGCAGTGTCCCAAGATAAAACATGCCAGTTCTCGCTTCCCAATAATGCCTCAGTATTTACAGCAGAGTTTAGTGCAATAACATTGGCCATAAAAATAATCAAAGAAACACTACTTTAGTAATTTCGTGATTTATAGCGACTCTAGAAGTGCTATAGAAGCCATTAATAGTTATAATCCCAAAAATAATATTGTGCAGCAGATAAAGTTTTTACTCTATAAATTAAAAAATAAAAAATAAAAAAATATTAAATATGTTGGATCCCTGCCCATGTCGGAATAAAAGGAAATGAAGAAGCTGATAAAGCAGCCAAGGAAGCAATCCACAAGGTGAGAACAAATGTAAACATCCCTATTAGTGACCACTGTAGCTTATATAAAAAAAATCATTGTAAATAAATGGCAAAAATATATGGAACGAAGAACCTGAAAATAATAAACTAAAACAAATAAAACCTGACGTTACAAAATGGAGCTCCATATACCAGAGAGAAAGACACGCGCAAGTAATCCTGACACGTCTACGTATAGGCCACACTCGTCTAACACATGGGCACTTAATGAGCAGCCCACATGACCCTGCTCCGGAGTGCTCAGAGTGCAAGGTATTGATAACTGTTAGACATGTATTGTGTGATTGTCCAAAGTATGACCAGCAAAGACTGTCAACATTTGGAAGTAAACCAATAAAAGAAATTTTTGTCAGAATCTTTCACATTTTCAGTCGTTCCGATTATGACGTTTCTAAGAAACTCTGATTTAATTAATAAAATATAAAAATAAAACTATTTACAAAAAACCTCAGAGCAATTAATGAATTTTAGATAAAAATTTTTTAAGTTTTTTGACTATATGTTAATTTTGTTTTAATAACCTTTGTTAGTATGTATGGAACCGTGAGTAAATGTATTTATTGCCTGTTTGTGTTCTAGTATGAAAGTCTAAGCCTCTGTGTAGTTTTATTTATTTTTTTTTTTATTTATTTATTTATTTTTTTTTTATTTTTTTTTTTAACTTTTAATTTACTGAGTAGTATATTATATGACCCTATTTAGTCTCAGTTCTTGGCCTTTGGCCTAGACCTGGCATTTGATCAAATCCTTCGGGCCAGCCCTATGAGAGCTGAAAATCAGCTCAGTGGTCTGGTTAAACTATTCTTTATAATAATAATATTCATATTATGAACTGCTGCATTCACCTCTCCTAAGTAAAACCATTAATATTCCTGACTTTTAGAATATGGAGCCAAATTATTTAATGACTAAATCATTAAATTTTAGCTCATAAGGAATATAGGCATACTGTATTTGTATCTTAAGTTTGTGGATCTTGTGTTTATTTTATTTACTGTTAACGTTTGAAAAGGATGTTGAATGTTGTTATTCACTACGATAATAGAGAACAATTAAGGTGTACATTGTATAAAATTCCAAAAAAGTGTTTTAAATTGTTGGTAATATTTGTGTAAATAATAATAAACTGTTTAACACACAGCAACTCGTGTATGTAAATATGTTGTATTGGCTTCATTTCATATACCCTGTGTCGATTAAGTAGTACATATAGTGTTTAGCAGGGTAGGCCCAGTGTGGTTATAGACACAGAACTGGCTGTGGGCATCAGGGCGTGTTATAAATTCCGTATGAAAGAGAGAGGGCAGGGCATATAATAAGTAGGTGCCAAGTTAGGGGAAGAGAAAATGAATCGAGAGTAGACTTTGGAATGGTTGATGTCAGTTAATGATGCAGTATTGACTAGCGACATTATTGTGAAATTACAGAACATAAAGAAAGACTTAAAAACAAACTTTGTAAAGCATAGAATTTGAGAGTAAATATGAGCAGGAGAAAGATATATAACAGTTTATATCAAACTGAAAGATGAAACACCGAAGTATAGAAGAATTGACACAGTTAATTAGAATAGGTACTTACGAGTGAATATAATGGAGAGAGAGAGAGAGAGAGAGAGAGAGAGAGAGAATGGTCACTATTATCATCTAGTTTTAACTGGTGGATCATGGATGACTATGTCTACTATTAGTTACTCGATACACTTACACAAAGAATCATCAACAATGTGTTGAACTCCCGACAAACAGGCTTTCAATTGCACGCATTCAAGCGCTATCTGGAATATTGATGCTGCCCTTTCCCTTCCAGTGCTTCTTTACTACATTTGTTCAGCCCTTTTTAAGTCTTCCCATTATATCTACTTGTCCATACCATCTAAAACCCCTCTGAGCCATTCTTTCTTCTGCATTAACGATTTTATAATTTCTTTGTATCTTGTTTTACTCTTAATCCTTGTAAAACATATCGCAGTGCATACAAATAGATGTAAATAGCATTAAAATCAACGCTACCTCCAACCTAGGCTTCCTTAAATAATAAAAATATCTTCCCAGTCATTTGCACATATCTTGCTCTCTTCCTTAACTCGCAATACAGTGACGCTTATCGTAGCATCCCAACAATGTATAATGGAGAAATGATAGTGAGCTCTAAGAATCCTTAATAAATTCGCATGTGATAATTTGCATGTTGATGTAAACAAAGGGAAAGAATTCTGTAGAGTGTTTTTCCTAAAATGAACTTGGCACCAAATCAAGATTACTGATCAGCGTAGGTTTTTGAGGAATATGGCGGAAAACCATTATAATCCTCAAAAACCTATTTTTGTTTTCTTTTCTATTTTTATTAGAAGTCTTTTTTTTTTATTGAAATGACAGGTAATGATATTGTACCGTGTAATCCCACTTTTTGCTTTTTTAAGTAATATCGTTCGACTTGTAGGTGGGTTAGGTCAGAATCATCAACTCTTACAAACATCTTTGTATCACGATAAAAGCTGGATGTTGCAACCACTTTTACCCTCCTATTGTTTTCTACTGTTGGAAGGGCAAACCTGTAATGTACCAGTCAATGATTTTCTTAGTTTTATCGTTAAGGAAAGCATGTATGCGACAGAAATATCTTCGTATGTGTGCATGCGTGAGAATATTTTTAAATGTAACTAAACTTTTTAAATTGGCTTGCAAACCTACATTGCTTTATTTACTACTTCTGGTTCTCTGTTATAATTAACATGATTGGCCACTTACTTGAAATATTATTGATTGTACAGAAATACCAATGTATATAAGAATTATATAGACCCATGAAAAAATTCCGCTTTATTTCTTTGTCCTTTGGGGAATTTCAACTTCCAGTATTTGGCTTCATCATTGGCTCTTTGGTCTCTGGAATATGTTTGGATATCTTTCTATTTTAGTATTTTACTTTTAGAATCTTTCCTGAGCGACCTTAACATTTAGTATTAATGCTCTCCCAAAATAAGAATTTCCTCCATTCCATGTTTATGACTCCACTTTTCCTTACAAGGATCAGGGACCCTCTTTGCTTCACCGTGTACTGATCTTCTATAATCCGACGGATAATTGAATTTCCTTTCTCACTTTGCTTCTCTGCGATATTTTCAGATGCTCGAGTCTTTATTTTAATTAGTGCTTTTGTTTGGATCGGTGAGGTTATTCTGGAATTTATGGAATTGCAATAAATTCCTTCGTTTGTAAATATCCAGATGAACTTGATGGTTACTCAAACACTCTATAAATTCGTCGAGGATCGATTGTCCATGAAATAAAAAAATGTATTGCAACGTCATGTTTTCACAAAAAAAATTTAATTATTGAAAGGCGTTTCCCCCCAACCAACCTTCATAGTTTTTTCATTTTTCGTCAGAGGGACAGCGAGTAGCATCTTGGCATTCCCCGCTGAAATTTAATCTGTGACAAAATGTATTCGACATTTTACCCGTTTCCCCTCCGAGTACGCTATGACATTCATAAAATACATCGTCGTTCAACTCTATTTACACGTAATTCCGATAAGTAGCATACGGTTTCTTCTTTTCTTTAGTTAGATATAATATTTTGGTGTTATTCTGTGTATTAGAAATAATATAATATTTCTTCCTTCGAAGTAGTAAAGGATATCACAATGACTAAAGTTTCCAAAAAAGAAAAGTTGCTACTTTAAAACATGAATAATAACATACCTTTCATAAAATAAAACACAATGGATTATATAGGACATCTTCAAATCAGTGTAGCACAAGTCAAGGTAGCTGCAAGATAGAAGATCATTCATGACTAGCACATAATCCGACTCGACTTTCAAGCAGGAAACAGAACCTCGATCCGATCAAATCCCTTATTTTTTAGCTGCAAATTGATTACTTTTTCCTTTGGTCTCTTAATGGCGCTCGGATCCTAAACAAATGCACAAAATAAAGAAAAAGGTGAATTTCCCTGTTTCCTTTACAAAAGAGAGACAGATCGTATTATCCTTTGAAAACGTTCTTATTAGAACACACAAACGCGATTCAGAATACTGCCTTGGTACTGAGTTTCAGGTGACGCATAATTGCAGTTTCACGAGAATTAAAGATATCTCTGCTTCCCAGAATTCACTCAACAGTAAGCCAGAAGTATTAAGATTTTCTTTATTTTTTTCACTTCTCGTTTGCAAAGCAGAAATAGTTACGTACAGCAAAATAAAAGGAAAATAAAATACATGTTCAATGGTTAAATAGGGAACGCACCCTATCCCTAAGTGTAATGTGTATGAGTTGCAGTAAATTGTTCATATTTTCAATCTGGAGTATGCACAACGAAAGACAACGCATATGCAAAAATATGTATTGGTGTAGATACGTACATATTTATATAAATAACTCTTTACATGCATACTTTTGATTATTGATGAAGGATCGAAAATCTGCATGAATTTTGGAAGCAATAGCAATAGAAGCGCAGAAAAGTAACGGTAGTATAAATGGCATGAATAATCGCATACAAACAGGGAACTTTTTATATTGGAGCCTTTTAAATGAATGCATTGTCTCTTTCAGAGTTATAAAAACAAGGTATATATTGCAGTTGGGTTTAACAAGATACAACACTGAATATACATCCAGTTTAGCTCTTTGATTAAATTCCGGAAACAGATGATAACTGACCCCAAGTAAGTTTACAGATAATTTATTCAGAGGCAGTTTTCCTAAAAACTGTCGACGTATTGTCACCATAAATCGCTAATCAGACGCACCATTTACATGAATTGATTCGGAATAATTCGAATAACAGTCATGAATATGAAAGTTTCCTTGATGAATAGATAAAGGAGAGGGACAAACATCCGTGAGTAATTATGATAGAATCATAAATATAATTCTGAGTGAATATATTAAAAAGTACACGGAGTTATGTGATATAAACATAATTTTGATATTGGAACGAAATGCAAGGAAATTGTCTACTCAAATGTATACTCGTGTGTGTGTATATATAATAGATATATATATATATATCTATATATATATATATATATATATATATATATATATATATTTATATATATATATGTGTGTGTGTGTGTGTGAGTGTATATATATGTATGTATATATATATATATATATATATATATATATATATATATATATATATATATATATATATATATATATATATATATATATATATATATATATATATATATATATATATATATATATATATTATATATATATATATATATATATATATATATATATATATATATATATATATATAAATAAAGGTTTTTTGCCATGAAGGAAAAAATGAAAAAGCGAGATAGCCAAGTACTTTCAGTCCTGTTCGGACCCTTTACTGAGGCAAACTGATTTTACAGAGAACAACATGTCAAAAGAAAGCTTAATATACAAACTGACACTACAACATTAGCAAGCAATAAGGGCGATTTTTACTCTACAGAAGGGAGGAGTCGCCTGAGGGAAAGCCACACCTTGAATGGATACACGCAGTAAACAAGTGATTTTCCCAGAAAACAGTACAATATATCGAGCTGAGAAAGAGGGAGAGAAAATATCGAAACAGAGAGAGAGAGAGAGAGAGAGAGAGAGAGAGAAAGAAATAATAATATATACATATGGGCGACTAATTTATTAGTTGTATATTGTTATCATCTCTCTCTCTCTCTCTCTCTATTTCGATATTTTCTCTCCCTCTTTCTCTTGCTCGATATATATATATATATATATATATATATATATATATATATATATATATATATATATATATATTTATTTATATTTTCTTTCGTCTTTTCATTAATAATAATTTTTGGGGGGAAAATTTGTGTAAAAATTCATGATATTTAAATTGTATATGCTCCCGTGTTTTTTTTCTAATTGTACTGTTTTCTGGGAAAATCACTTGTTTACTGCGGGTTTCCTTCAAGGTGTGGCTTCCCTCAGGCGACTCCTCCCTTCTGTAGAGTAAAAATCGCCCTTGTTTGCTTGCTAATTTTGTAGTGTCAGTTTGTATATTAAGCTTTCTTTTGACTATATATTCTCTGTAAAATCAGTTTGCCTCAGTAAAGGATCCGAACAGGACCGAAAGTACTTGGCTATCTCGCTTTTTCTTTTATTTTTTCCTTCGTTGCAAAAACCTTTTAAATTTATACATATCATCACGTTTTATATACTTTGTGATCAAGTTATTCATATATATATATATATATATATATATATATATATATATATATATATATATATATATATATATATATATATATATATATATATATATATATATATATATATATATATATTATATATATGCTACAGGGAGGATCAAATGATTCTGTTTAACTAAAAGGAGAAAATTCCTACCTTCGATGCTCCCATTCCTGCCTTCCTGCGTAGCTGAGTCAGTCATTGAATCTAGGTTCTAAGTCAAACTCTTGAGATACAAAAATAGTCTTTATTTCCCCAAAATAGCTAACAAGAAAATTAAATACTGTGAATTCAAAATCCCAAAAATCATTAAGACACCATTATCAAAATTGTCATGCACTATTCTCACTGTCTAAGAAACCCGTCAGCCTTTCTCAAATAAATGTCCATAGAGAATTCATTTTCGGTAGTGACAAACCGAATCCATCTGTAAAAGAAACCATAATTATCAAAAATTGTAATATTAAAGTTCATCATAATATTCAGATGTCGCACTACACTTCTCTCAAAGGATCTGAAATAACTGACACTGTTTATAATGTTCTGTATCTCAACACTCTACCTTAATTGATGGACCTTCTGGACGCATTCACGTAGATTCTGATCACCACTAAAGTTCTTGTCTAATGATCCCTTAAATTACTACACCGAGGGGGTTATATTCCATTCATTTGCTCTAACGGAGGGTTAAAAAATGAACTTACGCACGCTAATGAGACGTACGAATGCACGCACGCTAGGCTGTTCATGATTTCGATGTGCGTGTGTTTTCCCGTGTCTCATGTACACGCTCTATTTGGCGTACAAACTGATGCACGTACGTAACTGCATTTTTCTGATATCACGATCATTTGACTTCAACTAATCCAGGTCACTGCGCTCTCCAAGATCTGCCATGTCTTCTGGTAATGTTATGACGTCTAGTTCTGTCGTTTGTGAAATTCAACTGTTTATGAAACAGGATAAAATCTGCGCATATGAATTGTTGTATGTATTTGAAATGGTCCACTCTTTCGATAACTCTGTTGTCGAGTGTATTTCTATTTATATAAAAAAAACTTTATATAAATAGAAATACGAGTCGAAGGACATGATTTACTTTAAGACAATAGAGGATGAGAGGCGATGCTTAAAATTATATTTGGATCTAGTGCGCACTTAAACCTCCCAGTATTCTTTTTCTCAAAATATTACTCAATCATGACCATTTTATAGCCGCTGAAATCTTCCACGATGTAGTGTGCTTCATTGCCCGCAAGTAAATTGCTTTTACGATAAACTTAATGAATACCTAAATGTATCTGGTGGTATCTATCCCGAGCTTAATCTAAAGAGCCTCGCGCTAATAATTATTCATTGAGCTACATCCATTAATTTGCAGTTTCAATGTTTCCCCTCTATTTTCTATAATAGACTAAAAAAAATTATATTTCCGACATCATTCATTCTTCTGATGCATGCATGATTGAGCTGTCATTTCTCCGTCTCTTACTCCCTCTGAAGAGGTGCTCACTTACACGATATGTGCAACCTAAGAGAGTAGACGCTAACACATGCATTAATCATGGAATACTTCCGTTTATTACTATTGATTTCATCGTGTTTCTCTGTTCAACCAATAGATTGATTATGGTCGATAAAATGCATCTAACGCTAATTGAGCAAATGCATTAGTATCAGATTTAGGTTTGCCGATTCCCTGAGAGTGAGCGACGTAATCACTTCTCGAAACTGATTTTAGCCAGATTGGAAGATTAAAGCTAAGTTATCGCATTACTTAAACAGAGTTACATTTCCAAATGTACTCTCTTTTTCTTTTACGCGATCATTATTAGCAGATATCCTGTTCATACGTTAGTAAATTATGAAGGGGACATAATCTTCAGTACCTGTTTGTTACATGGAACTATAAACATAGAATGGCCATGAGCATGCAGATGTATTGATGCTGACTGTCACTGAGCGGCGCCATAGGAAAGGGTGGAGGTGGCGCTGAATTAATTAAGCTATAAAGCATAGTCTTGCAGACATTTTTTTCACTCTGTCGTCCTTAATTTTCGATTGATTTTAATAAATATAGGCTCATTGGAAATTTCTTGAAAATCTCCTCTCTATGCATATAATTAAGCATGTAAAAAATACGGTGCTGCAGTATTTTAAATAAAGATATCCAGATATGCATTTTAACTGGGTTCGCTTTTTTACTCTACTGTTCCAAATTTTTAACATAAATTTTAATAGATTTATGATCAGTTAAAAGCTCTTGAAAAGCACTTTCCAATGAACCCACTGAAGCACGTATATGTTTCATACAATAGAAATAATCATGGTACCAACTGTTGAGACTGAGTGATTTTATACCTTTGCTGTGAGGTTGTGTGATACATTTTACAACTAAAGCCTGTTGGACCCCTTATATTTAATATCCTTCTAAGTATCTGAGCCTTTATACTCTACTTTGCATTTTATGCACTACCTAGGTCTTATCACCTTGCTATCCAGTCTGTGTCACCTAGGAATTAACCCTATCACCATGACACAATGGACGTGAATTGTAATTATGTTGACTTATGCTCTTATTGCTTACTCATATCAGTCATTATTATTAAAAGAAACACTCTTGTTGGTATAAGTAATTTATTTTTACAGATCACTAATACTAATAGTTTTAGGTCTATTTTAAATGTATTATCATGTAACCATACATTACTAGATTAAACAATGTGTACTACTAAATTTACTTTAACATAATTCAAGAAATTTCATAGATGACAAGACACTGTCATGGAAAACTAACAGATTACACTTCAATATGACGAGGTGGGTGTTGTGATACAAAGCTGTCTCCACCCTTTGCAACGGCGGCACGCTGCACACGGCGATTTCGCCCATGTCCATTCCATGTTTATAGTTCCATGGTTTGCTTTATTCCTTCGTTTATTTTGGTCGTTTTGAAGTAAAGATAATTTCTACGAACGTTGCGATTAAGATCGTGGTATCTGTGTGCTATTGAATGTAACAGTTAGAATAACAGAAGAGTGTTCTTTCAGGCAACACTGCCTCCAAAAATGGGAGGTCAAGTGATAGAGTAAAATATCTCGACTGTCGAACTAGAATTATCCGACAGTTTGTAGAACAAAATGGTATTTATGTAGATAGTCTGAGATAGCCATAAATGCCTCAGTAAATCATACTAAACAGACCCGGAATGCAAAAGGAATCCACGCTAGCAAAGGAATAGAAACCTTTTGTCAAGTAAATCTCTTATCAAAAGCGATGTTATGCAAACGCATAAGTTGCCTTGTAGTAATAACATTACCACCAGTGAGGAAGAGAAAGCTTTTGGGGGTTAGGGGGAGGGGGTGGCGGTTAATATATTTGATAATGCTCTTCAATAACACTGATAATAAAGGTCTTCTCCTCTCCCACTGCTTGTCGTAATTAAGAAGAATAATATTCAGCAGATTCCGTTTTCGCTCCCATAATTGCATAGATCACGTCAGGATTTTATGTCGCTCTTTCGGTCGACTGGTTGTCCCCTCAACTTTAACTTCTCATGAGTATCCTGTTTCTTGTGTCAGGAACCGGGGTAGTTTGAAAACCCAGTGGCCGTCAACCTCAAACACGTGTATATATATATTATAGTTATGCAACAAGATATGAAACTTATTGAATTAAAGTTATATTCTCTATATTCGTGCTCATTTATAAGCAGGAATCGCTTTCTTGCATCTTTTCATGGATGCTGTTGCTGATTTTATTCCATCATTAGTGGACGAGAACTTTTACGATGGCTTGTCCTTTGAAATGTTACATGATTTCAGTTATTTAACACTATTCTCTCTCTCTCTCTCTCTTAATAGACTCCTAATACTTCTGACGTTCCACAGGATGACCACTGTATATTGGGACAAGATCTACGTATATTTCAAGGACCGCAACCTCTTGTCCAGTAAATGTGATTAATTGAATCCTCGAAGTGTAGTTGAGTCTTTGGAAGGTTGCAGCGCTTCCTCCAAGGATTGAGGGGATGGGTTGCACTAATAGGAAATTTCTTCTTGAAACAAGAATCAGTTACATTAGTGTTATACGTCGATCAATTTAATTTCCCCATGATTTTCAGTAACAGATGATGTAAAGAATTTATTTTGCGTTTTGAATATGATATACAAAATAATGGCCATTTATGAATGTGTATCTTTCTCTGTTCGAGACTTTTGATATCCATTTGCATAAAAATAGATTAATATTGATACTCTTTGATCTGATGGTCAATTAGCATGAGAGAGAGAGAGAGAGAGAGAGAGAGAGAGAATCTGTTATATGAAGGGCCCATTTTCCGATATTTAACTCTGTGTAAATAAAAAAAATAAGAATTTGTTTTTAAGTCAAAAAGAAAATATCACATCTGTCAAGTGAAATTCATCGCTGTCTCGTCCCAATAGTAATTTTTTTTTTTTTTTTTTTTAATTTTTTTTTTTTTTTTTTTTTTTGTAGAATGACGTCAAATTGGAAGTGGGCAGAAAAATGAAAGAGCCTGCTCTCATCAAAGGAATTTCTTGTCATCCAGATTTCCATTTTATTGCTGTCTGCAGACACACGAGCGTAAGGTTATCTTGGTAAACACGAAGGCGCTGGATGACGTATATGGAAAATATTGTAATCTAAATTAGCGTTTTGAATAAAATGAATCTGATGTATATATATATATATATATATTATATTCTATATATATATATATATATATATATAGATATATATATATATATATATAAATATATATATATATATAATATATATATATATTAGATAATATATATATATATATATATATATATGATATAGTATATATATATCATATATATATTATTATATCGATAATATTATATAAATTATAATAATATTATCTTTATATATATAATATATATAGATATATATATCATATATAGTATATATATATATATATATATATATACTATATATATACATACGTCTATACGGTGGCTAAAATCATTCATATGTACAGATAAAGCTGTTCTTTACGAGATTGACCTAGATATTCACTGCAGCATCCAGCACAAGGTCGTGTAAATACAACGCTGACCTGCTTTGGAGAGTTATGGACCAATCACACATTGGCAGCTCATGGCCGCGCGCAAGTCGTATCTGCCGAAAATGTGCTAATTCTGACACCTTTACGGCACAGTTGAAACCAAATAATCTTTTACTCTTTAGATTCATGTTAGTTCTCAGGTATGAGGGTAGCAAATTTATGTTCATATATTCTTGCACTGTTTGTGACTGCAATGAGAATGATCGGTGACGAGTTCACCTGGCACTTTATATATATATGGTGGCATCCATGTTCACAACAAAGTTACGATGCTGTTACGCATGTTGCTATCATCAGCTTAATCGTAATGAGCGTATGATACGCACATACATAATCTCATTTCAAATTATGCAATGCTGTCGCTATGGTTAATTGCATATCGCGCCATTGTGTCTGCCATAATCAGCTGACAATTTTTTGTTCGGCCCAAGGACCACAACTGATGGTGATCATCTCCAAAACCAGCCATTACGACATCTGCGGCTATGAAACGCCAATGTGTGATTCTGCCATCACGAGCAATAAAATGATCAACAGTTAACGCCTCTCCACAAAAAGCTATGACCAAGCAAATCAACACAGTGGATGCTTATAACACAGCAGCTACCTCTTTTAACCACAAACACACCCACACACACACACCACACACACACACACACATATATTATATATATATATATATATATATATATATATATATATATATATATATATATATATATATATATCTAATATATAATATATATTATACAATTAAAAGAACGTACTGGAAGTGACTTACCACCACACATTTTTACAAAAGTACAAATTCAATAAATCTCCTTTTGGTAAAACAATAACATTTTTTGCAAAATGAACATTTTAACCAGAAAATACATTAAACATTCAGATATATAAAAAATATCTATAAGGTAATTGGTTGTAATTAATTATGTCATTGATTTTATCTTTAAGGTCATTCCTAAACGTTTCACTAATACAAGGGTCCAAATATTTACAAGCCAGAGCTAAGCTTAAAATTACAAATGTAAGTAAGTTTTTTAACAGCTTATTATTAAAGATTTAATGAAAAGAAATCTACAAATCTATCAATCACTAAATTGCCAGTTCAATTTATCTTAGTTTTTCACTTAAATGAATTAATATTGCCTTAGATGTTTGCTAGCGTTAATTAAATACCTATGCTGTTTAATTCTTACTTCTAAATCATTGCTAGATTGGTCAAAATGAAAAGTATGGTAGTCCAGACATGAAATTTTATATAATAATGTTGTTTTCTTTAGGACCATTTTTTATTAGTATTCCTTTTAATTTGTTATTATATGAAAAAACTAGGTTGTTTCCGAGGTAGGGGGGGGGTGCATTGGAAATTAATAACATTATCATTATATATATATATATATATATATATATATATATATATATATATATATATATATATGTAAATGTTATGTAAAACAAGCCATACTGTAAGTGTAGATAGTAAAACGATACCCAGTTAAATGGAAATACCAGGTAAATGATATTGAAGTGAGTATAATATGAGAGGCCGGATTTAGCAGTTAGAATTGAATATTCAAGAGGCCGTTTAAAAACAGGTTCAGGTTGTTGACCGATTTCTTTTTATTTATTATTATCAAAATTACTGTCTCAGTCTGAGATGTTCTTTAATCTGACAGACACGCTAATGTTATTCATCTCACAAGTCTTATAAAATAATTTAATCCCCAAAAACAATCTTTTCTCTCAAGAAAACAGAGTAGGATGGACTTGATGTCCATCCTACGGCACAATATCATGCAGTTTTAAAAATATGGATTGCCGATTACCATTAATCGTTGAAAGGTAAATTAAATTTTGTTTTCCTTTTTTTCCTTTGTTTTCGTAATGTGGATTTTTATCAAGGTTCAAAAATTATTTTTAACACATTCATAGTTGACCGAGTGAAGAGATATCGTCAGAGAGAGAGAGAGAGAGAGAGAGAGAGAGAGAGAGAGAGAGA
>NC_087203.1:17984424-17990985 GCF_015104395.2 Macrobrachium nipponense
TAAGACATAAAATAAAAAAAAACGTCAACTCAAGTTAAAGTACTGTAGTAATATATTTGGCTACTGAGCCATCACCGAAAAAGAAATAAACCTTTCCAGGTTATGAATGAAATTGCACTTGAACCGGATAATAAACTTGTACGAGAGAACGACCCATTCCTGAATGACCTCCGAATCCTCCTGGGGGACCATTTACCATTCCGCCGAAGCTTTGTAGTGCTGCTTCTCTTTAGAGGTCATTAGTTACTTTTTTCATACTTATTTTAGTAATAAAAAGTGTCATATATATATATATATATATATATATATATATATATATATATATATATATATATGTGTGTAAGGTATAAGTCACGAAGGAAAAATAAACAACGGAGTTTCTGCAAGATCTTTCGACGTTCAACGTCCTTTACTCAGCAGTTCATCTGCTGAGTAAAGGACGTTGAACGTCGAAAGATCTTGCAGAAACACCGTTGTTTATTTTTCCTTAGTGGCTTATACCTTTATTTATGGATTTATCACGTTCCATACTTTCGTGATTCAGTTATACACACACACAGACACACACACACATATATATGTATATATATATATATATATATATATATATATATATATATATATATATATATATATATATATATATAGTATAGATAGATAGATAGATAGATAGATAGATATATAGATATATATATATTAATATAGTATATATATATATATTATATATTATATATTATATATATATATATATAATATATATATATATATATATATATATATATATATAAAACATATGGGTGCTGGTTAAGTATGCGGTATACCAACAAACTTCTGTCAAATCTGTTAATTGGTTTTAAAATTTCAGAAATATAACCAAGATATAGTAACTGGGAAGTAGACCAGCCAACTACGCAACAACATTCAATGGCTTTAAAATTCAAAACTATTACCATTTTAGAATACAATTGTTTAGGTAACTACTCGACATCCTTCAGCAGTTCTATGCATTCAATCATAACAATTACCTTGTTAATCCTTCCAAACTCTTTATATTGTTAGTCAAATGCCTAAATTTTAGTTTACTAGAGTCAAAGACATTGCTTGGAAGTACCCTCAAGTTTCATCATCCGTGCTAAAGATTTCTACAAGATAATGAAAGTGAAGAGAGTGCAGTTTTTTTTTTTTTTAAGAGACCATAATCTGATAAAATCAATGCAAGATGCTGATCCGTGTCACAAGTGTTGATCTGTAATGCAGCAAAAAAAGAAAACGGATCGAGGTGGTGATTTTAGACCGATTTTAAGATGCCCAAGAAGGATGCCAAACCTCACGCTCTGTCAGGGTCGGAAATGAATTTTTTCATACACAGATCTTAATAACCGTGTGAACTGCAGGTTAAATTTATGTGAAATTCTGGAGTTAATTTTCTATTTTATATCTTATGCGCCTGTGGAAATTACCGTCACGCTAACGGGGCTCTCCAAGCCTACAATTATAAATTGGTGAAGTATGTGGATGTATACTTTCAAAAAGGGAACAAATGATTGGAACAGCGAGAGGATCAATACAGATCGACGAGGCCCGATTCGCAGGTCGAAGAAAATACAACGGAGGACGACTATTAATCGGTGATGACGCCCCGTCATCAGAAGACAGCGATGCTGAGTACAGAACAATAGAATCACGGAGCTAGAATGAGTGTACCCTGGGTGTTTGGCCTAAAAAGAGGTTTGGACTGCAGATACTTTCAAGTTCATAAGCGCGATGTAAATACTCTGATACCAATAATTCAGAGGGAGTGCCAGGCTGGATCAGTTATTCATTCAGATGAGTGGCCTGCATATGGCTGCCTAAATACCCTTGGATATATTCATCAAACAGTCAATCACCAAAGACAATATGTGGATCCTACAACTGGTGCGCATACACAGGCAACAGAAACGTTCTTGGTTGGATGCTAAAATTGATATTCTAAGAAAAAGAAAAGAGGTGTTCCTACTCACATGCTTCAATCTCATCTAAACTATTTTTGTTGGAAAGTACTAAGAAAAAACTGAAAATGACTTGTTTATAGCCTTCTTAAAAGATATTCGTACGATATATGCTCAATAAATGTTCTTTGTTTTTCTTTCTAGATTTTTTTAATCATGCACAATAAATTCTTTTTTACTTTATTTATGATGTTCGTACTGTAGACTTTTATATGTCCAATAAATGTTCCTTGTTTTCTTTTCTAGATTTTTTTATGCCCCATAAAAGTTATTTCTAGACCGCATACTTAACCAGCACCTACACAGCGGCGGGTAGACCGCTACTTAAACAGCACCAACATATCTATATATAATAGAATATATAAATATACATACATATATATACATATACACATAAACACACAAACACACACACATATAGTATATATCGAATCCACGCCGAGATTGTGTAACAACCGTCTCTGAGTGAAGTCGGATCAATTTAGTTTCTACTATGAGATTCTGGGCGTCTGTAACAGGGTTTTTTGGACTTTGCTCCTTATCAAAGCATCGGATGTAGCTTATTCATTACCGGAATAAGTAAAATGAAATATAGTTAAAGATGACGAGTTAAGCCGTAAGTCAAGTAGGGAAAGCACGAAAAGCGCCCAGGAAGCAACAACCCTATCGCTTCCCAGAGAGACAAATAACGATATTTTGAGTGACGTCATAGGAATATTGTATTTCACCAACCTCGTGCACCGGTTCTTTCAAGATATTGACGTATATAAGAAGCTAAATACCAAGTTTCAGCATTTGTGTTTTGGTGAGTGAACCACCTACGATTTATCAAGATTTCCTAAAAGATTATGATTCATTTATAATTTACTTTTTTTGAAGACAAAGGTATGATGAAAGATCTGTTAATCCATGAATAATCAAACTGTTCACAAGAAAATCGTATAAAACATCTAAAGATTACTTTGTCATTCCGTGATTAAAACACGTACAGTGTACATAAGCCAAAAAAAGTTGAATTCTAATGAAAAAGAAAATCTGCATCCATATTAGACAACAGCCGTCATTTAATATCGACTTCATTATACCCTGGGAACGACTCAGAGCCAAAAGTTTGTTTTAATATTGACGAGATTCGTGAATTACTTCTATGGGTGAGAGGGCCTTCTTGCCACTCGATGCAGGAAGATTAGCTGGCCACGATGAGACCTTACAATCGGGATAGAATTGGATATGCAATGTTACAGTCAAGAGTTTACCTGCTGAATGAATCTTGGCACTGAGGAGGTTCCTGCTGAAGGCTGCGGATTCTTCTTTCATAAATATTCACAAGTGATACTCAAATATAAACACAATAATCACATTTCATTAATGCACAATAATAATAAGTAAAACAGGTCACTAATATCGCTCCAGGTATGAAAAAGATAAATATAATGAAAATTAATTATAGAATGCAATCTTGTATCTTCTTATAATAACACACTAAAAGGAATGCTAATAAAAAATGGCCCCAAGGAAAGCAACAACATAATATATAAAATTACTTATTTAGACTGCCCTCTATATATATATATAGATATATATATATATATATCATATATATATATATATATTATATATATTATATATATTATCGGCTAATCTAGCAAGGATATGGAGGTAAGAATTAAACTGGGCTAACATCCAATGCAGTATTCATTTAAGTGAAAACTCTCACAGGATAAATTGGACTGGCAGTTCAGTGTATGAATGTGCGTGTAAGAATGTGTGAGGGTAAGAATATTTGTGGACCTTGTATCACCATTATACCATGAAAATCTTCACTGGTGATAAATCCTTCATTAAACGATGAAGAGAGCATTTAAAAAAAAGTTGTCATATTTGTCCGTAAGGTTAATCCCCTTTACGAATAAAAAACTTACTTCCGAAAATTAGTTTGTCAATTACATGTAAAAATATGTATAAATATGGATACAAGCATCTATAACAGCTCTATAACAATACACGCATTTATCATTTCATGTAAACAGGCGAAATGAAAACAGCTTTTCCAAAACATTTAGAGGTAAAGCATTATGTAAATCAGTGATGTCACACATATTACATACATTACAGGTTTAGTTAGGAATATAAAATTATGTTTATCCGACCAAAGTTCTGTTTAATTAGATTACGGCAGAGAATGATCATCGGGCCTATTCATATTAATGGCGAATTTAATGAGAGGTGGTGGCCATAATACATAAAGGCCGAAATGAGATTGCCCTGATCACCTGATTAGACGCTTCATTTCCCTAATATACTTCAGTATATTTGGACAATATCAAGAATAAAAATACAGAAACCTTGCCACTGAATAAATTCCGAGCCCTGATTGAAATAGAACGAATCATAAATACCTCAGTAGGGTACAGGATAACATTATAAGTTCCATTTTTTAGAATCAGATTATGATATGCATATAATATTCCTGAGACATAAAGAAAATTATTCTTTTAATAACACTTCGTTGAATGTTAAAAAGTCACCAAATATCGTGTAAAAGACAAATAGATGGACGTTTTTCTTAACATATAGGAAAGAAATAAGAGGATCAAACTCTCCAAAAATCCCCTTTCCATAAAATGCAGAGGCTGTTAGTGATATTTACCTTAAGTTTAGGGAATAAATAGATGCTTAAGCAGTTATCTAAGTTAATAAAAATGTAATATGAACAAAACCTAAAACGGTATCAAATATCAACGCTTTTAGTCAAATTCAATTTGTTTATTTATGGAATTGAGATTTTCCTAAGAGAGAGAGCCCGAGAGAGAGAGAGAGAGAGAGAGAGAGATGAGAGGAGAGAGAGAGAGAGCCAAAATTTGTACTTTTATATCTTATAATTTTGTATATAAATTACAGCAACCAAGCCCCTTTGCCGTGGAATGACTTCCATGATTCGAAGATTAAAGATTTTGAAAATTTTTTCCCCCCTGATAAAAATGATTACAGGAATTTTACTCAAAAACAAATAAACGCGACGGAATTACCTAATTTTTACCCACCCTATGATGACTCCCTTTCCGAAAAAATATTGGGCGACTGTTCTCAACAAAATCCACGCTATATGCAAAGTTTTTGTTGAAGAAAGTAGGAAGATTCTTAATTTCTTCTACAGAAAAGGAAGTCAAATTCACTTCATCAGTAACTCTCGCCAGGAAACCTTGGGAAGAAAATGTACTCTTCTAATTGAAGAAAGTACCGGGCCATGAAATATAGAACAATATAAACTTTTTTTTTTTTTCTGAAGTGGCTGTAACTGTGGAAGGGTTCCAATCTTTCGATGATGTCTGTTATCGAGTTGATCTTCATTTATTTATTTGAAACAAAAAACTTTTTACAAAACGCGAGTATTACTTACAGGATATAATTTTCTTGAGGGTAGAAAAAGGTTAGAGTAAATACTCCAACTTTTATTAGGATACATTTTTTAAACAATTGTTCAGTCGTGACCATTTTATTGCAAATGATATTGCAGGGTCCCCCCGCGGACCCACACACCAGCCATCTTACATGGTCGGCTAATGTCCTCACAACAAGCACCTCTGTTGCACCAAACACGCATATACAGAAACACAGCATATGTCTCACATCTTTAGTAAATACATTATCATTTATTTTTTGTGGAATGATAAAGTCTCATCATTACCAAATTCATTATAATGTCAGCATTTTAGCTATATGTATCATAACTTCATTCGTGTCTTGTACATCGATTTATATACATCTTTCCATCCTTCAAAACAAACACAGTTGATTGTACTATGACCTCTATTTTCTTCCCATCGTTTCAGGCACTACATTTCCGCTCACAAGAGCTATTGACCTGTCTGTTTGTTGTCCGAATAAATCAGTAAGTTTGTAGACGCATTTTGTACTCACGTCTTCGCTACATTGGTGACCACAGAGATGACCAGCCCAGACCCACTAGCCCCAATGGTACCATCCTTCCCATCAATACCGTCACTGCTGTTTCCATATGCCTGCCTCCATTCATGCCCCACATCCCAGAAGCTTGGTTCTTCAGGGTGGAGCCAATATTTCAATTGAAGAAAATTAATTCCTCAGAATGCAAACAAAACAGATGCTGTCCTTAAATTCCTGCCAGACAGCGTTTTTGAGCAAGTCGCAGGATGGCTTACAGAACTTCAAGCCCCCATCAGCAGAAGTCATTCTTCAGCATGCCACCTGCATTAAGAGCCAAGAAATTCCTGAACAACGTTGGAACAGCCATAGGAGACAGGCGGCCATCGCATGTCTACAAGCTGTTGCAGCGCCTCATAAGTTACCCAATGCAAACAGCCTCATAAAGAGAATCTGTGCCTGCTTACTGCTATATTTCTTCCAGATATGAACGTTTCTTCGTCTGGGACAGAAGGTCAAACTCAGAATTTCTCTCAACATCTAGGCTTGGAAATCATTTGTGCCAGCCAGCCCACACGAATGGCTCAGCCCCGTCCCACCCACAACCTCCACATATCCACAATAAACAGGTCACATCACAGCAGCTACCCTACCTCAAGAAATACTT
>NC_087203.1:17996485-18021485 GCF_015104395.2 Macrobrachium nipponense
ATCCCAGGAGAACAGTGAATATGATGTTATATGCAAAAGAATTGAGTTGATGAAACTTGAGTTTGAGGAGAAAGAGAGGGCGAGGAAGCATGAGTTGGCTATGGCTAAAATCAATTTGGAAATGGCTAGGTTAAGAGGTTCCCCAAATCACTTTAGTACTCCCACTGGGTCCTCTCAGATAAATTTAACATAGGGGCAGCGTTGAAATTGGTCCCAGTATTTGACGAGCGAAACGTCCCAGAATTTTTTAAGGCGTTTGAGCGTGTGGCTACCCGGTTGTCTTGGCCCCCAGAGATGTGGACAGTCTTGATTCAATGCAGGCTGGTGGGCAAGGCAATTCGGGTATACAATGCTTTAGATGAAGGTGTAGCTAGGGGGACTATAATAAGGTTAAGGCAATAGTTCCTTTTAAGGCTTACGACTTGGTTCGGAGGCCTATCGGCCTAAAGTTCCGTAATTTTACAAAACATGTCTCTCTCTCATTTGTAGAATTTGCTCGTCTCAAGGAGGAGCAGTTTGACGACTGGCTTAAGAGTCGCCAAGTAGTTTCCTTCTCCTCCTTGAGAGAGCTTATGTTGCTAGAAGAGTTTAAAAAGGCTTGTAGCAAGGAATTAAGAATTTATCTTGAAGAGGTTAAAGCAGTCAGTTTGGGTAAGGCTGCCCAGATAGCGGATGAATTTGTATTGACTCATCGGGCCGGGTCAGGTAATCTCGGTTCTGTAGTTAATTTTCAGCCTGTTAAGTCAAATAATTATCAAAGAACCAGGTGGTGTGGGAGATAATAGTGTCCAGGGGAATGTGCACAAGAAAAAGACTGGAGATGCTCAGGGAGAGGGCTCAAGTGGATCTTACACTCGGGTCTTCTCCAAAAGTAATAGGTTAAATTCTGGTAACGGTAATAGAGTAAGACGGACCTGCTTCTGGTGCAATGAACCAGGACATTTTCAAGCACAGTGTAGCGCCAGAAGGAGGTACCTCCAAAGGAACAATAATAATCCGGTAGCTCTAATATCGAATAACCCTATGTCTAATAAGTCTCAGGTTGAGAATCCTCCAGTGTTGGTGGCTAATGATGGTTGTAGCAAGGGGGAAAATGTTGGTTCTTTATCTAGTAGGGATTTATGACTTTATGATAAATATATTTGGCTTGGCAAATTGATTACCGAATCGAAAACCCTAAAGGTGAAGTTTTTGCGGGCGATACTGGTGCTGCGCGGTCGTTTGGTATTGAAGGAATCTTTGAAGGGCCTAGTTAATAATTCAGGTGATTTTGTGGTTTTGGGAGGTTTCCCGAACACGATGGTGTCGGCACCTTTCTTTAGTTGAGGTGGAATTGTCCTTCCCTGGTTATTAATAGGAAGACAGAATTAGCTGTTGTAGAAAGCCTACCAATCCCAGGCATAGATGGTATACTGGGTAATGACATGTTGGTTGGATGGACAAGGGACGTGACAATTGTTTCCAATTTTGTCTTTGAATGCTTGTCCAGTGGCTGTAACGACACGAGCTGCTGCAAAGGCAGCAGATTTGTTAAATGATGATGATGATGATGATTTACATTTAAGTAGTTTAGCTGTAGAAGTAGAAAGGCCCGGGTCTGTAGTTAGTAGTAGTGATAAGCTTTTTGGTAAGTTATTAAAACCTGATTGGGATCGTTCAAAGTTTATTGAAGCTCAGAAGGAAGAGTTCAATTTTGAAACTGGGTGATACGAGTGATTTGACTAGACCACGATTTTGTGTTATAAAAGGTGTGTTATATAGAGTTAGTCGCCCTTCCTCTCATGCCCTTGATATAACTTCTCGAAACGAGCAGATAGTGGTCCCTACTCAGTTCAGAGATTCAGTTTTGAAATTGGCACATGAAGACTCTTTTTCTGGCCACTTTGGTGTGTGTAAAACTTTTAGTAGGTTAGCTAAATATTTTTGGTGGCCAGGCTTAAAGTCTTCAGTAAAATGGTTTGTGAATAGTTGTGAAGCATGTCAGGTGATGGGAAAAACAAAACCCAATCAACCAATTCCAAAAGCCCCTTTAAATCCGATTCCAGCAATTAGAGAACCTTTTGTGGAGTTGGTGATTGATGTGGTTGGGCCTTTACCTAGGACTAAGTCAGGGTTTACCCATCTCCTGACAGTTATGGACAGAGGCATCTAGGTTTTCCTGATGCATTCCCTATGAGGAGGATTACTTCTCGTGCAGTGTTTGAGAAACTCGTAGAGTTTTTCTCTAGATATGGTTTGCCTCGTACTATTCAGTCTGATTGTGGAACTAATTTCACAAGTAGGGTATTTCGGGGTAAGTGTTGCTGAACTGGCCATCAGCACATTACCAGCGTACCCTATCATCCAGAGAGTCAGGGTGTGGTTGGAAAGATTTCACAGACCCTTAAATGTGTATTAAAAGAAATATTGTTATGAGCAAGGAGAGGATTGGGATAAAGGGCTTCCCTTGTTTCTCTTCTTTGCCATACGGAATCACCCTAACTCGTCCACAGGTGTCGCTCCCTTCGAGTTGGTATTTGGTCACAAGGTACGTGGTCCTCTGGAGATAGTCCATGAGGTGATTGAGTCTGGACAAAGAGGAGAGATGAATGTGGGTGAGTTTGTGGAAACCTTAAGGAGAAAGCTATCTATGGCTTTGGAAGTTTGCGACGAGAATTTGGCTTCTTCCCAAGCTGCCATGAAAAATTAATTTGACAAAAAGACAAAGGTACGTTCGTTTGTGCGCCGGGGAATTGGTTTTGGTATTAAGTACAGACATCGGACAACTTTCTCGAGCCAAGGTATAAGGGACCTTGGAAGGTTGTTTTGAGAAAAACTGTCTGAGGTAAAACTATGAGGTTGAAGCCCCCGGGACCAAAACGAAAGTGCCGGGTATTTCATATAAATAGATTGAAGTCTTATACTTCCTGTGGTAAGGACCCTTTGGCTATTGTTTATGAACCAGTATCTGTGGTAGTGGTAGATCCTACGGATGATTTTGTAAATTTGGTTGGTCAGGTGTCTTCTGATGCTCTATTTGACAATGTTCAGAATTTAGAAATTTTAAAGGATGGGATTAGAGCATCTGGAGACTAATCAGAGAAGTGATGTTATGGAAATAATCCTTGCTTTCCCAGAGTTATTTCAGAATGCGCCAGGAGAACGAGCTTGCTCCAGCATGATGTCGATGTGGGCAGTGCTTCCCGGTAAAGCAGTCTCCTTATCGATTAAATCCAATGAAGAGGGACATTGTTGATAAGGAAATTAAGTATATGCTGGAGCACGACCTCAATTCAACCTTCGGTGAGTCCATGGAGTTCTCCAATAGCCTCGTAAAGAAACCGGACGGAAAATTCCGAATGTGCGTCGACTATCGTAAGGTAAAATACTCACACTAAAAATGAACTCCTTCCCTTTACCTCGTATAGATGATTGTCTCGATCAGATAGGGTCCTCCAAGTTTATAACAAAGTTGGATTGTTGAAAAAAGGGTATTGGCAGGTTCCCCTGTCTGATCGAGCCCGTGAAATTTCAGCCTTTGTAACTCCCTTGGGCTTTACGAGTGTAAAGTGATGCCCTTTGGATGAAAAATGCAGCTTGCACCTTCCAGCGACTAATGAATAGGGTCATTTGTGGCTTGAAAGCGGTGGAAAATAAATATATAGATGATTTGGTGGTTCACAGCAACGACTGGCGGACGCATATGGTAAGGTTAAAAAAGGTGTTTGAAACCCTGAGAGCTGCCGGTCTGTTGTGAACCTTGGTAAATGTGAGTTTGGTAAGGCTTAGATGTATCGATTTGGGCCATGAAACGTGGGTTTTGGGTTTCAGTAGCCCCCAAACAAGCTAAGAATAGAGGCCACCTTGTAAATTTGAAGATGGCCGTGGGCAAATGTCAGAGAGGTCCGGAGAGTCCTGGGCAGTTGGGGTATTATCGTAGGTTTGTCCGGAACTTCTCAGACATTGCTCAGCCGCTTACTAAAAACTATTGGAGGTTGTAAATTTGAGTGGTCTCATGTGAAGAGTCTTTCATAAAGCTTAGGTTGATGTTGGTGTCCAATCCTATTCTAATGTCTCCTAATTTTCAGAAACCATTTATTATTGCTGTTGACGCTAGTGACGTTGGAATTGGAGGAGTCCTCTTTCAGAGAGATGAGGCTGGAGAAGTTCGTCCCATATCTTATTTTAGTAAGAAACTTTTAGCGGCCGAGAGAAAATACTCTACTATCGAAAAGGAGGCCTTGGCCCTGGTTCGTACGTTACTCCACTTTAAGCCCTATGTAACAAATTTTTCTTATCCCATAGAGATTTGGACCGACCATAATCCCCTCGTCTTCATTGAACGAATGAAGGGTTCTAATCAGAGGATTTTGCGTTGGGCCCTGCAGTTACAGGAGTTCACGCTGGTGATAAAGCATATTAAAGGTTCTGATAACCGTATTCCTGATGCTCTCTCTCGGATGTAGTCGTGAGTTTTTCCTCAGCTCCCCTCGCCCTTCTCGTTTTGTTTTTTTCCTCGGGTCCTTGTATAAAAAAACTTTTGGTAAGTGTGTGGTGCAAGAGGTTGTGTATGAGTATCAGCTTTAGCTTAGTTTGTATACCTGAACTTCTTTAGGATTTTGGGTAGTTAGTTATCTTAGCCTTTGTAGACTCTCCCTCCCAGTTAGATGATAGGAGGGTTTCTAGCTGTATGCTTATGGAACTGTGGGGACAGTCTAATCTGAGGTTCCCTGTTGCCTATTTTGGTAAGTTTACTTTGTGACTATGATTTTTTTTTTTTGTTATTCTGTATATTATTATTTTGCTGAGTATCTATTTCCAGAGATTTGGAATAGTTACTTTGTCCTTTCTTTTTGTACATGTGTTTTCTTTTTGTACATGTGTATTGATTACTTTGAAATGTTTTAAGTTAATTCCTTTTCAGCATTTTTGTTTAGGTTTAAAAAAAATGTATTCTATGTGAATAATTTTTTTTTGTTTTGGGGGAGGAAGGTATTAAATTAACGTAGTTTTTGTTTTTATTTATCAAGTTTAAATCAGCCTTGTTTACTTTTAAGTTTCTTTTGCTTAAGCAGCCAAATGCTTGTTAGTTAATGTAAGAGTTTTGTGTTATTGAGCGCCTCCTCCTCCCTTGTTTATTTCTGTGAACTATCGTTCTAACGATTGTTTTGTGATTTGTTTTTGAGCTACGGTGGATGGTTCGTAGCTGTACTGTGAACGTTGATGGTCTGCCCGCGGAAGTTCGGGCTTTGGAACGCTCCTTGTCAGACCATCCCCTTGAGCAGCTTTTGTGGATTATTGGCAGACGACCTTTTGGCAGTTTATTTGGCAACGGCGCTGTTGGAATCTTTCCTCACGACCGTTTCGTAGGTGCCTTAGTCACCTGCGACTCTGGTGCTGTAGATCACGGCTCTTCGTTCACTTGCGACCATAGTGTCCGCTTTACGGGGTTCCGCAGAAGCGTAAGCTATTTGCGACTTCTCGTATTACCCCTTATTCCCGTCGGAGGAGCCCACGGGAAATTGGTACCGTCGCTGGATCCCGGTACTGATTACGGATTCACCTGCCACTTCTGCCTTCGTCCTTCTGCATTTCTTCGGGGATGTGTGTGAGCGCTAGCTCGTGAGGAGACGTAGGGAGGCAATCGCCAGGTAAGACAGTATAGCTGTTGTTTCCTTCGAGGAGCCTTATACCCCTGTTGTCCTGGCGATCGTGTTCATCCCTTTGGTAGCAGTTTTGTGCTCGCTATGGACTCCTAGTTCGGCCCGACATCCCTGACGTAAGGATTATTAGAACTGTCAGTGTACGTGCAGTACATATATTATATATACGTATACATTGTCATAGTTTTTACTTGTGTATAAGTTTATTGTTGCCCTTATTGATTATTGGTAGATAATATTCTATATCTTTAGTTGTATGGCTAGGTAGGTAAATTTAAGGTTTTCCTGTTTTGATATCTTCCACTTCCTTCAGCCTTTTGTTATTTAGGATAGTTTTGGCCGGCATATATTTGGATCCTCACAGATTTATGAAATATTTATTCTCCTCTGAATTTTGGTTAGGGTTAGATGTTTAGCTGTAGGGTGCCTTGTGGCTCGTTGAGGACCTGGTATTTAGTCCTCTTGCTTAAGCTGTATCGTTTGTGTGGTATTGTTTTACTTGAACCCGCAGGCTGATTTAAATTATTTCTGTTTTGTAATAAATACTGTTAAGTTTTTCTGGAGTGTTTTTGTGCCTGCTTTCCTTGAACATGGGTTGCATATACTGTCTACGATCCTAGCAAAATAAAGTACCTAAGAACCTGTACTAGAACCTCAGAGGTTTGTAACAATTTGGCGACCGTGACAGGATCGTAACACAGGTGTACTCTGTGTTTTGGTTTGCAGCACAGCACTTTGGGGGATTTGGCAGTATTTGTTTTGAGTAGGTGGTTACCTTCCCCCCTCTTTGTTTTGGTTGATGATCATGGAGGAGTTCATTTTTGACCCCGCTGAAGTTTTTAGGGTCAGGCCAGACTGCGTTAAAAACAAAACTTTAGCTTATCTATTCTGAAACAAAGAATATCTGGTAAGTTGTGCTCGTTGGCTGGGAATACCATTTAAGGCAGCTGAGACAAAGGCATGTTTATTAGAGCCGTAAAAAAACAAGGTAGCTCAGGGCCTAGCTGAGGGTGGGCGTTTAGTTGAGGAATTTGATAGTGTTGCTAGTAGTGATGAAGAGCAAGAAGGTAGTGTGAGTGTAAATCCTGGTTATTCATTATTTGAGGATCCCCTAGGACTGGTAACCTTTTTGAAGGACACGCTAATTTTCCTTCAAAACCAGAAGTATCATTGAATCCATTTTGCCAGAGAATTCTGTCCATGTTGAGGTAGCGCCGGTACAGCCTGTAAAATCCCAGGAGAACAGTGAATATGATGTTATATGCAAAAGAATTGAGTTGATGAAACTTGAGTTTGAGGAGAAAGAGAGGGCGAGGAAGCATGAGTTGGCTATGGCTAAAATCAATTTGGAAATGGCTAGGTTAAGAGGTTCCCCAAATCACTTTAGTACTCCCACTGGGTCCTCTCAGGATAAATTTAACATAGGGGCAGCGTTGAAATTGGTCCCAGTATTTGACGAGCGAAACGTCCCAGAATTTTTTAAGGCGTTTGAGCGTGTGGCTACCCGGTTGTCTTGGCCCCCAGAGATGTGGACAGTCTTGATTCAATGTAGGCTGGTGGGCAAGGCAATTCGGGTATACAATGCTTTAGATGAAGGTGTAGCTAGGGACTATAAGTAATGTTAAGGCAATAGTTCTTAAGGCTTACGACTTGGTTCCGGAGGCCTATCGCCTAAAGTTCCGTAATTTTACAAAACATGTCTCTCTCTCATTTGTAGAATTTGCTCGTCTCAAGGAGGAGCAGTTTGACGACTGGCTTAAGAGTCGCCAAGTAGTTTCCTTCTCCTCCTTGAGAGAGCTTATGTTGCTAGAAGAGTTTAAAAAGGCTTGTAGCAAGGAATTAAGAATTTATCTTGAAGAGTTTAAAGCAGTCAGTTTGGGTAAGGCTGCCCAGATAGCGGATGAATTTGTATTGACTCATCGGGCCGGGTCAGGTAATCTCGGTTCTGTAGTTAATTTTCAGCCTGTTAAGTCAAATAATTATCAAAAGAAACCAGGTGGTGTGGGAGATAATAGTGTCCAGGGGAATGTGCACAAGAAAAAGACTGGAGATGCTCAGGGAGAGGGCTCAAGTGGATCTTACACTCGGGTCTTCGCCAAAAGTTAATAGGTTAAATTCTGGTAACGGTAAGAGAGTAAGACGGACCTGCTTCTGGTGCAATGAACCAGGACATTTCAAGCACAGTGTAGCGCCAGAAGGAGGTACCTCCAAAGGAACAATAATAATCCGGTAGCTCTAATATCGAATAACCCTATGTCTAATAAGTCTCAGGTTGAGAATCCTCCAGTGTTGGTGGCTAATGATGGTTGTAGCAAGGGGGAAAATGTTGGTTCTTTATCTAGTAGGGATTTATGACTTTATGATAAATATATTTGGCTTGGCAAATTGATTACCGAATCGAAAACCCTAAAGGTGAAGTTTTTGCGGGATACTGGTGCTGCTCGGTCTTTGGTATTGAAGGAATCTTTGAAGGGCCTAGTTAATAATTCAGGTGATTTTGTGGTTTTGGGAGGTTTCCCGAACACGATGGTGTCGGCACCTTTAGTTGAGGTGGAATTGCCCTTCCCTGGTTATAATAGGAAGACAGAATTAGCTGTTGTAGAAAGCCTACCAATCCCAGGCATAGATGGTATACTGGGTAATGACATGTTGGATGACAAGGGACGTGAATGTTTCCAATTTGTCTTTGAATGCTTGTCCAGTGGCTGTAACGACACGAGCTGCTGCAAAGGCAGTAGATTTGTTAAATGATGATGATGATGATGATTTACATTTAAGTAGTTTAGCTGTAGAAGTAGAAAGGCCCGGGTCTGTAGTTAGTAGTAGTGATAAGCTTTTTGGTAAGTTATTAAAACCTGATTGGGATCGTTCAAAGTTTATTGAAGCTCAGAAGGAAGAGTTCAATTTTGAAACTGGGTGATACGAGTGATTTGACTAGACCACACGATTTTGTGTTATAAAAGGCGTGTTATATAGAGTTAGTCGCCCTTCCTCTCATGCCCTTGATATAACTTCTCGAAACGAGCAGATAGTGGTCCCTACTCAGTTCAGAGATTAGTTTTGAAATTGGCACATGAAAGACTCTTTTTTTCTGGCCACTTTGGTGTGTGTAAAACTTTTAGTAGGTTAGCTAAATATTTTTGGTGGCCAGGCTTAAAGTCTTCAGTAAAATGGTTTGTGAATAGTTGTGAGCATGTCAGGTGATGGAAAACCCAATCAACCAATTCCAAAAGCACCCTTTAAATCCGATTCCAGCAATTAGAGAACCTTTTGTGGAGTTGGTGATTGATGTGGTTGGGCCTTTACCTAGGACTAAGTCAGGGTTTACCCATCTCCTGACAAGTTATGGACAGAGCATCTAGGTTTCCTGATGCATTCCCTATGAGAGGATTACTTCTCGTGCAGTGTTTGAGAACTCGTAGAGTTTTTTCTCTAGATATGGTTTGGCCTCGTACTATTCATCTGATTGTGGAACTAATTTCACAAGTAGGGTATTTCGGGGTAAGTGTGCTGAACTGGCCATTCAGCACAGTTACCAGCGTACCCTATCATCCAGAGAGTCAGGGTGTGGTGGAAAGATTTCACCAGACCCTTAAATGTGTATTAAAGAAATATTGTTATGAGCAAGGAGAGGATTGGGATAAAGGGCTTCCCTTTGCTCTCTTGCCATACGGAATCACCCTAACTCGCACAGGTGTCGCTCCCCTTCGAGTTGGTATTTGGTCACAGGTTACGTGGTCCTCTGGAGATAGTCCATGAGGTGATTGAGTCCTGGACAAAGAGGAGAGATGAATGTGGGTGAGTTTGTGGAAACCTTAAGGAGAAAGCTATCTATGGCTTGGAAGTTTGCACGAGAGAATTTGGCTTCTTCCCAAGTTGCCATGAAAATTAATTTTGACAAAAAGACAAAGGTACGTTCGTTTGTGCCCGGGGAATTGGTTTTGGTATTAAGTACAGACTCGGACAACTTTCTCGAGCCAAGGTATAAGGGACCTTGGAAGGTTTTGAGAAAACTGTCTGAGGTAAACTATGAGGTTGAAGCCCCCGGGACCAAACGAAAGTGCCGGGTATTTCATATAAATAGATTGAAGTCTTATACTTCCTGTGGTAAGGACCCTTTGGCTATTGTTTATGAACCAGTATCTGTGGTAGTGGTAGAGCCTCCTACGGATGATTTTGTAAATTTGGTTGGTCAGGTGTCTTCTGATGTCTGATTTGACAATGTTCAGAATTTAGAAATTTTAAAGGAGGGATTAGAGCACTCTGGAGACTAATCAGAGAAGTGATGTTATGGAATTAATCCTTGCTTTCCCAGAGTATTTCGAAATGCGCCAGGACGAAACGAGCTTGCTCCAGCATGATGTCGATGTGGGCAGTGCTTCCCCGGTAAAGCAGTCTCCTTATCGATTAAATCCAATGAAGAGGGACATTGTTGATAAGGAAATTAAGTATATGCTGGAGCACGACCTCATTCAACCTTCGGTGAGTCCATGGAGTTCTCCAATAGTCCTCGTAAAGAAACCGGACGGAAAATTCCGAATGTGCGTCGACTATCGTAAGGTAAATACTCACACTAAAAAATGACTCCTTCCCTTTACCTCGTATAGATGATTGTCTCGATCAGATAGGGTCCTCCAAGTTTATAACAAAGTTTGGATTTTGTTGAAAGGGGTATTGGCAGGTTCCCCTGTCTGATCGAGCCCGTGGTTTCATTTGAGCCTTTGTAACTCCCTTTGGGCTTTACGAGTGTAAAGTGATGCCCTCCTTTGGGATGAAAAATGCAGCTTGCACCTTCAGCGACTAATGAATAGGGTCATTTGTGGCTTGAAAGCGGTGGAAATATATATAGATGATTTGGTGGTTCACAGCAAACGACTGGCGGACGCATATGGTAAGGTTAAAAAAGGTGTTTGAAACCCTGAGAGCTGCCGGTCTTGTTGTGAACCTTGGTAAATGTGGAGTTGGTAAGGCTAAGTAGAGTATGCTATTTGGGCCATGAAGTGGGTTTGGTTCAGTAGCCCCCAAACAAGCTAATATAGAGGCCATTGTAAATTTGAAGAGGCCGTGCAATGTCAGAGAGGTCCGGAGACGTCCTGGGTATGTTGGGGTATTATCGTAGGTTTGTCCGGAACTTCTCAGACATTTGCTCAGCCGCTTATCTAAACTATTGGAAAAAGGGTTGTAAATTTGAGTGGTCACCTCAGTGTGAGAGGTCTTTCATAAAGCTTAGGTTGATGTTGGTGTCCAATCCTATTCTAATGTCTCCTAATTTTCAGAACCATTATTATTGCTGTTGACGCTAGTGACGTTGGAATTGGAGGAGTCCTCTTTCAGAGAGATGAGGCTGGGAGAAGTTCGTCCCATATCTTATTTTAGTAAGAAACTTTTAGCGGCTGAGAGAAAATACTCTACTATCGAAAAGGAGGCCTTGGCCTGGTTCGTACGTTACTCCACTTTAAGCCCTATATGTAACAAATTTTTCTTATCCCATAGAGAGATTTGGACCGACCATAATCCCCTCGTCTTTCATTGAAACGAATGTAAGGGTTCTAATCAGAGGATTTTGCGTTGGGCCCTGCAGTTACAGGAGTCACGCTGGTGATAAAAGATATTAAAGGTTCTGATAACCGTATTCCTGATGCTCTCTCTCGGATGTAGTCGTGAGTTTTTCCTCAGCTCCCCTCGCCCTTCTCGTTTTGTTTTTTTTCCTCGGGTTGTATAAAAAAACTTTTGGTAAGTGTGTGGTGCAAGAGGTTGTGTATGAGTATTCAGCTTTAGCTTAGTTTGTTATACCTGAACTTCTTTAGGATTTTGGGTAGTTAGTATTTCTTAGCCTTTGTAGACTCTCCCTCCCAGTTAGATGATAGGAGGGTTTCTAGCTGTATGCTTATGGAACTGTGGGGACAGTCTAATCTGAGGTCCTCCCTGTGCCTATTTTGGTAAGTTTACTTTGTGACTATGATTTTTTTTTTTTTGGTTATTCTGTATATTATTATTTTGCTGAGTATCTATTTCCAGAGATTTGGAATAGTTACTTTGTCCTTTCTTTTTGTACATGTGTTTTCTTTTTGTACATGTGTATTGATTACTTTGAAATGTTTTAAGTTAATTCCTTTTCAGCATTTTTGTTTTTTTAGGTTTTAAAAAAAATGTATTCTATGTGAATAATTTTTTTTTGTTTTGGGGGAGGAAGGTATTAAATTAACGTAGTTTTTGTTTTTATTTATCAAGTTTAAATCAGCCTTGTTTACTTTTAAGTTTCTTTTGCTTAAGCAGCCAAATGCTTGTTAGTTAATGTAAGAGTTTTTTGTGTTATTGAGCGCCTCCTCCTCCCTTGTTTATTTCTGTGAACTATCGTTCTAACGATTGTTTTGTGATTTGTTTTTGAGCTACGGTGGATGGTTCGTAGCTGTACTGTGAACGTTGATGGTCTGCCCCGCGGTTAAGTTCGGGCTTTGGAACGCTCCTTGTCAGACCATCCCCTTGAGCAGCTTTTGTGGATTATTGGAGGACGACCTTTTGGCAGTTTATTTTGGCAACGGCGCTGTTGGAATCTTTCCTCACGACCGTTCGTAGGTGCCTTAGTCACCTGCGACTCTGGTGCTGTGGATCACGGCTCTTCGTTCACTTGCGACCATAGTGTCCGCTTTACGGGGTTCCGCAGAAGCGTAAGCTATTTGCGACTTTCTCGTATTACCCTTATTCCCGTCGGAGGAGCCCACGGCAAATTGGTACCGTCGCTGGATCCCGGGTACTGATTACGGATTCACCTGCCACTTCTGCCTTCGTCTTCTGCATTTCTTCGGGGATGTGTGTGAGCGCTAGCTCGTGAGGAGAAACGTAGGGAGGCAATCGCCAGGTAAGACAGTATAGCTGTTGTTTCCTTCGAGGAGCCTTATACCCCTGTTGTCCTGGCGATCGTGTTCATCCCTTTGGTAGCAGTTTTGTGCTCGCTATGGACTCCTAGTTCGGCCGACATCCCTGACGTAAGGATTATTAGAACTGTCAGTGTACGTGCAGTACATATATTATATTACGTATACATTGTCATAGTTTTACTTGTGATAAGTTTATTGTTGCCCTTATTGATTATTGGTAGATAATATTCTATATCTTTAGTTGTATGGCTAGGTAGGTAAATTTAAGGTTTTCCTTGTTTTGATATCTTCCACTTCCTTCAGCCTTTTGTTATTTAGGATAGTTTTGGCCGGCATATATTTGGATCCTCACAGATTTATGAAATATTTATTCTCCTCTGAATTTTGGTTAGGGTTTAGATGTTTAGCTGTAGGGTGCCTTGTGGCTCGTTAGGAAACCTGGTATTTGAGTCCTCTTGCTTTGAAGGCTGTAATCGTTGTGTGCATTTTACTTGAACCCGCAAGGCTGATTTAAATTATTTCTGTTTTGTAATAAATACTGTTAAGTTTTTCTGGAGTGTTTTTGTGCCTGCTTTCCTTGAACATGGTGCATATACTGTCTACGATCCTAGCAAATAAAAAAAAAAATTAAAGTACTAAGAACCTGTACTAGAACCTCAGAGGTTTGTAACAATATATATATATATATATATATATATATATATATATATGTGTGTGTGTGTGTGTGTGTGTGTGTGTGTGTGTGTGTGTGTGTAAAAGAGGTAGCTGCTGTGTCATAAGCATCCACTGTGTTGATTTGCTTGGTCATAGCTTTTTGTGGAGAGGCGTTAACTGTTGATCATTGATTGCTGGTGATGGAGACAGAATCATACATTGGCGTTTCATAGCCGCAGATGTTGTAATGGCTGGTTGGAGATCATCACCATCAGTGCGGTCCTTTGGGTCCGAACAAAAAATTGTCAGATGATTATGGCAGACACAATGGCGCGATATGCAATTAACCATAGCGACAGCACTGCACAATTTGAAATGAGATTATGTATGTAAGTAATCATCCGCTCATTACGATTACGCTGAGGATTTTGCCCAAGCCCACATTTTGTCGGTTGCGACAGGATGGCGTAGTGCATAAAGGCTTGCCGATATATTACGGATGAATTGAATTGTATTTACGTCACATAGCAACATGCGTAACAGCATCGTAACTTTGTTGTGAACATGGATGCCACCATATATATATAAAGTGCCAGGTGAACTCGTCACCGATCATTCTCATTGCAGTCACAAACAGTGCAAGAATATGTGGGACATAGATTTGCTACCCCTCATACCTGAGAACTAACATGAATCTGAAGTAGTAAAAGATTATTTGGTTTTAACTGCACCGTAAAGGTGTCAGAATTAGCACATTTTCGGCAGTTACGAATTGCGCGGCCATGAGTTGCCAATGTGTGATTCGGCCATAACTCTCCAAAGCAGGTCAGCGGTTGTATTTACACGACCTTGTGCTGGATGTTGCAGTAAATATCTAGGTCAATCTCGTAAAGAACAGCTTTATTTGTACATATGAATGATTTTAGCCACCGTATAGACCGGAAAAACTCATCAAGAGATAATTTTCGTAATAATATCAATAAAAGAAATATAATTGAATCTGCTTTTATTGAGCATTTTAGAAATCAACTTATGAACCTTAATTCAAGTCTTGAAATGAGATAGGCAGCTTGTTGATAAGATTGTAAGGATGTACAATTTAACCTTTTAGTGATATCTTGTTCCACATATTGTTAGGTTCATCACTTTTATGGTTTTCTTGCTCAATATAAGGTCATGACAATCATTTAATTTGTAAACTATTGCTAACATACAGAATGATGCTTGGCTTGTTGATGCTGTTTGATCTGTTTTACGAAGTTTCCTTTTCATGTCTGCATGTATTTATTTTACCTTGCCCCTAGAAGTGTACACAATACAGGACAGGAAAGCGTTTTGTACCCGATCTGTAATTCTGTAATTTTTACCTTTCCTATGGTTATTGCATTACATTTGTACGTGAATTTTGGCGACTTACTGCCAATCTATATATACATAATATATATATATATATATATATATATATGATTATATATATATATATATATATATATATATATATATATATATATATATCAGATTGATTTTATTCAAAACGCTAATCCAAGATTACAATATTTTCCCATATATGTCATCCAGTGCATTCGTGTTTACCAAGATAACCCACTACGCTCGTGTGACTGCAGACGGCAATAAAATAGAAATCTGGATGGCAAGAAATTCCTTTGATGAGAGCAGGCTCTTTCATTTCTTCTGCCACTTCCAATTTTTACGTCATTCTACACAAAAAAAATGACTATTGGGACAGAGACAGCGCTGAATTTCACTTGACAGATGTGATATTTTCTTTTGACTTAAAACATATTCTTATTTTTTTTTATTTTCAACAGTTAAATATCGGAAAATAGGCCCTTCATATAACAGAATCTCTCTCTCTCTCTCTCTCTCTCTCTCTCTCTCTCTCTCTCTCTCTCTCTCTCTCTCTCTCTCTCTCATGCTAATTGACCATCAGATCAAAGAGTATCAATATTAATTTATTTATGCAATTGGATATCAAGGTCTCGTTGAACAGACAAGATACACCTTCATAAATGGCCATTATTTTGTATATCATATTCAAAACACAAAATAGATTATTTACGTCATCTGTTACTGAAAATCATAGTGAAATTAAATTTATTGACGTTATAACACTAATGTAACTGACTCTTGATTCCAGAGGAAATTTCTTATTAGTGTAACCCATCCCCTCAACTCTTGGAGGAAGTGGCTGCAACTTCCAGAGGCTCTACTACACTTCGAAGATTCAGTTATCACATTTACTGGACAAAAGGTTACGGTCCTTGATATATACGTAGATCTTGTCCCAATATACAGTGGTCTCCTGTGGAACGTCAGAAGTATTTAGAATCTATTAAGATAGATAGATAGATACATAGAGAGAGAGAGAGAGAGAGAGAGAGAGAGAGAATAGTGTTAAATAACTGAAATCATGTGAACATTTCAAAGAACAAGCCAACGTAAAAGTATACTTAAATTCAAAAAGTTTCATATCTTGTTGCACAAACTCCTGTAATATAGTTCAATTGCTTAAGTTGTTAGGTAAATCAAGTCATCTGATTGCATTCACTCAGGAAGCATACAAAATGGCTTAGAAAAAATGTCAGTATAAATTACCGTACAGCAATAAGGATGACAATAACAGTAATTAGTTTCTGTGAACACAGTCGCATTCCTATGCACACGCACAAATACACATATATACACGTGTTTGAGGTTGACGGCCACTGGGTTTTCAAACTACCGGTTCCTGACACAAGTTATAAAAAAGGGGATACTCATGAGATGTTAAAGTTGAGGGACAACCAATCGGCCGGAAAGATTGGCATAAAATCCTGACGTGATCTATGCAAGTAGTGGGAGCGAAAACGGAATCTGCCGATACTATTCTTCTCAATTACGACAAGCAGCGGGAGATGAGAAGACCTTGTATTATCAGTGTTATTGAAGAGCATTAATACATTAACCACCGCCCACCCCCCCCCCCCCCTTCCCCGGCCCCTAACCCCCAAAAGCTTCCTCTTCCTCACTGGTGGTAATGTTATTAACTACAATGCCTTTTATGCGTTTGCATAACATCACTTTTGATAAGAGATTTACTTGACAACAGGTTTCTATTCCTTTGCTAGTGTGGATTCCTTTTGCATTCCGGGTCTGTGTAATATGATTTACTGATGGCATTTATGGCTATCTCAGACTATCTACGACAGACCATTTTGTTCTACAAACTGTCGGATAATTCTAGTTCGACAGTCGGGATATTTTAGTCTATCACTTGACCTCCCATTTTTGGAGGCAGTGTTGCCTGAAAGAACACTCTTCTGTTATTGTAACTATTACATTCAATACCACACAGATACCACGATCTTAATCGCAACGTTCGTAGAAATTTTCATTACTTCAAAACGACCAAGATAAAAGAAGGAATAAAGCAAACCGTGGAACTGTTAACATGGAATGGACATGGAGGAAATCGCCGTGTGCAGCGTGCCGCTGTTGCAAAGGGTGGAGAGAGCTTTGTATCACAACGCCCACCTCGTCATATTGAAGTGTAATCTGTTAGTTTTCCATGACAGTGTCTTGTCATCTATGAAATTTCTTGAATTATGTTAAAGTAAATTTAGTAGTACACATTGTTTAATCTAGTAATTTATGGTTACATGATAATACATTTAAAATAGACCTAAAACTATTAGTATTAATAAGACTGACATAAAAAGTGATCTGTAAAAATAAATTACTTATACCAACAAGAGTGTTTCTTTTAATAATAATGACTGATATGAGTAAGCAATAAGAGCATAAGTCAACATAATTACAATTCACGTCCATTGTGTCATGGTGATACGGTTAATTCCTAGGTGGGACACCCAGGACTGGATATCAAGGAGAGATTAAGACCCTAGGGTAGTTCATAAAATGCAAATTAGTGTATAAAGACTCAGATACTTAGAAGGATATTAAATATATGGGGACCAACAGCTTTAGTGGTAAAATGTATTACACAACCTCACGGCTAAGGCATAAAATCACTGTCTCAGCAGTGTTGGTACCATGATTATTACTATTGTATGAGACATACACGTGCTTCATTGGGTTCATTGGAAAGGGTTTTTAAGAGCTTTAACTGATAATAAATATATTAAAATTTATATTAAAAAATTCGGAACAGTAGAGTAAAAAAGCGAACCCAGGTAAAAGCATATCTGGATGTCTTTATTTAAAATACTGAAGCACCGTATTTTTTACATGCTTAATTATATGCATAGAAAGGAGATTTTCAAAACCTTTCCAACGAGCCTATATTTATTAAAATCAATCGAAAATTAAGGACGGCAGAGTGAAAAAAATGTCTGCAAGACTATGCTTTATAGCTTAATTCAGCGCCACCTCCACCCTTTCCTATGGCCGCGCTCAGTGACAGTCAGCGTCAATACATTTGTATGCTCATGGCCATTCTATGTTTATAGCTCCATGTAAACAAAACAAGGTTACTGAAGATTATGTCCCCTCCATAATTTACTAACGTATAAACAAGATATCTGCTAATAATGATCGCGTAAAAGAAAAAGAGAGTACTTTTTGGAAATGAAAACTCTTGTTTAAGTAATGCGATAACGTAGCTTTAATCTTCCAATCTGGCTAAAACCAGTATCGAGAAGTGATTACGTCGCTCACTCTCGGGGAATCGGCAAACCTAAATCTGATACTAATGCATTTGCTCAATTAGCGTTAGATGCATTTTATCGACCATAATCAATCTATTAGTTGAACAGAGAAACACGATGAAATCAATAGTAATAAACGGAAGTATTCCATGATTAATGCATGTAGCGTCTAGTCTCTTAGGTTGCACATATCGTGGGTAAAGTGAGCACCTCTTCAGAGGGAGTGAGAGACGGAGAAATGACAGCTCAATCATGCATACATCAAAAAAGAATGAATGACGTCGAAAATATAATTTTTTTTTTAGTCTATTATAGAAAATAGAGGGTAAACATTGAAACTGCAATTTAATGGATGTAGCTCAATAAATAATTAATCAGCGCGAAGGCGGCTCTTTAGATTAGAAACTCGGCATAGATACCCACCAGATACATTCAGGTATTCATTAATTTTATCGTAAAACTAAGGCAATTACTTGCAGGCAATGAAGCAGACTGCATCGTGGAAGATTTTCAGTGGTTATAAAAATGGTCATGATTGAGTAATATTTTGAGAAAAAGATAACTGGGAGGTTGAAGTGCGCACTCGATCCAAATATAATTTTAAGCATCGCCTCTCATCCCCCTATTGTCTTAGAGTAAATCCTGTCCTTCAGCTCATAAGTACTTTTTATAATTTTTTTTTATAAATAGAAATATATCGAAAGAGTGGAACCATTTCAAATTACATAGAGAACAATTCATATGCGCAAGATTCTTTTATTCTCTGTTTCATAAACAGTGAATTTCACAATACGACAGAACTAGACGTCATAACATTACTAAAAGACATGGCAGATCGCGGAGAGCGCAGTGACCTGGATTAGTTGAAGTCAAATGATCGTGAAATCAGAAAAATGCAGTTACGTACGTGCATCAGTTTGTACGCCAAATAGAGCGTGTACAGAGACACGGGAAAACACACGCACATCGAAATCATGTACAGCCTAGCGTGCGTTGCAGTCGTACGTCTCATTAGCTTACGTAAGTTCATACCTCCGTTAGAGCAAATGACCCTAGGTAGTAATTTATGGGATCATCAGACAAGAACTTTAGTGGTGATCAGAATCTACGTGAATGCGTCCAGAAGGTCCATCAATTAAGGTAGTGTGTTGAGATACAGAACATTAAAAACAGTGTCAGTTATTTCAGATGCTTTGAAAAGGGAAGTGTAGTGCGACATCTTAATATTATTAATGAACTTTAATATTACAATTTTTGATATTTATGGTTTCTTTACAGATGGATTCGGTTATTCACTACCGGAAATGAATTCACTATGGACATTTATTTGAGGAAAGGATGACGGGTTTCTTAGAAGTGAGAATAGTGCATGACAATTTTGATAATGGTGTCTTAATGATTTTTTGGGATTTTGAATTCACACTATTTAATTTTCTTGTTAGCTATTTTGGGGAAATAAAGACTATTTTTATATCTCAAGAGTTTGAATTAGAACCTAGATTCAATGACTGACTCAGCTACGCAGGAAGGCAGGAATGGGAGCATCGAAGGTAAGAATTTTCTCCTTTTAGTTATACAGAATCATGTGACCATCCCTGTAACATATATATATATATAATATATATATATATATATATATATATATATACATATATATATATATATATGTTATTACACACACGAGTATGCATCTGAGTAGACAATTTTCCTTGCATTTCGTTCCAATATAAAAATTATGTTTATATCACATAACTTAGTGTACTTTTTGAACATATTCAACCCTCAGAAAAAAAAATTTATATTTATGATTCTATCATAATTACTACGGATGTCTGTCCCTCTTCTTTATCTATTCATCAAGGAAACTTTCATATTCATGACTTGTTCGAATTATTCCGAATTATTCATGCAAATGGTGCGTCTGATTAGCGATTTATGGTGACAATTCGTTGACAGTTTTTAGGAAAAACCGCCTCTGAATAAATTATCTGTAAACTTACTTGGGGTCAGTTATCATCTGTTTCCGGAATTAATCAAAGATGTATATTCGTGTTGTATCTTGTTAATCCTAACTGCAATATATACCTTGTTTTTATAACTCGGAAAGAGGACAATGCATGCATTTAAAAAGGCTCTAATATAAAAAGTTCCGTTTTTGTATGCGATTATTCATCCCATTTATACTACCGTTACTTTTCTGCGCTTCTATTTTGCTATTACTTCCAAGATTCATGCAGATTTTTTCGATGCTTCATCAATAATCAAAAGTATGCATGTAAAGAGTTATTTATATAAATATGTAGATATCTACACCAATACATATTTTTGCATGCGTTAATGTCTTTCGTTGTACATACTCCAGATTGAAAAATATAGAACAATTTACTGCAACACATACACACTACACTAAGGGATAGGGTGCGTTCACTATTTAACCATTAGAACATGTATTTTATTTTCCTTTTATTTTGCTGTACGTAAACCATTTCTGCTTTGCAAACGAGGCGTGAAAAAATAAAGAAATTCTTAATTCTTCTGGCTTACTGTTAAGTGAATTCTGGGAAGTAGAGATATCTTTAATTCTCGCTAAACTGCAATTATGCGTCGCCTGAAAAATCAGTACCAAAGCAGTATTCTGAATAGCGTTTCTGTGTTTAAGCTAGTAAGAACGTTTTCAAAGGAAAATACGATCTCTCTCTCTTTTGTAAAGGAAACAGGGAAATTTAATTTTTTTTATTTTGTGCATTTGTTTAGGATCCGAGCGCCATAAGAGACCAAAGGAAAAAGTAATCAATTTGCAGCTAAAAAAATAGGGGATTTAATCTGATCGAGGTTCTGTTTCCTGCTTGAAAGTCGAGTCGGATTAAGTGCAAGTACTGAATGATCTTCTATCTTGCAGCTACCTTGACTTGTGCTACATTGATTTGAAGATGTCATATAAATCCATTGTGTTTTATTTTATGAAAGGTATGTTATTATTCATGTTTTAAAGTAGCAACTTTTCTTTTTTGGAGAGTTTAGTCATTGTGATATCCTTTACTACTTCGGTGGAAGAAATATTATATTATTTCTAATACACAGAATAACACCAAAATATTATACTCAAACTAAAGGAAAGAAGAAACCGTATGCTACGTTATCGGAATTATGTGTAAATAGAGTTGAACGACGATGTATTTCATGAATGTCATAGCGTACTTGGAGGGGAAACGGGTAAAATGTCGAATACATTTTGTCACAGATTAAATTTCAGCGGGGAATGCCAAGATGCTACTCGCTGTCCCTCTGACGAAAAATGCAAACTATGAGTGGTTGGGGGAAACGCCTTTCAATAATTAAAATTTTTTGTGAAAAACATGGCCTGCATACATTTTTATGTCATGGAGGAAACGATTCCTTCGGCGAATTTAGAGTGTTGAGTAAAACCATCAAGTTCATCTGGATATTTACAAAACGAAGGAATTTATTACAATTCCATAAACTCCAGAATAACCTCACCGCTCCAAAATAAAACCCCTTTGAATGGTGAAACGAGGACTCCAATTAAAATAAAGACTGGAGCAATCTGAAAATATCTCAGAGAAGCAAAAGTGAGAAAGGAAATTCAATTATCCGCCAAATTATAGAAGATCAGCACACGGCGAAGCTAAAGAGGGTCCCTGGATCCTTGTAAGGAAAAATGGAGTCATAAACAATGAAAAGGAGGAAATTCCTATTTTGGGAGAGCATTAATACTAAACGTTAAGGTCGCTTAGGAAAGATTCTAAAAGTAAAATACTAAAATAAAAAGATATCCAAACATATTCCAGAGACCAAAGAGCCAATGATGAAGCCAAATACTGGGAAGTTGAACTTCCCCAAAGGACAAAAGAAATAAAAGCGGAATTTTTCATGGTCTACATAAATCTTATATTACATTGATATTTGTGTACACTCAATAATAATTCAAGTAAGTGGCCAATCATGTTAATTATAACAGAGAACCAGAAGTAGTAAATAAAGCAATGTAGGTTTGCAAGCTAATTTAAAAAGTTTAGTTACGTTTGTCTCAGAAAATGCCCAACAATTTCGTCCTCCAAAGGACCTCTTCTTGGAGCGGTTATTAAGGAAAGAAATAAAGTTTACAGTGTATGTAGCCAAGAAAGGTCTAAAATTTTTAAACATACAGTTACCAAAAACTAGTAGTTTGAGCTACAAATTATTCAGTAGTAAAATAACAATAAAACGAGAACAGCAGTTGAACAAAAGAAAAATACCAAAATATCTAACAAGGTAATATCCATATGAAACAGCATAACAGTACAGGAACTATTAACAAGCGTGTACTATATGAAGTTAACGGATAACATTATCCAATTTTTACTGACGTTTCATGACATGTAAGATAAAAGGATCTTCTTTATACCAACCAGGCGAAAAATTAATTTTTTTTTTCCTTTGCTGTAAACAATGCAAGCTGTCTCTATCAAATTTCTTTCAATAAAACCTGTGCTCTTATACAATATGTTTGACCCGAGCCAGCCAATCGGTACACTACACATATTACTATAAACACAAAGCATTGATTGTATTATTTGTTCGTATATTATATTGATGATTTAAAATACGTTTTCGAGTGTCTTCCCAGATTGCCCATATATAAAAACTACCGCACTTGCATGTGATCTTATATATTTGTTGTTGTCATTTCGGATCGAGGAGACTATGTAGCTAAAATGAACGTTCTGTTAAATGACCAAGATACATATGAACATTTGATTTCTAATCCTTTGTGAGCGAGTAAATGAGCAGTTTCATAAAAGATTGAGAGAGAGATTTAAGAACAATCAGGATATGGTTAGCACGTTTACTACTGTAAATGCTAGACTTTCCTATCTTTATGGTACTGTTAAAACCCATAAGGAAGGACGACCATTACGTCCTATAATTAGTTACTATTGATTCAGTGTCTTATAAACTTTCTAAACTCTCAGTAACATTATTACAACCACTTGTAGGTACAATATCTGATTCTCATGTGAAAATAATTTAGATTTTGTAAACAGATTAATTAGGAAAACTCCAAAAGATGATGGAATAATGGTAAGCTTTTAAGATATATTTTCTTCTTTCTTTTGGCATTTCTTAAGGTGCAAATTATCAGCGATGTCCTCTCTCTGTTCATCAAGATGGTGATTTACCGCGAGGCTGGTCAGTACTTTGAACTTGTTGCTTATCTCCATGGTATTGTATACCAGATTTTTTTAAAGTTATTTGTTTTCTGGTGTTAAGAGATTGGGTAGCTTTTGTGAGACATCATTGGACATGATTTTGCTTTGGTGTTGAGCGTATCTGCAAATGTTTTGCGAGGAGGCTGCATCCCTCCTTCTCTCTTGTCTTCCTTAGCCTCCTTAACTGTTAAACCAAATTTTCTTGATCTGGTAAGGGCTTCTTGGAAGTATCTGAAATATACACATTCCCTTCCATAAGCATGCTGTGAACCATTACAGTAAAGCATTTTAGGGTTGGTGCATTCATCACTACTTTGCTCCAAGGAGCCACATTTAAGCCATCTAGGCGAGCCCAAAGACTTGCATCGTTTTGCTGTATGTTCAAATTTATAAGCAACTCTTACATTGCACAGGTTTTGGATGTTCTTCTTTAATTGCTATTCTTTTTTTCCTATTTTCATATACGTTGGAATTGCTTGCTGTGAAAAAAATCATTTTACCATATTTTCAGACCTCTTCCAGTTTTAGCACTTTTCTCTCATAAACAATAACTGATTTAACATTATGTTTTTGATCTTCCAGGACATCTTTTAATGTTTCACACAGATTCATTGGTGTCATTTTCAATTCTAAGTTTATCCAGCAACCGGGTTCCAATTCTATTGTTATAATGGACCTCGTCAGAAGCATTTACATGGTGAATTCCAAAGTTTTGTAGTTTCAAGTATTTTTTTGTTTTTTTATTCTTCTTCAAATTTAGCCTTTACGACGATTTTGTTTTTTTCGACTGAGAATCGGGGATTGTCATAGACAAGAATTTCTTCACGTGAACGGTATATAACCAAGTCACTTACTTTTTCGCTTATTTTGAGTGTGATATACTGAGACCACACTGGCGGAGAAAAAATATCTTCCATAATTATTCTTTCAAATGTTCTTCTCTTTGAGATAGTGTTTGGTACATTTGGCTCTAAAGTAGCCATACTAGAGTTTGGAGGATTACACGGACAGTCCTTTGAAGAAAGCATAGGGTCATCAGCAGAAATAGAGGGGGGGGGGAGGGGGGGGGGGGGGGGGGGGGGGTGCCTAAAACGTGAAACTTAGTTCATCCAGATATTCCCAATACCCACCATGGAGTCACACTTAGAGGACGGGTCATCCCTTTAATTAGGGTCGTCTAGGGGTAATTACCAGATATACACCCTATCTCCAGTGTTAAGGCGTCATGGTGTCCGTCGAGATCAGACCCGGCACTGAGGATAGGGTATAACATTAAACTTTCCCCTCGCTCGATCACGTTAAGTACTCGAGTTCTACGGGTGAGGTGGCATGCTGTCCATCCTCAGCCTCCTTCAAACACCAAGAATTAATCTATATCATGTTCAAAAACCAAGCCAAAAGTCATCTACATAAATCAATACCTTATAGGGGGAGGAAGCAGAAAGATGAACAAAATGTTTTTAGTAAAAGGAAAAGGGCTGACTTATTTAGTTGGATCAACAGCATGGGCACCAAGGCCAGCAAGAAAGCAGTTTCCACCAGGCATCAGAGCTCAGCTGCTGAACCCTAAGCCCCACATCCCCGGCAAGGCTTCAGCATTTAGGGGGTGGCAAGAGAAGAAGAGTATTAACCAACCAAAATACGATGTAAAATTTGCATACTCCTGTTACCTGTGATAGAAACGCTTTCTTGGCAAATGAGTCAAACAGGAATTCATTCATTCCTTAGAGCGTCTATTTTTAATAAAATTTTCAGAGCCAGACTAATGAATTTTTCTATAATGCAGCACATGATACATTAACCACTCACACTCAATGTCGACAAATGCTCATATTCAACAAATTGCCCCAAGGTATAATTTTCTTTCTCTGATTTGAGGCAACAATTCATCACAAAGGAAAGTAACAACCACGAAAACATGAAGCACTCTGTCTCAAACCCAATTTATT
>NC_087203.1:18026485-18031485 GCF_015104395.2 Macrobrachium nipponense
TGACATTGATAAAATACTTATGTGATATCCATAACTTCATTACAAATGAAGGGAAGAGTGATGGAAAACACAAGCACTTTTTTCAACTATACAAAAAGGATCGCCCATATTCATGTCACAACTCTATCGTGATTATGAAAGTATAATAAGGCAAGAGTCCTAAATGGTGATGAAAAGAGAGAGAGAGAAGAGAGAGAGAGAGAGAGAGAGAGAGATAGAGAGAGAGAGAGAGAGAATTTAAGGCACATGGCTGACATTTTTCAAGATGAGAAGAAATATATAGTAAGCTAGCCCTCTCTCTCTCTCTCTCTCTCCTCTCTCTCTCTCTCTCTCTCTCTCTCTCTCTCTCTCTCTCTCTCATATTGATTCCACTGACCTAGAATACACTGTATAGGACTCTCAAGTCTACACCGTAAATTTGCTGTGTAGTAAATATCGTTACGCCTTTTGAACATCGCAGCTCCCATAGTATTCCCGCCCCCTTAAAGTCAACAGCGCCCACTACCGCCCACGTTAAGAATCACTGTTCCAGATGTACTTTCGGAGTTAAATCACAATGGGTGGAAAGAAGAAATCTGTAGATGTAAAAGGAGAAGATCCTCAGGATTTATTTCTTTCCCAGAGTATTTTTGTGACTTTCTGTTACCTTATTGTGCTAGCAAACGGTAGAAGCAACTCGGATAAGATTATGAAGTGAACGCCTTACTAACGTCAAATGCAATGCACATTGTTTGGAACAATATTTACTACTTTGTGGGTGTCCTCTCAGCGCCAATTACTCCCGATTTGTTTTATTTACGTTTGAAATCTGAAACATTATAACTTTTTTCATGAAAGAGCGTCTGGTATAAAGAAACGAAGAAAACCAATCGGTACCTGCCTCTTTCTTGTTCGTTTGGCAACGGTTACCAGTTGTATTCTTCGGGTTGTTTACTGAGCAACAAAACTATTAATCGTTCTCTCAGGCGTCGGAAACAAACAGCTGAAAGTTTTATTTCACAATCACTCTTTGAAAACAACTTATATTTTAACACTTCTACTATCAGTATGTTTTCTTGAGTGTGTGTGTGTGTGTGTGTGTGTGTGTGTGTGTGTGTGTGTGTTTTATGCATCCATAGCTAACCCTTTCATTTATCCTAGTTGGTTGTATCATGAAATCATGGAAGTATTCCCTCAGAGAAAATGAACCTCAATAGTTCAGAGATGATTTTAATACATTTTTTGTCACACCACTTACATATCAAGCAATAGCTGGTGTTATGAGGCAATCCGAAGCTAACCATTTTTTTTTTATTAACAGTATCACTGAAATATTCCGACTGCTATATGAACTATTTATCTTCATAATGTTGTTAACAGATATATCAGGGAAATGGGAAATGTTCGTAGGCAGGAATGTGAACACAGGAGCCTGTCAGTAAAACTCTTGTCCATTGTGGTGGAGGACCTCATTTCTGCCCCATTTTTTCGTTCCACTGAGGAGAGCCTAGTAGCCTACTCTGTCAGTTGACCGTTCGAAGTCGTGGGTGATTATTTCTCTAGTCTTCAAGATAAACAAACTTTGTCACGCAAGAGAAAGTAAATAATAAGCGAGGCGTTGTTATTGAGTGGTGAAGGACTCCATTGACAGACGTGAAAAGAAAGGCCAAGAAAATTTATTGCAATGCATTTTCAGGCTTGTTTCCTTAAATATCTGGATATTCTGCTACTTTTTCCAATTTCGGCAAATTCAATCATTATTATCATTTCTTTGAAAACCCGGAAAAAGGAAAGGTTTAATATGTCGGCTCTGTGGAAAGTATATACCTTATGTAATTTAATGTTGAAATATTTCCTCGTCTTTGTGCCACTCACATTTTGTATATTGTTCTTCATTGCAGTTGCAAAACTGACTCTTACAATGTATCTCAGCGGTTTTCATATGAAATTTACCCGACTGATCTGTAAAAGATATTTGGAGACCTTGTCATTCATCTTGTACTTAAATTTGAAAATTAATTGACGAAGCAGATTACGATGCTCCAGATCTTTTGCACTTTTAGGTAGCCTTTCTAGTGGAAATCTTTTGCGCCAAATTCGAGATATCGTTTTTCCGTTAGAGTATAAAATATATTTCATGGTAATTTTCTTCCATGAAATGACGCATTGTCCCACGCACCAGTATCAGAGACTTCCATTAAAATCATATCCATTCGTAAATACACAACATTTCATAACATAGCTTTTTGCTAAAACTCTTCGATAGCATTGTAAGAAATATTCTAATCAGTTTTTGTTTACCAGTGATGAATAGTGTAGAAATAAAGGTTACTCGTGTGTGTACATTTTATATACCTCTGAAGTTTTTAAGTTAACTCATGCTAGCTCAGTGCAATGTCAGCGTGTTCAAAAGTTCTTTGGGATACTTACGAGACTTGTTGCTCTGGAAAGGCCATTAATTATTAATTCATAACCGACTTTTTTTCCATTCTTAACCGTATGTTATATAGAAAAATGACATATACCTATATATATATATATATATAGATAGATATATATATATATATATATATATATATATATATATATTTATATATAGTGTATATATATATATATATATATATAATACACACATTCTACACATATATATATATATATATATACACACACACACACACTATAATATCATATATATATATTATATATAATATATATAATATATATATATATATATATATTTATATATAAATGACAAAGTGAGAAGCATGATACCATAACGTAAAACTTCAAATATGTAAAGATAGACCACAGTAAGATGAAAGATTGTAAGAAAAGTGGAAAAAGTATCGACAACTTAAAAAGCCTGGCACACTTCAGATATTATAAACTTGATTTAGGTGTTTCCTTTCAGAGTTGAATAGACCAAGTTAAAGAGTGAAGAACTGTTTGATTAGTTATAAGCGGAGATCCGGAAAAACATAAAAAAAAGGGACTGGCATCTTGTTCAGCTATTATACGTACAAAGTATTGTTGTTATAGTAAAGACGTTACTGGCGAGATTTATCATAAGTGCAAAATCGAAGAATCAGCTTTTCTTCATAGATCGATTTCTTCTTATTTAAGGGGCTTTCTATTCTAATCCATCTCTCCTGAGCAGAACGGGAGGGGGAGCGATTTATATATAAGACTCGTTTGGCTTTCATCGTCTATTGAGGACTTTGATGTCAAGGAGAGACAAAGAGCTTATTATTTACCGCCAGAGAATACCGCAATTTAATCCTGTAGCAGCAACGTGTCTGCATCTGCTGAAATGACCCTCCCTCTGCCCTGTACAGAAATAAACCGTGAGAGTGGCTGACGCAAGAGGTTCCTATGGCAACCGTTATTTCCATCACTGCCAACCCGTCTGTCTTCACTCATCTTACGTCATGATGAGTATAACCATTATTGGATTAGCAGAAGACAAATCGTATTTATTCTGGAAGGAAAGGGAGATGATGTAGTAACCTCCTGTCACCTTCCGTCTGCGATGGGAAATACAAGACATGCAGTCATAAAAAAAAAAAAAAAAAAAAATATTGTATGACGAAAATAGGTTGGCAGGGTGAGCTAAAATAGAATAATACAGCCCTGCCATTCACTCTGGAAAATATTTCTCATATTTAGGGCGATCGTGTAACCGGCCTTGACGCAAACTTCCGAAAGTAGGACCACATCCCGGCCCGTGACCCAGGTGTCCTGGCGACTCCTGTTCCTGGTTAAGCATCTTTCGAGATTTGCTATATTCCGCCGTATGGAGCGATTTTTTCCTGCCAGTCTTGCATCCTGGACGAGTTAATCCGATTAATCCATGACGTAGTCTAAAGACTTGGCAAGTGGGAAGATGCTTGGCTGGTGATCGCACAGAGTACAGCGAGGCAGTAATTGGGGGCAGGCGTGCCTAAACACGCACACGACACACACACCACAGAAATATATAGATAGAGATGATATAGAGATAGAGGAGATGACAGAGAGAGAGAGATGAGAGAGAGATGATAGAGATGAGAGAGAGGAGAGTAGGACCGATAGAGAGAGAGACAGATAGAGAGAGAGCGAGAGAGAGAGAGAGAGAGAGAGAAAACACACACACACACACACACACACACACAGCATGAGAGAGTAGAGAGAGAGAGAGAGAGAGAGAGGAGAGAGACGAGAGAGAGAGATGAGAGAAGAGAGAGATAGATAGAGAGAAGAGAGAAGAGAGAGAGAGAGAGATGAGAGACACACACACACATAGAGAGAGAGAGAGAGAGAGATAGACTATAATATGATAGAGATGAGATATAGGAGAGAGATATGAAGATAGAGGGAGAGATTGTATAGATGAGAGATAGAGATAATCTAGATAGAGATAGATATAGAGAGATGAGAGAGAAGAGAGAGAGAGAGATTTGAGATGAGAGATAGAGGATAGAGAGATAGAGATAGAGAGATTTTTTGAGAGAGAGAGAGAGTAGAGATAGAGGGGATTTTATAGAGCGTTATTAGAGAGTATAGAGATGGAGAGGATATCTATAGAGATTGAGAGAGAGAGATGAGAGAGAGAGTAGAGAGAGAGGATAGAGTATAGATAGACGAGAGAGAGAGAGAGGAGAGGAGATAGTAGGATAGATGAGAGAAGAGATAGAGATAGTATATAGAGAGTAGAGAGAGAATATATATATAGATATATAGAGAGATAGAGATGAGAGAGGATAGATAGAGAGATGAAGGAGATAGATGAGATAGAGAGATGATGAGAGAGTAGGGCGAGAGATGGGGGAATAGAGAGAAGATGATATAAGAGATAGAGAGAGGAGATATATAGATATAAGATACTATATGATAGAGAGTAGAGATAGGATAGGAGAGATACGAGATATAGAGAGAGATATAGATGAGAGAAGAGTATAGAGAGTAGAGGAGAGATAGATAGGGAGAGAGTATAGAGAGCATAGAGAGATAGAGAGAGAGAGAGTAATAGTAGAGAGAGAGAT
>NC_087203.1:18041485-18046834 GCF_015104395.2 Macrobrachium nipponense
GTTGGGGAACCAATTTTTCCCGGGAGACTCTACTATGCAAAGATATTGGAATGCTTGACTGAGCATTATTGGCTTCAGATTTTAATATAATGTAATGAGGAAATTAATGCAATATTGCGTACACCAATATTGCGAAGCAGACAAAAAAAAAAAAAAAAAAAAAAAAAAAAAAAGTGTCCTTTGAAAAGTTCCCCTTTATTCATTTTTTTTTTGCATTCTAGAAACGCCAACTAGTATTTATTCATTAATTCATTTGCAAGCCTACAAACAGCTTCATTCTTTAAATGAATAAGAAGTCGCAGGCGATGAATATTCGTTGGAGTCATTTAGAGGACTTCCAATTGTTCTTTAATAGAATTACATGCTGAAGTAGTATTTTTTCTATAGTAATAATCAAATGTGATGAAAGCACTGAGTTGAGTTATTTGTAATGATATATATGTATTATTCATCGCGTTGGTTGTTATTTTAGGTGCACTGTAAGCATAACCCTAGACGGCAGCCTCGTATGTTCTTTGGATCCTAGATGAAGTCGTCTTCTTGTGTTAAGCTTATTAGAACCTTTAGTTTTTGCTTTCAACTATTCATATTGTCAATAGTTATAGGAGCAGTATCATGCTAGCATACTTAATACAGTCTTTTTATAGATTCACACATAATCAGCCTGAAATAAGAACATGGTCACTGTTATAAATACTCAGAATAACCATATTGAATTTTTTGTTCATTTTTGGCGTTAACAGAAATGAAACTTCGCTTTCGTTAACAGAGCACAGATATAAATAAAATTTCAAACACCGAAGCTTCGAGTAGAGAATGTATATAATAACCAAGCATTTAAGACTGGTATACCAATATTACTTATCTGAGTTGATTCTAATCTATCAAATGCGTAGGAAGAGCAATTAATAGGGTTAGATTTTGAATAAAACTAAAAAGGATCACTTTTCATTCAGCCTTCAAATGAGAGAGATCACAGTCATGATGACGTCATGCTCACGTCACTAACCAATATTTAGCTGAGTTTTGCCAGAAAATGATTATGGATTGCTCTTTTTTGCAGCTATTAGAATAGACATAATATACTTCGTTACAGAAAAATCAATAACGCAAACCATTGTTTGAAAAAATATTAATATTACTCCATAATGACTAACTGGACCTTTTCATTAAAAAAAAAATCTGCACATTTATTGCAACAATAATTCCCTTTAAATATTCATTGCTTTTGTTGATCTGTGACTCAGTCCATATCTCAGGCTGATTATATGTAATATATAGATGGGCTGTGTGAAATATGTAATAGGAAAAATCTTATAATATGAAGTCACAATAAAATTTCAAATATTAAAGGGTTATGGCATTAGAATCAGATACTTTATAAATATTAGAATACGGTTTTATAACTACTTGAAGATAAAAAATCATATGCTTAGGTCAAGAAGAATAGCGATTGCTGGTTCAACGAACAGGAGAAGCCTACAACATATCCAAAATTACAACCAAGGTGAAGAAAAATGACAGATTTATTATTAATAACTGAGACACAATTTGTTTCACACATGAAATAAGATGTCTAAGAAAGTAATATCGTGTTACGTCGACGATATCTGTTATGCCGACGATATGGTTCCGATTTCCCCATCAGTGCAAGGTCTCCAAAGACTCATCGACACTTGCCGCCAAGTTGCAGAGGAATTTGATATCCTACATAACGAAAACAAGATCCTGTGTTTATCGCTGCTCGTGAGTTTGCTTAAGCATATCGCAGAACCACAAATCTTCCTCGGAAATCATCGGCTGGAATTCGTGCATGAATTTCCGTATTAGGGTCACATTATCACAGCAGACATAGAACAGAGGCGTCGTAAACTATATGCAACTGGCAACAAGATTGCAAGGAGGTTTGCCTTCTGTCACCGAGATGTGAAACTGCTGCTCTTCCGCTCGTATTGCTACAGTATCCATGGGTGCTCCCTCTGGACGAACTATACTCAAGAGACCATGAGACGTATCACTGTTGTCCACATTGACACATTGAGACGCCTCATAAACTCTCTTCGCTACCACTCTGCCACACAGATGCTCACAGAAAACCACCTGGAAAACTTAAAAATCATTGTAAGGCAAACAATGTCCAGTCTGATAGCCCGAGAGAGAAACGGCAGCAATACAAAGCATCCTCACTAAGGAGTGAAGCAAGAAGAACATCTAAATAGTGGGAAAGATTGGAAAATGAGGCGTTCCTTGGCAAGGTGTCATCTTCAGAATCTGTCATTTTTTATTATATTCTACAGTTACTGCTATTATTGGTATTTTACTTTTGCATTATTACTGTGAATATTATCAAATCAGAGTTTTTTCTGCATTCAATTTTCGTATTTAGCCCTCTGAACCCGACTACTGTAACCACCTAAGGTCTTTAGCTGGAATTTAATTTATACAATCTGTGCACTAATGATTATAACTCTCAATGCTAATTTATTATTTTTTCATTAATTATTTTATTTCAATTTTATTACTGTTCCAACTGTGTGGATATTGCCGTGTATTAAAATACAAAATTATTATTATTATTTTTTTTCCTTCTTTCTCTTCAACTCTGGTGTCCCATGGTATTGCGACATCAATGAGTGATACTTTCTTCTTGATTTTGTCAATCAACGTCACGTCTGGTCTATTTGCACGTATCACCCTAAGGTCTTTAGCTGGAATTTAATTTATACAATCTGTGCACTAAAGATTATAAGTCTCAATGCTTTTTTAAATAATTATTATCATTATTATTTTATTTCAATTTTATTACTGTTTCAACTGTGTGGATATTGCCGTGTATTAAAATACAAAATTTTATTATTATTATTTTTTTTTTTTTTTTTGCTCTATCAGTCCTCTAATTCGACTGGGTGGTATTTATAGTGTGGGGTTCCGGGTTGCACCCTGCCTTCTTAGGATTCCTTCACTTTTCTTAATACGTGCGCCGTTTCTAGGATCACACTCTTCTGCATGAGTCCTGAAGCTACTTCAGCCTCTAGTTTTTCCAGATTCCTTTTTAGGGATCTTGGGATCGTGCCTAGTGTTCCTCTGGCATATCCCATATCCTTCTTATTTCTATTTTCAGGTCTTAATACTTATCCATTTTTTTCTTTCTTTCTCTTCAACTCTGGTGTCCCATGGTATTGCGACATCAATGAGTGATACTTTCTTCTTGATTTGTCAATCAACGTCACGTCTGGTCCTATTTGCACGTATACTTACCCTATCTGTTCTGATACCATAGTCCCAAAAGATCTTTGCCTGATCGTTTTCGATCACTCCTTCAGGTTGGTGCTTGTACCACTTATTACTGCAAGGTAGCTAGTGTTTCTTGCACAGGCTCAAGTGGAGCGCTTTTGCCACTGAATCATGCCTCTTTTTGTACTGGTTCTGTGCAAGTGCCGGACATTCGCTTGCTATGTGGTTTATGGTTTCATTTTTCGTATTGCACTTCCTAGATATGGGAGAGATGTTATTTCCGTCTATCGTTATTTGGACATATCTGGTTCTTAGGGCCTGATTTTGTGCCGCTGTTATCATGCCTTCAGTTTCCTTCTTGAGCTCTCCCCTCAGTAGCCATTGCCATGTGTCATCGCTGGCTAGTTCTTTAGTCTGTCTCATGTATTGTCCGTGCATTGGTTTGTTAGCCATTCCTCGTTTTGCTTGTCTTTCTCCTGTCTCTGTATATTTCTGGGTCTTCGTCTACTTTTATCAGTCCTTCTTCCCATGCACTCTTTAGCCACTCATCTTCACTGGTCTTCATATATTGCCCCAGTGTTCTATTCTCGATGTTGACGCAGTCCTCTATGCTTAGTAGTCCCCCACCCCTCCTCCCTTTCGTGTTATGTATAGTCTGTTCGTATTTGCTCTTGTGTGTAGTGCTTTTTGTATGTCATATTTTTCCTCGTTTTTCTTGTCTTATTAAATGGGAGTCGTTTGGGAGAAGGTGAAGGATCTCCCTCAGAAAAAGTCTTTAACTTGTTCTTAAAATGCAGGACATCGCCTTCCGGGAAAAGGGATTTTCCTTCATGGATAAATGTGTTGGTCCTAACGTATTGTGAAGAAATGAGGAAATTCAAACTCTCCCTCTATATCTTTAATATATATATATATATATATATATATATATATATATATAATATATATATATATATAATATATCTATATATACATGATGGGAATTATATAACGTACAGATGCTCATAGTATCTAAATTATCGTGAACGCTATCAGCTTGAAATCTCTAAGCCTCAATGAAAGCTATCTCGGACAGCGGGGATTATTCTGAGATTCATTTTCTAAATTAAACATCATTAATCCACCCACCCTCACTGTTTCTTACTTCCACAATTTGCTCTCCGATATGGAGGAGCCGTTACAAAGCGGGTCAATACATCATCGGCCATTTAATCCCTGTCTAAGGTTTAGCCTACTGGAACAGAATGGATCAAAATTGAAGGTCTCCATTGCAAGAGTCCTGGTGAGGGGAAAAGCAATCTGTTAATGGTGGCGGGAACTTGTTGCTACGGATTGTTTTCGAGCCGGGGAGATTTTCCGGTCATTCCCAATGGCTAATGTGGTTTATTGGTCGGTCGTCGGACATCATTCTATTTTGGAACTCGCAATTCTGCTGAGCGTCTTTGCTTTACGCGTTTATTAAATTTTATTAATAAAATGTAAACTAAAAGAAATGCACAATTCTCCAAGCAGGCACAGTAAATATATCACGAGTTCCATTAAGCAGACATTTAAAGGAAATATATTCAGGGGCTTGCTGATGGAAGGGAAATATTTTATTACCCTTAAATTTGGTGCACTGCGCTGAAAAGGCGAACATTTTGAACATTTACTAATATGTCTCGTTAACGTATTTACTACAATTGGCAGTGTAATATCCTTCCTGGGGGGTTTTTGATTTGCATCAGTTTTAAAATCAATATTTTGCTGTTACTTTTAGAGTTCAGTGTACCATTTTACGATTTCATAGTTAATGTTTATCATTTGCTTGGCGATTTATTTAGATTTCATTGTTTATGGGATTCGTAGTTTAATGTTTATCCCTTTGCGAAGTAATTTAGCATTTTGAGCGCCCCGATTTTTCATGACGCCTTGAAGTTTTTGCTTCGTAATAACGTTGTTGTATATACTAAGTGTCGTTTACTATTTTGTTTAGAAATTTTCGTTGTGTTCTGCAGTAAGTATACTTTTTATATTGGTGCTTGTATGTTTATTTGTGTTCACAATGGTTGAATTGGTAATGCTAATTGGTCAGCATAAGATTATAAGGAAAAAGGTTACAGATTGTGCCAACTG
>NC_087203.1:18047334-18087334 GCF_015104395.2 Macrobrachium nipponense
CTATTATCAACCTACCACCACCAGGAGCTGACAATGAAGCGTGAAATATGTTGCTTTGTAACGGAACTTGACATCTACCAAGGAGACTTCTACCCTTGGCTGAGGTACACGTTCCAGTGCCCCTACTAACCACTGGGTAAAGCTTTCTGTTTGCTTGTGTCTAATAAAACCCTTTGTCCTGACAATCCATCAATACAGGTACTGATTGGCGTTAATGACCTTTGCCTGGGGCCAATGCTTAGAATTTAGTTAGTAACAGATGCCCAGATGGTCATTATTCTGAAAACAGAAACTTAAAAAGTAAATGAAAATAAAATTGTTTTCAATCTGTATCAAAAGTTCCCCCCAAAAAATAAAAAAAAACTAAAACCTTGAAACCTCTAAAGTAGAGAAGCTTTGGAATTAGTAAACATTTAAGCAAAGTAAATGTTTCAGCAGTTACGAGGTAATGATCCTAGCCTTACACGATACTGGAAAACAAGAGTCGAAAATCCATCAGATAAACCCCAAGACTCCTTATTTTTATACTGATCAACGGCTTACTTTCTTCAGGAGCATTTTAGATCATTCCAAAGCACAGTAACCTTCCAACGGGGTGGCCATTTTGACTGTCAACAGTGTTGTCGTTACCAGCAACCCTTGTACCCCCACCTTCTTCTAATTTGGGCCTCCACAGGTAACCTCCTGAATCCCATCCTAGGAGTTAACTAAAACCCTATCACAGAGTTTCACAGGAACTTTTCTTCTGGCCAAGGTATTAAAGAAGAAGATACTTAAAGGAGTACATAAAGTTCCTGTCCATCCAATGCCAGGTAACCAGGTAGGCCCAACGGAGAGTATTCTTCGTGCACCTTTGCAGCCCATCTCGGTACCAAAAACAACCAACCTTTGAGAAAATAAAGTTTTATTGACTGTGTAGGGACCGTATGCCAACTAAAACTCGGAAGGTAACGAACGTTAGTACTTGCTAAGCTATCTTGTGTGCCTACTACTAGATCATCCCATTTGGCCAATGCCTACTTGTCGAATTAATTCAATGAAAAGCCAAAACGTCATTGGTCAGCTTGTTAAGGTGTTGACCCAACCTTTGGGATTTCCTAAGAATTCTCCAATGTGACAGCGGTACTAATTTACCGAGTAATAGCTATTCAAAGACAAACAGGTATGCAAGAGTTTAATATTCACGAATTGTCTATGCTTCGGCATATCAGTCCACTAGACAAATGGTAGTCGTCTTGAAAAGTACTCCCAGTACCATAAAAAAATCTTTCTACGTAAATTTACAGGAGGGGAGGAGACTGCCCAATCATGGGATTGAAAATTTTAGAACCTTATCCTCATGTATATGCTACGCAGTGTACCCTAAATGGATTCGACTGGGTTGATATGTCACCCTTCGAACTTCGAACTTATGTTTTGGTCAGGAAACCACGAACAATCCGCTAAGTATGGTGAAATAAAATTTCATTCTCATAATAAGGAGGAAGGTGGATACTACCGACCCTAGCTGTTAGCTTATTATGAAATCACCCCCCTGGGAAAGAAAAGTTGTCCTTTCCATGTATAATTTTGTCTAATGAAAATCTTTTGATTTCTCAGGAGGAAAATGTCCAACCTTTGCAACAGGAAACCAAAGCTGCCGAGACTTCAACATTGGCGACAGGTTCTTTGGTTTAGTATCCGATACCAGGTGCACCCACGCTTTAAGAGAAAAAAACCATTTATGGGTGGACCCTGATACCATTCGCCAGTTAGACCTTCCGTGATTAAACTTATAGTAAGTCTCCACACCCTGACCGACGGACGTCCTACTCAAATAGGTACATGTTAATCTTATAAAAACCATATCCGTGCCACCTGCTAATATGGGTTGTTAAGTTGACATCTTCTTCTCAAACTGGTTTTCTGTTTGATAACCAACAGTTTCAGTTTCAAAAACCAGGATGGTTAGATGAAGAAGAAAGTCCTTCCAGAGGTATAACGTCGTTTATCATAGGTAAAGGATCCGTTCTCAAAAATCCAGTATTAAGAATCCTTTGCCTCAAGTTATCTTGCAAAACTCCCACCTAAATCATCGTAAAACTTTAACCAAGTTACTCGGCTGGAGTATTCAGTATGTTTGTTCGGGCAGACTATCAATTAAAAGTCAGTGACCACAAGTTAAGCCTTGGAAAGCTAATTTTCAGAGCAGGAACTACATACCCATAAGGCAGCCATTATTATAGAGTAGTTGGTAGAAGACTGGCAAATCTCTAAGAAAGGAGGTTGCATTTTACTTATTAGATAATAATTTGTCGTGAAATCCCAGTGCGTGCAACCTTGGGCTTCACCGTGCATTTTATGTACCCAAAGCCCAATGGTCAAGCTGTACGGCTATGCAGGTCTCAGATTAACCGCAAATTAAAACAAAAATATCACCTATTAAAGACTCATTTCCTCTACCTCGAATTAATGGATATCGTTGGAAAAACAATATAAGGGGGCAAAACAAAATCCTAACACAAATAGATTTTGATTGAAAGGTTACTATCAAGTTTTCCATTAACTGAAAAAGGCTAAAAGAAGAAATTTCCTGCCTTTAACCCCCACCCCATTTGGTTTATTTTCTTATTTTCAACTAGTGGTTACCTTTCGGAACTTGACTAAGTTCCTCCTTTCCTCCTCTAACCTTTCAGAGAATGAATGAGTAACATATCACAGGCCTTACCTAACCCACCTATTGTTGTACCTGGAAATGATGTGATCATTGTCAGTGAGAACATTGGGAAAAATAAATACATCCTTACGTCTTCTAAGGCAACTACTTCGAACGGGTTTTCCGCAAAAAGCCACGAAAACCATTAATTTAGTAAAGAGCAAATTTGGCAGGCGGAAGCGGAAGTGAACTTTATTTAGGCAATCGCCATTGGCAATGGTCCACATCGCAATAACTGGCAAGTTGGGGTTTTCACAATCGCCCCCGAAAGAAGCCAATATCCTAAGGTATAAAGCAATTTCCTATTCCTTCTAACCAAAAAAGAGTTAAAGACCTTCCTTGGTATGATATCGTTACTATTCAAGAGATTTTGTGAAGAGATTTCTCTTCATTTGCTGGCCCTCACTCTGTAGATTAACATCATCAAAACGTACTTTTTCCTTGGACTCCAGAAATAAATACGAATCTTTCAAAAAATTAAAAACAATTATTCTCAATTATGTAAACCCATACCTCAATGGCTCATTACCTTTAAGAAAAGATTTTTTGTCCTCCAAGTTAGATGTCAGCAACTACCGCTATGGAGAGCCAGTCCCTGCTGCCAAGCATCCACTCCCATAATTCCAGAAGAGGACATAACCTCTAGACTCCCTCCTACCCATCGCCTACTACTCAGGGTATTTCCTGGGAGCCAACAGACTCGATGGGCTCTCAATCGAGAAAGAGCTGTATGCCATAATAAGCAGCTCTTCAGGAAAACATTTCCTCACCATACCTCGAGGGTCATCAGAAAGTGAACTAATTTACACAGACCATCGGTCCTTTAGTGTATTTATGGAACGTTTTCCAACTACAGAATTCAAAAAAACTCCCAAGATGGTTCTATACCAACCTAAGATTCAAAGCGTTGAAAACTTTCGGACCCATCAAAAGGCATCAACAACTTCCATAGCAGATGCCCTTATCCACCCCCGTTTCCCAAGACAGTTCTGCAAGAATAAAAAAGATACTGTTGGGTTTCGGACCTGGATCGTCCACCCATTATAACAGCTACTCAGGGATTGCTGTTATCCTACAGGGGGGAGGAGCTGTGACTAGCTGTCACATTAAATATTGGTAAATAAAAACAGAATTATTAAAAATACAGTTTTGTATTTTCTGTAAACATTCTTGTAAATTGTTCTTTTGTTCGTTTTAATTTAAGCAACTTTAACGTTCCTTTTTGTTTAAATGCTCCGATTGGACACTCTCTAGTCCAGGCCTTTAACTTTAAAAAAAAGTTTACATTTGGTTCTGAAAAAACAGAATGTAACAGAGTAAGAAGAATCAAACAGCTGTTTCATTACAGTCAAACAACTGCTCGCTATTTGTATATTGGTGGCTTAATTGTGGTGTAAAAGGGTGATTGTTAATTATATATTAGTGGGTGCCATTATAAGTTTTTTTGTATTAAAAAAAAAAAAGTTAAATATTCCTTCCTCCGTGTTTTCCTTTTAGTCTTTTGCCTGGATCTTGGTGTTTTGGGGTTATTAGATTTATTTATTAAGTGGGATAATTAAGTTGCTAAGAAAAGTTGAGTTTAAAGTGACTAATAATTCCAGTGATAAACTACCCAACAAGACTATCCCTTTTGTTTTTGGTGGTAATTTTTTATTTTTATTATTGCCCCGCTGGGACTTGTATTATAACAAGGCAATTACCAATCGTTACCATTACCCAACCTGGTAAAGAATATACTTTGCAGTGGTGACTAATGTAATATTATATATCTCTATAATATAATATAGATATTATTATCTATATATCTATATATATATATGAACCGGAGCAAAGTATGGTTGCGAGTCAGCCAAAGTGATAACATGCCCAGGGAGCACAGGAGCGGAGGAACAAACATGGCGAAGATTTTTACACCTTTAGTTGCCGACGCGTTTCCGCCTTCAGCAGAATGCATCTTCATCTCAGGGTGTTTACAATAAATCAATGAACTAATATAAATTTAATTAAAATGGAATTTGAAAATTCTTAAAAATTTATTTACAAACTAGTTTTAAAACATGAAAACCGGAAAAACTTCACACATATAATAAACAATACACTAAACAATTGATAAAACAATACACGAGAAATTAAAAGCACATACGTTAATTTAAAATTAAGTTCAGCGAGAAAGTTAAACAAAAAACTCGAAATAAATAAATTCGTAAAATACAAAGATAAAAAAATATTTGAAGGAGCGGGGGGCTGGGGTCGACCTACCATGGTAAGAGAGTTAAAAAAAAACTGAAAGAATGTACACAGAAAACTGTCAAACAGATAACAAGCCACTCTTTGGCTAAAGCACTTCAACACTTACCCAAAACAACCGGACCACTAAAAACACTGTTTAACCAAAAAAACTTCCCGGCGAATGCCACGGCAATCTTGCCTGTGAACTTGAAGCCCCTTCTTGTCAAAAATCCCCCCATAGGCTTGGGTAATGACACTTTTTGTAACCGAGAAAGAGGGCGCACACGCACATACGAACAACACAGTTCGGCAATAGCTCCTCACAGGTTTCTAGCCTGTCATCCCATTTCATCACAAAGGCACTTTGAGAAGAGTTTCATAAATCTGTCTGTCTTTTCGGTTTGGACTCCTTCCGTGCATTGACTTGTTGAAACTAAGGCACCTTTTTATCTCACGCCCACCCCCAGTAAAACTCATTGTGTCAGCTAACCTCTAAGGTCGTTCCCCACTCTTACCATGTTCTCCACATTCCCATAGGTTCCACAGGGAAACACACGGACCAATAATATTATTAATCAAAAAACCCTAGGCCTTACCAGATAAGCTCGGCCACCGTTATATGCTAGCCCCCGCCTAGCAAAAATTGCTTATAACACAAAATAACATTGGCCGGCTTTAAAATAAAATTAATAAGTAAAAACTGACAACATCTCTGGCATTATTAAAAAAAAATAAATCTTATCATCGCTTTATCTCCCAACAACACAAGAACGCCAATTTTCTCTCATTATTTTCTGCAAGTAGGATTCTTGAATATCCCTCTTCTTCGCTTAGTCTTGCAAGTAGCTGAAACAGGAACAGCAACAGGCTATATCAGCGTTAGGAATACGAAGTTTGTGCCTCCCTCATTGTAGCTAGACTTCTCTCCTGGGCTTCTGCATGAATCCCCAAAAAAAATAAAAAATCCCAAAAAACACGCTGTAGAAGTTTCATACTCGCGAATCACCCGCGTGGGGGGGGGGGGGAAATTTTTGTTAAATTAACCCACCCTGGGGCCAAAAACACGGAACAGCAAAAACCCTCTCTTCCACGGGACTGGTGGTACGTCGTTCTTGCTGGTGTCGGGGAACGACTTTTGGTGTTAGTATGTCAGTCAAGTCACTGGTCAATCTAAGAAAATTAACCCAGACATACTACTTCTATCAAACAATGATCTCAAAAAGTCAGAAACACTAACTGAACGTCTCCCAATTAACTCCCTTTAATATGATTACTAAATCATAAGTCATCATCACAACTCTCAAAGAAAAAAAAACATCAAGTTCTCCAACTCAATTCTCCAAACTCACACATCAGCACACACACAACTCAGAAATCACAGCAACTCCACGGAATTCTGCACTCACATTTCAAACTCGAATGTGCTCACAAGAGGAGAAGAAAAAAAAAAGAATCGTAATGAACCCAGGACGAATACTCGTAACACCCAGACCTAAAAAATGTTCTCTCAAACTCTCTGACATTTGAACAACCCACAAAATCAGTAAAATCTCCAACTTTTAACAGCAAAAACCCCTTTACTGCTCAATAATTAATTACAGTGAGACTTAATGTCAAACTCCCATTTACGTAAGCAACAACCCCCGAAAATTACATCTCCCGTAAAATCAAATCTCCCGTCCAAAAAAGAAATGCTACTTAAGCTCAATCCCCAAATTATATCTCTCGTAGGGAAAGGAAGAAAAATAATAAAAAAAAAAAAGGACAATCACAAGAAGATTTCCCCAATCACAAAATACATAATACATGTATAATATGCATAACTCCCGCTTTTTTCCCAAGAAATGCTCCATGTAAAGCCACGGAATTTGCCAGAAAGCAAACTCTTACACATGCGCTTTCGTGAAATGCTATTGTCAACATTTCCAGATATTGCAAAAATTCTGATCTATCACCATCAGAAGAAAAGAAACAGACAGCGCTCATCACATCGCTTGTCAGCAGAAAATCGCCTGCGACGTATGCTCTAACATCAGCATAAGAATTGTCTAGTCAGACATAATGTTTGGAAACTCATGATTCTCAAAAAAAAAAAAAAACGTCTAACAGACACATTTCACAGAATTACTCCACGATATGACTAATGTGTTTCAAAAATTTGTCTCAAAGACTTATTCTCTCAACATGACTTTGCCCCATTATATTTCTCCAAGAATAACACTTGTGAACATAAAAAATGCACACACATCTCCATAGGACTCGTAATGCAGTAATGCCACTTCTCTAAATAGTCACAAAACCAAAAAAAGAGAACCACAGAAATCTTCTCTGTCTCGAAAAAAACTCCCATAACCACAAAAAAAAGGTCACCCACCAAAGATAATTCCAACTCCATTATGAGCACCATATTAATAATAACACCACTCCGGTTAAAAAATGTTTCCTCCATTTGGTTAAAACCAACCCCATTATATTATTCTCTCTTATTTCTCCAATAGCCATATGTTAATAAAAGAACAACACCACTCCAAGAATAGAGAATAATCACCTCTATTTCGGCAAATACAAAATATTTACCTCTATTTCCCAATAACTCCATGTGGAACAAAACAGGCTCCAAAAAATATCTCCAAAAAATGTGCACTCAAGGCATCTAACTCCACACACTCACAAATATTGCCCATAATCTCCAAATATGTGTCTCCATTTGCAACAAAGATGGCTGCAAAATAATTGAACTAAACATAGCTCTCATCACATTATGGCAAATATCAAAAATGGCCAAAATAATATCTCCCATATATTATCTCAAACAAATATAACTCCAAAATAATATATACCTCCAATTATACTCCAAATATATCTCAATTATAACTTCCAATTCTCCAGAGAATAACTCAATGTTATAGTCAAAAACTATAAAAACTCTCTCCATTTAGCATAACTGCTAAAAAAAAGCAAAAACTCGGCAAATAAAACTGTCTAGAAAATTCTAGAAAAAATCACCCATGTGTCACAACTCATTATAACCAGAACTCCAAACTTCACAAGCCACTAGAAAACTTAACTAAGTTTCCTATCTCTCACAAAGTTGTCACAAATACGACAAAGGCATTGTGCAAGAAAACTCACAATTTCTGGAACACAAATATCCAGAGAAAAAATGTAGTGCCATTAACGTATGCATTCAAAACATGCAAAAATTCTCCCATATATTTCTCTATAGATCAAATAGCTGAAAACACAAACACGTTTCCCGAACAATGACTCTAAGCACGACCTAATACGATGTTGATCAGGATGTAATGCACACCAACCACCTCGCTCAGATCCAAAATGTTGACAGATGTAAATATAGTTTTATTCCCTAAAAATCAGTAAGAAAATCTAATACTTTCTACTTACTATATCACGAAAAATAAACTTCGCTGAGTGTCACTTTCATTTCTGTATACATGAAACACCTCAGTCATCAATGATAAAAAAAAAAGAAAAAAAACACACACACACACACACGCACAGGTAGAAGAAAAATACGCTCCAATATAGAACGGAGATGGAAGGCGTTATATACTAGACTAGAATGCTCCCTGTTACAACTAAAACTACTTCGAAAATGAAGTCATAGTGCTGTTTGTATCACTGATAGCTCAAGTCATCAATGTCCGCATGCAAATAATAGACACAAACCAGTCCAAAAGGAAACAGGCACAGGATGACGACCTAAACAACGAAAAGATAACGAATATGACTGAAAGATATGTGAGGAATGAAAGCTTTGCTTAGTCAGAATCAAATATAGAAATGCAAACTGCTGCTTCAGAGATCCACAAGTTTCTTAATCATTATCCATTATTGGTTATTCTCAATAAAAAGCCTTCCTTTCAGGACGATTATATTATAAAATGAGACAAGAGTAAATATCTGTTGGATTGTATAATGGAAGAGTTAAAATAATAATGCGAACATAGAAAATAATGGGTTGATAGATCATAAAAAGAGTCATTTGGGGGTATGGGGATGGCGATGTAGAACTTTCTGGAACCATGAATGACCAGAAATACATTTCGAAAAAACAAAGGACACGTTAAAGCTATTACATCAGAGAATTTTTTTTGTCACAACTACTATGGTCATGAAAAAACGTCGAAACATAAAAATAAAGACAATAATTACCGAATTTATTGTATTGTTGTTTTTACAGTTTTGCAATTCTCATGTTCATTGTAATAATTATGATGGAAATGGGCGGAGGCCCATTTCTTAGGTAATAGAAAGTCGTTTACCATTCTATTACTGAATATCGAAATACTAATTTCATATTCATGAAAATGAGGTCGGTGATATTCAGTGCAAATAACAGCAAAAGAACTACACTCTGTTTTTTTCCATCTGTCCATCCGCCTGTGGTGTTTGCGCATGGTAACACTGCGTCCCGGCCTTTAAATAATATCCTATTTCGAATATTAATGGTGTAATTCACATATAGTAAATTATTAAAACACTTTTCAGTTGCATATGTACACCAAGATGTCTTTTTATTTACCTAAAACTTACACAACGTAATTATTTAAAGCCCGGGACGCAGTGTTACCATGCGCGACCAACAAGGCGGATGGGTAGATGGAAAAAAAACGAGAATAGTTCAAACCACCAAAGAGCTAAGTTGACTACGCAAATTAATTAATAAGAAAATGATGAGACCTGCTTTTATAACTACCAATGCACCCTGAATACCTGTTGCAATTAGAGAGGTAAGAAAAAGCAGTAATATCTATATTATATATATAAATATATATATATATATATATATATATATATATATATATATATATATATATATATATATATATATATATATATATATATATATATATGTGTGTGTGTCGTGTGTGTGTGTGTGTGTGTTTGTGTGTGTGTGTGTGTGTACTAAGAAATCACAAAAGTAAGCACGTGATTTTGTTTATTAGTGAAGCCACTAGGAAAATAAAAAAAGAAAAGACAGAGTGCCAAGTACTTTCGTGCATTTAACACATTTTCGGGGCACAAAGATGTGATAAATACACGAAAGTACTTGTCACTCTGTCTTTTCTTTTTGAATTTTCCCAGTGTCTTCAGCTATGTATATATTATATATATATATATATAATATATATATATATATATATATATATATATATACTATATATATATATTATATATATATATATATATATATATATATAATATATAGATATATATATATATATATATATATATATTATATATATATATATATATAATATATATATATATATATATATATATATTTATGTGTGTGTGTGTGTGTGTGTGTGTGTGTGTGTGTGCATACATACATAGTACATGCATATACATTTTCCGACAAAAATCAAGGGACTTTCAGTTACTACTTGGTCTCTGTTTCCCGTCTAATCATTTGGCTTTAATATTGTATAGTTTTTTTTTAATCAGAAATTCTCTTGTTTTTAAATCAGTACATGCAGGTAATTACTTGATTTCGGTTTATCATAACTCGCGTCAATTACACATTTAAGACATCAGATGTACATGGTATACTATCCCCGTCTAAAGGCAAGGTATAAATACGATCACACCATTGCTGTTTAATTGTTGGCATTTAATTAATCCTTTCATATAGGAAAAATTGTGATGAGATTTTTATTTTAATTTTAACAAAAATTCAATTGTTGCTACTCTAAGATCAGTTTGTAACATTATCAACATCATGAGAATGCCGATAATATTACGGTTTCCATTGGTGGCACCTCGGGTGGGTAATAAATAAGAATTTAGTATATATATAAATGACAATATTATAGGAGAGGATTTGGTAATCATACATATCGCAATAATGTAATTTCTATTTACCTTTTCACTATCAGTTGTACAAAACCTTTGGAATTGTTTATGAAATACAATAATTAAAAAAAAAAAAATTATTGTATTTCATAATAGTAAACACCGCTGCTTCACTCCCGGGCTTAGGGCAAACCTAGCAAATTGTCCTCGTGGCCGCAAGACTGCTTTTGTGTTGCTTTTTGTTTTTGCAACAAAGAAAAATCGTAGTATGCGTCATATGCTAAAATATTAATGAGTAAGTGGTTGAATAAGGCGATACACAAGCACCAAACGATTTAGACAAGAGGACAGTGGTGACCTTTATAGCAGTAATATTGAATGACGAGTATAAAAAAGAGAGAGAGATAGACAAATATTTTTGTTTATATCAAGGCTTTTCTAACTTTTTCAGAACAAGAATAAAACAATGCCCAAGCCCAAATTTTTTTGAACATTTACACACACACCACACACTATATATATATATATATATATATATATATATATATATATATATATATATATATATATATATATATCTATATATACATATATATACATATACATATACATATCATCATATACATATACTATATATATATATATATATATATATATATATATATAATATTATATATATATTTGTGTAATATGTGTATGTACATTTATGTTTGTACAATACTTATATATGTATATGTATACGGCATACGTATTTATGCATATTCTATCATCCTCTTCCCTAATGTCAGAGTATGAATAATAAAAAAAAATGATGATTATGCTAATAAGAATAATGATAACTGATATGGATATCAATGTGATTATTATCATAATGATTAATAATATCATTATGAATACTTTGCATGGCCGTGTGCACAGGGGAAACAAAGTACGTTATATAATACTTTTTTTTTTTTTATTCATTGGCTAAATACTGGTCTTTATCCATTCAGACCATACGACATTGTGGCAAATTTCGTGGGTACCTGAACGATACTTTACGTACCCTTGAAACTCCAGGGTAACAACGGTTTTCACACAGACTTGGTGTGCATATTTCAAGTTAAACGTGAGTTGCGCCATGAAACTGTATTACACTATTAATAGTCTCATTTGATGTCTATTCCTTAGTTGATTTTAGTTATGAGTGTGAGTTAGTGACTACTGTTACTAATACTACCAACATCTGAGTCTCGTGAAGTTCGTCATACTACAGTATCAATAAGTTCCGGAGGACCTTCGGTAATGATGTTTAACTAGCCTCTATCTACGAGCCTGCTAGGTTAGCTAAGTTTCCCTTTCAATTTCTTTGAGTTACTCTGATAACTGCCTTAATTATCAACATTACACATTGCTGCATATTTTTCCAATTAGACCGTGGCTTCAAATAGCTATTTCCAAAATACTAATAGTACAAGAGGGTCAAATATTTGTTTCTACGATCATTAACATACTACTGGGAACCCTGCTATTACGTCTGATATCAAATTTAACTTCACAGCTGTGTGTGCTTACTAAAGGTAGCTAAGTTTCCACTTTAATGTCATTGACTTACTCTATTAAGTGACTTAATTATGAACATTATATATCACTGCAAATTTTTGCCTATTAGGCCGTGGCTTCAAATAGCTATTTCCAAAATACGATCTATATCCGATGCTTTGGTAAGGTTTTTTTCAACGAAAATCAATTGGACGCGGCCCCTGAAATGCACAGTAGTCTCGCTATCAATTTTGTCTAGAGATGCTATAAGTTGATACACGTAGAATGTGTACTGATGTACGTACATGTAAACCTATGCGTCATGTAATGATAACATTCCAATATTGTTATGTTTCATGGTAAATCTAACTAACAACTCCGCGTCGGGTATTTCTTTGGAAATTACAGTTTCCTATAGTATTCGGGTTTCTTATTAAGAATTTACCGTTTATTTATGGGATGTCTACTGTAATTAACCCCCAGTGGGACCAGTCCTATATGACTGTGACTTGATAAAAATCGCGGTGTTTCCTTAAATTCTCATTTTCATAATATTGAAAATGCCTCACAGAGTCTGTTTTGATCTTCATGATATTTTATTAGTCCTAGTGTCAACACTCGTAGCTTCCACTACATTTCAGCCAGCTACCTTGTGGATGAACCACCGCACTTCGCGCCCTCACATTGACTTCATCACTGCAGGAGGAGCACGGGAAACTGACCTCATTGGTCTGCGCGCGCACGATTTTAAGGGGGGAGAGTGAGAGAAACTGCCGATGTTCCGCGTATTTTGTGCTATGTTAAGGCTATGTTTTAGTCTTTAATAATTTTTACTGGTGGCCTGGGCATAATTATGAGTATAGTATGGCTTGAGTTTTTTTGTTTTTTGATGTAAGAGGCCAAAAACACTTGTACGTGTATTTTACGTACACACAAGTGTGTGTGTGCAATTAGCTGGCTTCAATAGCAACCATTCTATTTCTATTTTTTTTCTTTTTTTTCATTACGCCCACGATGCATCAGATCAAAACGCTCATACAGCAACCACTACTCACAATCACACTCACGCAAATGTCATGAACTGTAATTGGAGCCTTTTACATTCTCTGGATAACAATTCGACAAATTCAATAGGTATTAACCGCACAAATGCGCGAAAAGGCGAAAGCAAGCGAAGCCTTTCTATTACAATGTTCGCCAATGTTTCGTAGTTTTTCCTTCGTATGCTGATTATAATTGGACATAAGGCGGTTCGCAGTAAAATATTCTATTTATGAAGTTTGACTTTTACTGCTAGTGGATCCGTCAGTGGGAAAGGGGTGCTTGGGCGTAGACCTGTGGATTCGCACACAACAACCGAAGTGTAAAGGTTCGTATGTTTTGTTCTACAGCGGCAGTGTGTGATGTAGAACGCTAGTTTGCTATTATGAACCACTTGATAAAACTCGGGAAGTTTGCAAATAAAAGGGGAACATTAGAAGTGTCATTAACGTTTCATGTTAGTTAATTTTTCAGCCTTAGATTTATTCTTGAGGTTTGTGAAGTTTTTTCGTTTATGCACTCAATTTTTTTATTTGCGCTTTTGTATTAAGTATTATTTTTGAGATGGTACCTTCTTGTTGAAGCATAAAACATTCAGTTGCCCGTTTCTTTATATTAATTTCATGCTTTCTTTTCGGTTTATATGAATACAGTAAAAAAAAGGGAAAATTACAATATCGTGAAAATCTGGAGTAATGCATTATGTGATATGGATGTAAAACAAAGGTATTATAGTTGTTGTCTTTCTACACCACTGGCTGGCTAGCGAAATTTGAACCATATCCACATCGCAGAGAAAATATGTTTTTAACAAACCAATTGTAATCTGCTCATGGCCATATTATGTGCTATTCCCTGGGCCCAAGCTTCACCCTTTCAGACCTCGGTACTAGTGTAAAAACTTGGTCCCTTCTGAACTCTTCCTCTACTGTCCCCCCACGCCCCCCACCCGTTCCTGCTCCCCGCATGCATCGCCCCCCCCCCCCCCCCCACCCCCCCCCCCCCGCCCCCGAATTTTGTATGACTGTATTATGTGTATCTTAGTTTTCCCAGAACCACTGAAGCTGATGAACAGCTCTCCGAGGCCTGGCCCGAAGGATTAGATATTTTCCTGTGGCTAAGAACCAATTGGTTACTTAACAACGGGACCTACAGCTTATTGTGGGATCCGAACCACACTGAAAAAGTAATATCTATCACCAGAAATAAATTCCTTTGATTCTGCGTTGGTAGAGCGGGGAATCGAGCCTAAGATCGGTAGTCGAGCACGTAACCGAATCATCCAACGAGGAACTTTAAATCACTGTAACAATACAGAAGTAACACCACCATATCCGGAACAACCGAGTACGAAGGAGCAAAGCTAGTTCAACAAATAGGGATCCACAATTATCAAAAGAATGGTCGGAGTGATTGTATCTGTAAGCCCGAGAGGTTCTGCTGTTGAAGATACTCCCACAATACAACGAGGATGGCTGGGCACATCTGTGCACACTTTCAGAAAGAAAAACAAACCCAATATGAAGACAGACTGTCAAATAAAGCATCAGGGAAGAAAATCTTATCACTCACTTTTCTCATTCGAATCTTTTACAGATTTCATTCCAAGGCGGGTATCAAAAGAATGATAGGTGTCAGCTAGACCTGCGCCACTACCAGACAATAGGGTGAAGTATATTTATGCTCGTTCGTTTTGAGAAGACTCGATTATAAAGAAGTCCATGGAGGCTTTAACTCGTGGAACTAAGTCTTTAAACCTCACGTCATGTTAGAAGAAACTGTCTTCAAACGTCATTTACATAACAGGCGAGTGTATGTGATTGTGCGCAAATGAGTACGTATTGAATTAAATAAGTGAAAAAAAGTGGGTCTGCTGCCTATGATGTACTTCATAACTGAAGATATCAGTTATCAAATATTTTTTGCGTTGCGAGCGAAATTTTATTTTAATATATTTCAGTGAAAAAAGAAAATAAATAAAACTTTCTTGGTGAATTATCGCACTACCAGGTGATATTTTTGTTTTTTGTGATGAAACTCTCCTCTCTCTCTCTCTCTCTCTCTCTCTCTCTCTCTCTCTTCTCTCTCTATAGAAAAAAAAAACTTCGGCCCAAATTTATCCACTGGTTTCTTTGCCAAAAACTCCTGGAGACAGCATTATATTCATTTTCATTCTATCTATCTATCATTTATTATCAGTGCATAAATCATCATCTCATCATTCATTCCTTATTGGTTTTTCATTATGTAATTCTAAGAATTGTTTTCATATATTCTTTTTAATTTTTACTGTTTTAGCTGAATTCTTTGAATTAAGTTAAATTGGTATTTGTGCATAACACAGGTATATAAATAAATCTGGTATATATTGTTTATGTAATGAATAGTTATTTTCTTATATATCTTTCTGTGTTCTTGACTTTAACCTCATATTAGCAAGTATTTTTGGGACCCAATTTATATACACACCACTTTTATCTTTATTCTTTGGATTCTGTTTTGAATCAAGGGAACTAAGAATTCTGTCATATGGGAATTTGAGTTGTTTTTACGTCAGGTTACCTCTACTACAACATTTCCATACTTCTATGGGAGAAATAAAGTACTTTCGGTAACAGGTATGATAGAATATCTTATACAAAGTAACTTTTTTGCTTGTTGTATCTTTACAAGAAGTTGTGAATGCTTTTTTTTAATATTTGCAAATGTCTTTTCAAACGAATTTGTAGTCCACGGTTACTTTTATTCTTGAAGGGTTTACTAGAAAATAATTTAATGTATTTAATTGAAGTTATTAAGGTTCCAGTGAGAAAATCACAACATTAGTCAATGCTGAAACACATAATTACTTTTATCTAATTTAAAACTAATACGTGATCCTACAATTGAGAAAAATGCTAACAGCTGATCAAAGTCTTGGGATCAATTCATTCTTTTTTATCGGTATATGAACTGAATGGGTCACAAGTTGACATGGACTTTAAAATTGTACGTTACACATTGCATTGCATTCTCTTCCAGTCTTGCATTTTATCCGTGATGTATTCAATCGCAAACACAAAAACGAATTTATGATAGGACTTTGCTTACTAAAAATAATTGAAGTTAATATGAGAAGATGCTGAAGTTCATGATGTAATGGGCAAAGTGTACCATATAGAATTACAATTAAGTCTGCTGATAGTTAAAAAAAAAAAAATACTTCAAATCAATGAATTATAACAGATACTCATTTCATGCTTGCATAGACTAATTAGGAGCTTGTCCCGATTAAATGAATGTTAAGTGGAGGCTTATTACTTTACATAATGAGCACGGAGGGTAAAACTCGAATTTCTAGTACACTTCAGAGAATCAGAAACAAGAGCACTCGGATGAAAGCTACTTGAACAGAGCAACGCAACGCAAGAATCATTAACCAATTGATTTTAATTACCGTAATAATTTCGCAATAGCGAAAAATGTCCAGTTACCTTTGCTAACAAAGAGAAAGCCCCGCAGCCAGACGCGTGTGATACCATGACTTTCTCTATGAAAGAAGTGGGTATGAATATTCTGAACTCCTTATATTGCAACTCAGAATATAATTTCCACATAATTTCAAACAGAACCTGAGAAATGTCACTATGAGCACAACAACGCACTTGAAAACGTTCTAACGTTGCCTTCCGCATCTTAGATCAGTGTTCGATCAAAAGTTGAAAGCCGCGAATCCTCCGACTTCCTACTTTTAATCAAAATTCTCTCGGCTCAATATGTTGCAAAGACAGAGGGAGACAGTGAAGCATAGCAATGTGTGAAAGTACCAAGTCTTTACGTTACCTTAACAGTATAAATCTCTTGATCGAGAGAGAGAGAGAGAGAGCTTTAGTCTCTCTATAGTCTATACAACAAGCTTATTCGTCCCAGATCTGCGCAACTCGATCATATAATGGATATGAAGTTACCACAAGCTAAATCCTTTTGGCACAAGACCCTCTGCAATCTTACAATCAAATTACTTCACAAGTTTATAAATTCATTTAAAACGAGAGAGAGAGAGAGAGAGAGAGAAGAGAGAAGAGAGAGAGAGAGAGAGAATTTATCAGAAACATTGCATGATCTCAGAATAATAAGAATCTATTTTAAACGAAGGAAATTACTATTAATGACGTCATTTCCTGTAAAATGTTCTCGAAGCTTTATAACGAAACATGATGCAAGACAAAGGCAACCATACGGATACAGTTCGCATGAGGCTTAATCATAATAATGGGATATTCCAATATAGAAGAGAACGAGCCAGGCCTTTATCTCAAGTGATGACAATTTTTTTTTAACAAAATACAAAAACCTCGGGCGTTTTTCAATGACTAACCTGTTGATAGATACGTCCTGCTTTAAGCACAGATCTTTGTTCTCACATACGTTATTCTAATAACTTTAAATGCTTTTGTGAATTCTATACATACATTACTTGAACGTATCAATTCTAATTTAAATCTTACAAAAGCAACGTCAGTATATATATATATATATATATATATATATATATATATATATATATATATATATATATTATATTGCACATGTATGTGTGCTCGCGTGCGTAATTAACCAACCAATAATTCTCATTTATCCATCAACGTTAAAATCTTCATTAAGGAATCCATTTTTCCGTCAATATTAATTTTGTAATAATTGTCTCGAAACTGAAATATTTAGCTATCTCATAACAATCCGCGTTCGGTGCGAATGCTTACTGGAATCTGCAGCAAACACAATTAAAACTTTCGTATTTTTCGGCTTTAATTTGATAAACGATGTGAAGCGTGGTTATATGTGTATATATAATATATATATATATATATATATATATATATATATATATATATATATATATATATATATATATATATATAATATTATCATATAAATATATATATATATATATATATATATATATATATATATATCGAACTACAAATGTCCTTTAATATCTAATTCGCTCTTACCTCGAGCTGGGCTGTTTTTTGCAGTCTCCAAAACAAAAAATACCTGTGAGCGGCAGGTATATGAGGTGGAGGCGGCATATACTTATATTTCTTGCGGTGGCGGGGTGGTCTGGGGCTTCACTGCCAGTCCTGGAATTGAGAGGTCGATGGTTCGCGCCTGTCGATCGCCAATTCTATTATCGCTTAATAAATTCCCCCTCGTTTAAACATATGAAAATATATTAATTCCGAGGTAGAGCGAATTAGATATTAAAGGACATTTGTAGTTCGAAATATGTATATGAATCACGGTAATGTGGATAGAGGGCATATATATATATCATATATATATATATATATATATATATATATTATATATATATATATATATATAATTATTTATTTTAAAACTTCTCAATCTTATAGAGATGCTTGATTTTCATTTATCTCACCAGATTTGTAAAGAGGAAGGATAAAATCATCTGATATTAGAATAAAAAATAAAGATATTTTTGGGAAGGTCTTAGTTAATGCCATCTTCATGAATGACGATCTTATATCTCTTTTGAACTTCTTATACATCTTAATAGTAAAGTCAAAAAATATTTTATAATCGCTTCTGGAAAAAGAAACTACATCCCAAAGTATGGAAGCATGCTATAGTAATTCCTATACCCAAACCCGGAATTTTAGATCTATATCCCTAACTAATTGTCTTTGTAAACTCATGGAATAAATAGTAAATAATAGACTTATATGGTATTTAGAGAAAAATAAAGTTCTAGCAGCAATTCAGTCTGGAAGTAGGAAAAATCATTCAACTTTAAACTTGTACAAAAGAAAATTACTGTTCAATCTTATTCGACATTCATAAAGCTTATGATATAACATGGAAATATTTAATTTTGAAATGGCTATATGCCATGAATCTATAGAGTGAACTCCCAATTTTTATACGAAATTTCCTAGCAGAAAGAAAATTTCTGACTAAAACTGAAACAGTATTATCGGAAACATTTGAAATAAAAGAGGGTATCCCTCAAGGTATCGTACTAAGCAACACATTATTTGCACTAGCTATCAGTAATATTGCTAAATCACTTCCAAAAAATGTAAACAACAGCTTATATGTTGATGATTTGCCGTTTTTTACACTTCAAGCAATATCCAAAGAATTTTAAATATCTCCATAACTAAAATTGAACAATGGGTATTATTATCTGTTGGATTTCAATTTTCTTGTGAAAAATGTAAGCAATAATATTTTATAGGGATAAACGTTGGCTCAGAAATCAAGATATAGCTCTTACCATGAATAAGACTGCCGTCCAATTTTATCCAGAAGTCAAACTCTTAGGCCTCTATTTTGACAATCCTTTGAATTGGAAGGCCAATGTAAGACATACCAAAACAAAGGCCTTGAAAGCTTTAAATATATTAAGAAAATTAGCTCACACTTCATGGGCTAATGATAAAGATACTTTATTGAAACTTTATTAGGCTACAGTTCTACCAACATTTAAATATGATAGTCCAATTTATAATTCTGCTAGTGAGACTTCTCTCAAAATGCTGGATCCAGTACATCATCTTGGGCTTCGTTTAGCCACCGGAGCATCCAAATCATCTCCAGTCCAATCGTTGATTGTAGAAAGTGGAGAAATGCCACTATCTTATAAATTCAAAATAACAATGAAATGCAGAATTTTAAAACTTTTAGATAGTCCAGCAAAAACCAAAAATTGTTTTGGAATACAGAAATTATCCCATCCTTTCCTATTAGAGCTAATGGATTATTTAATAACAATGACCTCTTCAATATTAGATTTTACCATTTTAACAAAATAATGCCTCCATGAATGATAAGTGCTCCCCAGATATGTAACAAACTATGTAGAATACCAATTAATAAATTGAATAATTCCCTCGCTATGAAACAATATGCTCTAGAATCATATATACTGATGGTCCCAAAGATGATATGAGAGTTGGATTCCCTGTTTACGGAAACAATATAAAGATCCAAGCCTCCTTACATAGCAAAGCATCAGTGTTCACTTCTGAATTGGTAGCAATAAAAACAGCTTTAACGACGACTATATTTGAAAACCATTTTAATGAAGTGACCATCTTTAGCGATTCACTATATTCAATAAACGCAATAAGCTCTTATACTCCAAATAAAAAAAAAATATAAATTAAATTACTTACAGTGCATGAAATGAAAGCGCAAAAGATATCTTTACTCTATGTAGGATACAATCTTACATAGGATTAGAAGGCAATGAAAAAGCAGATCCTATGCAGAAGAGGCTAGAACCCACTCCCAAACATTCCAGCAGCAATTATTACCATTAGAAAATTATACTAGACATAGTAAATCGGTGATTAAGAGGAAATGGCAAAATAACTGGAGGGATAAAATCCTACCAATAAATTAAGAGAAATAAAGGAAACTGTAGACCCGTGGCCATCAACCTATCAGAACTGTAGCAAGTGTTTCAGTAATACTGACACGGCTAAGAATTGGTCACACTAAACTGACACATGTTTACCTAACATGCAAAATATGTAATGTACAAATAACAGTAAAACATATTTTAAAGAAGCTGTCCAAAATATAGAATCCAAAGAGACACATTATTTAAAAGAGATTCCTTTAAAGATATACTACCAGAAAATGACAAATTTTCATTTTTAAATATCTTGAAATTCCTGAAATTTGACTAAAATATACAATAAAATATAAGATTCATATAGTAATTTACAATACATTCCTAATATCAAATATTTATTTTTCATATAATAACTTATAGAGATTTTTATTTAATAGAGATTTAGATATAAACATTTTTAAACACAGAATATAGTTACCTAGTTTTCCATCCAATATAGATATCTATGTATATGTGTATATATATGCATATATACACATACACATGTGAATATAAATTTTTAAAATACATAAGAATTAATCTAATTAGTTTTTAGATTGACATATGTTGCTAGTTTTAAATAAAATTCTTAGACATTTTAAATAGCCTGTCTAATCCTTCGGGCCATTCATAGGAAAGTTATTAACAACTCAATGGTCTGGTTAAACTAAAGTTTTGAAAAAAAAATCTACCCAACGGTGTCTTTTTCAAGAGGATCATACCATAAATCTAATGTTTCGAATTCTGTTAATTTCAAATGACTCGACAATACTCTGTTAAACGTCCTGTTTGAATTACCAGTTCTTCTGTTGCTGTTAATGTAAATGATAATTAAGTGAAGTGTTTATCTGAATAAGGCCACGTATATGTGTGTGTGTGTGTGTGTGTATGTTTGTGTGTGTTTATGTAGGTAAATATGTATTAGTACTATTGTTTAAACTGCACTGTTATTTTCCTAGCAGAAAATAAGTTTTGATATTTTCAAATATATAGATATTTTCTGTGCATAAATTAAAATATTTGTGTACAAAAGAGTTAAAAATTGTACTCTTACATCGCTACAAAACCGTAGGCTTAAGGGCCTATTCTGCTTTTAACGGATAAGAAAATGAATAATGAACGACTTATCGCCAGATGTTTCGATGCTTCATATAAGAATGCATATTTTTTTTTTTTTATAGAAATCTGTATAGCCATCGTTTTTTATCAGTTAGGTATAATCGTTCGACAATGATGGCTTGATGCATAATGAATCAATAGTGAATAACAAATGAAACACCCAGAATGAGTGAACAAAAAGTTACATATGAGACTGACTGCCTGTTAAAATGTCCCAAATACGTTATGTGAAGAGTTCACTCACCCGTTTGATATAGCGTCGGTTACTCTTCAAATATATATAAGAAGGAATCATTCATCATGACGTTCATTACCGTAATCAAGTCGCTATTTAAGGTTAATTCGTGCAGAGTTTAAACATTAATAAATCTTCACACCCTAAAGAATTGAAATAAGCATCCTGTCTTTAGAGCAGAATTATTATGCTATCTTGTTAATATGTTGCGGTGTTCGTTGTAAGACCAGTTCTTACCTGCCTAAGACTTACATTCAGTGCGTAGTTTTCAATGCTTTTTATCTCGCCACAGAGAGTTGAATATAGAAATAAATTACTTCATTATATCACTTTATATCTACGTGAAAATTTTTTTCAACAACAAAATTTAACAGGATTTGATTTCCTCTGACTCAAACAAAATGTCCCATCGTCATCCTTCATGTAACGATCTTTTTATTATTTTTATCAACTTGTGAAGCCGATCTTTTCGTTTAAATTGGTATGATAGCGCTTTCTGTCATTATTATGTAAGAGAGAAAAAAATCAGAGTAGTATTATATAAGCAACGCAAGAATATTTAGTTTTAACTCAGATACGTAGTAGGTGTTGAAGAAATTATTAATCAAAGTTAAGGCAAGGTGCCAAGTACTTCTAATTAGCAGTGTTGTCTTTTTTAAACATAGAAGCATTAACATCCATGAATATGTTAATTTTATTCCTTTGATTTCACCCCTCCATACAAGTTACAGGAACAAAATCTAGTTGCAGACTTTAAGACAACGACAGACTGTCATATCTTCTTTGTTAATCCAAATGCAAGTGAAAATTTAACCCCGTCAAACGTTCTCGATGGAGTTGTTGCCCATTGAAGAAGGGTTTACCCGAAATTCATAATGGTTACTTGCCACCGGTCTCTGTATCAGTTATTGTTAACACATACATTTATTAAATGTTAATGCTAAGGATGTAATGTTTCAAGAAACGAAGAAGTGATCAAGATCTCCCTCACAGACTGAACCAAGATTGGCAAGTAGTTCTTCCTCAGTTTTATCGGATAACGGTTTGAGCTATGCAGCTCAGAACCTCGATTAATAACTTCTGGTTGAAACAAAAACCAGACCGTGGGTCATAATAAACTACAAACATGGTTTCAATTCTGAATCCGCGCTTTCGTAATACACCCATAAAATTCATGAGCGTGACTGTTCAACTGAAGACTCTTTGACATTTCAGTTCAGTCAATGATTTGGCCAAGGCGCTGAGTGCACAAAAGTACTTCTGGGCTGAAACAGGTTCAATTGAAGCCTTTCCACGATTGATCTTGACTTTCATACTCTATGCCTTTCCGGTCCCCTGGCGCTGGCCATTTCATGGCTTTTTGCCAAAGTACGGGACCAAACCAAAGATAATTAATTGACGCTAAAATTCCGTAAAAATGTAAGACCTTCCTAGATAAGCAGCGTTATTTGTATTAACTAGGTTTTTATTACTTCTTTCAATGTTAAACAAAAATGTGACAAGTTTCCATTTTTTATAATATTCACTTACTAAGCGGTTTATTGGAAACGATGAAGTATACTATGCACAGTATATTATTGCAGTAGCAAAAATTTCATTAAGTATAGCAAAACCACGTCAAAAATTGTAATTGCATAAGTTCTGATGGTAATGATGTTTTACCGTTTGTAATGATCGATGACGAAAGTGATTTACATTCTAAAGTAGACTTTTTTTATTATAATCAATGTAACGATGCCAATTATTTTTTAATTTATTTACATGGCAGCAACTAGTCTCTCTCTCTCTCTCTCTCTCTCTCTTTGCTGGGCGCTATGACAAGCACTTGAAGTACAGTGCCATTTATTACTTGAAGAATGTGCAAGTAATCTCAGATTTCCTAAGTCGATGCTGCCCCTGGATTAATATTTCTATCGCGACCAGATGCAGTTAGATCCGTTGCTAATTGAAGACATGATTCGGATTGTGCAATTTTGAGAGGCGACAGTCTCTGAGACTTTAGTGTGGGAGGGATGATGGATTTGGCACTCTGAAGAGAAGCTGCCTTCATTTACAAAGATATTTTGTTGCAGGTAAGGAAGGTTTTGCTTTTCCTATATCATATATTTGCAGTTACAGAAGATTTTTTTTCTAAGTCGTATATTTTAATTTTATATGTATTCTCTCACGAGCATTACCTGAAAAGACAATCCCCAAAAGCACTGAGCCTTTGATCGTTATTTCATATTTTATATATTAAACTTCGCTTATCAATGGTTAATTCTTCCTGAATGTAATAAGAGTAGGTAAAATTTGGTAAAGGTCAATAATTATTTTTTTTTTTTGGCGGCCCATGCTATAAAAAAAATCAAAATGTTTTCCAATACCTATAGTATACCCACATCATCAGAGGTTACGGTAATACGCTTTGCCCTGCAAGGGCTGGCACAAAAGCCATAAACTATAGATCAATGTCAAGAAAATTCGATTAATATTTCGTGCAGAACGTGTATAGATCCCAGTAAACTGATTTGTCTATTTCTTTTGCGAGAAAATAACGCATTGTTGAAGTGAGCTGAAGTAATCAGGTCTTTTGATCTTTTGTTTGTTTTATTTGTGTTATTTAGCAAAAGCTGCGATAAATAAACCAAGTTAGCTTTGAAAGGGCGCACAAATTGGTATTCTGCATCCGAATCAACTTTACACAGACCGATCAAAGAACTGTATTGAACAAATTGTTTATGTATTTTAATACTTTTATATATATCCTTATATGTTCATAGGGAATAAACAATGTGATTAGAAAGGCAGTTTATCTAAGTTTTGACTGGTGAGAAGTTTCGTTATCCCAATTATTGTTTAATGAATCATTTTTGTACGACAAAGTATTGAGTTTTTTTTTTTCAAGAATATCTTCAATTGATCATATGTAGCATTGTTATTTTGGTTTATTTACGCCAGTTTATGTTAATACAGAAATTTGTTTTAAAATGCCACTACAATGGGTATCCTGAAAGGAAAGCTAACTTTAACACAGATCAGCCAAAGATAACTATCGCTAAGCAGAAACGCAGTCGATGAGAGATGACGCTATCTTCGAAAGGGAAAATATTACATCTATCAAACCCCACAACATGATCTGGCTTAGATACATAGATGGTATTTTTACTTGCTGGGACAATAGATGGGGAGGTTTCAATGAATTTTTCAACAGACTAAATTCACTAGCTCCGACCATAAAATTTAAAACAGAATGGGAAAAGGACGGAAAACTCCCGTTCCTAGATGTACTAATCACAAGAGAGCAAAGCAGACGTGCTTTCATGGTATATCGGGAACACACTTTCGCTGTTTCTTATAGTCATTTCCTAAGCTACCACGATGTCTCCGTCAAGATCATGGCCGGTTGCAACCTATTATTCCTCAGTAGGCTTAGAATATGTTCAAATGGATACTTAGATAAAGAATTCAATACGATCCACCAACAAGTAATGCAACTGCACTTCCCACTACACATTATTGAAGTGGCTATAAATAAAGTAAATAGAATATACTACAGAGGTCCCATTAACAACAGACAAATAGATTTTAACGATGAAATAAAGCTCCCGTACAACGAAAGCATCCAAAAAGCTAGAGAACACCTCAGGTCTATAATCCATTTATTTTCCATTATCCCAAATCCATCGGGAGCTCGCTCATTAATGTATATTACTTAAATAAAAGAGGGGCAGAAAGTAAACAAGGTACTTACCGTGTAGCAATTGTAATGAGACGGGTAGATCCATCTCGCAAAGATTAACAGAGCACAAAAAATCAGTACGACTATGCTACAGAGAGTTTAGGGATTTTGCCACAAATGGATAAATGTCATACTATAACCTGGAGTGCGGCAGAGCTGGTTCTCAAAAGTAGCTGTCCGTACAAAAGGAAGATGCTGAAATCTGCTACCTTCAATCAAACCAACAACATGAACCTTTCAGAAGGACGTTGGAAATTGGATGACATCGACGATTTCATCCTCAGGTCTCTTCTCAAGTAGGCGTTTCCGAAAACACACTCACCGGACTCGTTCTCAGACGGGAGTTAATGAGGCCAAAAACACCAGGGAATATTTTAATTTCCATCCTTCCTGGGTCAACGGTCACCTGCACACCAACAGCGACGTACTGCCACGCCTACATATGCATATATACTCCTGGAACATCTTGTCTGTCCATATTTCACCAGTGAACATGGGCACAGAAGGAAATACCAAAAATATATGGTTGCAACGTGCAATATTGTATTATGGGCCTTTTTTATCTTCAAATTATACAGTTGTATTACAGTAAAAGACATTATATAATATATATATATATATATATATAATATCTATATATATATTATTATAATTATATATATATATAGATATTATAATATTATCTATATATATATATATATATATATATATATAATATATATATTATATATATATATATGTATATATATATATATTAAAGATAGCAGAACCCAGCATCTTCCTTTTGTACGGACAGCTACTTTTGAGAACCAGCTCTGCCACACTCCAGTTTATGGTATGGCCTTATCCATAAGTGGGGAAATTTCCTAAAACTCTCTGTAGCATATATACATATACATACATATATTAGGGACTGTTGCCTTGTATAATAAGGTGCCCTATGAGGCAATGTTAGACTTGCGATAATCTTACGCTAAGTAGGTTGGTTATGCACTTCCATACTCATTGGAGTGTATTGGGGTTTGTAGATCACTTACGAAGTCGGTATTATCTTCTTTGGTTATGTCGACGATGTGTTAAACTCATGATGATTCGGCAATGATGTGAGGTTCTAGTAGAAAAAAACACGAAGTATAAAAATACATATATTCTTCTGAGATTACATGATGAATATCAGACACGGTGGTACAGGTCTGCCAATGACGATGGCTTGATCGCTTCTGCCAACGATGATGGCTAATTCCACTCTGTTCTCACTACCATCTCGGTTACAAGTCATAAAGGAAGCAGACAGTAGCTCGAACATATGAACATACATAAAATGAGACACACTACAGATCACGTAGGCCTTTTGAATTATAGGTCGCGGTAGTTGTCTCAAGCAGGGAGCTTGGACTAATGTTTCAAAACAAATGAATGACCACAGATGACGGCATGTCATCTTAGCCTACTTTGTTGTATACGTCATCTTAGCGTCTCTGGTCTGATCACATTCCTGCAAGCAATCTGGTTGACCTCTTTAGTTTTAGTCTTTTATATATATGGAATAACATTCCATATTTTTATTATGTAACTCTTACACATATACATATATATCTATATATATATATATATATATATATATATATATATATATATATAATATGATTAATATTATATATATGTGTGTGTGTGTGTGTGTGTGTGTGTATGTATCCTCTCTTATTCCTTCTATCATCAAATCTCAACCTGAAAGATGAAGAAAGGCATCGACCTCTAAAATCACCAACGCCGCACCTATACGTCAACATCTCCTCTGATTGGTTCCTATTCTCCTACTCTCATATCATAGTACACATTGAGCTAAGGCTACACGAAACTCATGATCGACCAAAAATGAATGAATTTACCTTTACCTAAAGTGTTCATGATTTTTTGTAAATAGTCAGAGTTCTCTCTTGAGCTCTTTATACTGAATGAATAGATTACGAGGTAGATCTAAGTAATTGCTCTGCGTCGGGTATTTCCTTGGAAATTGACTTCTTCTATAGTATTTTGGTTGCTTATTAAGAATTTACTGTTGTATTTTGTTGGTCGACTGTAATTAACGGCAGGCTCCCCCCCCCTACAGGGGCTGGTTCTAAATACGGCGAAATTCATTTGACCCCCAAATAGTGGCTTTCGTATTCGCTGGACCATTCCAAGAAGTCCGTGCGAAGTTGTTACTTAGAAATACCTATTATGATTATGTAGTCTTTTACACGAATCTTTTACACAAGAATAATTTCCTTGAGGTTTTGCCATAATTTTTTCAATTTTATTTCTTTAAGAGAGAAGTCATGTGCGCGAAAGGCGGAAAACGCAGTTGCATTACCGGGATTAAGTAAAATAAAAAACAATAAAAAATGGTTGAAGACGAAGACTTGAAAGCCTCAGTAAGTCAAGTAAGGAAAGCAAGAGAAGCGCCCGGGAAGGAACAACCCAATCGCTTCCGGAATGAAAAATAGGGACATTCTGAGGGACTCGCCTGGGAATGTTGCATTTCACCAACCTCGTGCAACATTATTTCCAGATACTAACATAAACAAACAGCGGATATACCAAGTTTCTGAAAATTTGTATGAGTCAGAAAACCACCCACATTTTATGGCTTCCAACAATAGTATGAGATGCATCTATGAAAGGGTTTTTGACAGACAAAGACAAAATGAAAGGCTTCGCGAAAAAAGAGAGCTAAAGACTACTTTGCCTTGCCATGAATAAAGAACAATATCGGTTGCATTTAACGTAATGACAACGAAGTCCTCAAGAAAATAAATAAATCAAATAAAAAGTCGAACCCAATTACCTTCTTACTTAAAGGCGACGTCAAGCGTAAAGAAAATGACATATCTTACACACATGTACCGTTATTTGTGGGTAACACCGCTGTATAGTTTAAATGTATTTTTGGAGTCCAGTTGGACTATGCCCTCAAACTGTGTATAATGAAGTATTTTATACGCTAATCGCTAATATGAATGCACAATTGCACTATATAACAATTTGCTTGCAATACAGTAATACTGCAAGCAACGTCAAAATCCCCAAATAACAAGGCTATAGTACCCACCTCTCGCTGACAGTTAGAAATATTTCTCTCGTAAAGTTGTTCGAAATTGGTTATCACACCACGACAACGATTATGGGGAAAATACGCGGAGACTGCGTACAAATCTGCAGAAATTCACTAGACTCTTCATGCACATGAGGTTTAACATTTCACAAATGCAACTCGTTACTTAGTGTCTCAGCTTGAAGCAAAATCATAGGCGTACGAGCCAGGGGGCTGGGGTGCTGCTGCAGCCCACCCCCCATGTGTGGGCAGAGACAAATTTTGCGGGCATAGTAGCCCAGTGGTTGTAGCATGGGTTATTGCAAACTGGCAGATTGTGAGCTAAATCCGGCCCATGAGTGTATATATATATATATATATATATATATATATATATATATATATATATATATATATATATATATATATATATGAAAACTTTGCTTCTCCATTAAAAACGAAATGCCAAATCTGTTCTTTTCTATACCTTTTAAAATATCTTTTTAGTTTTTACTCTTTATAAATAAACTATCAGCCAGTAATCTAGACAAACATGCTCAGTGGGCTTCTAGTATTCAGAATGAATTACTCCGGATCTCTTCAAACCTCACTCATTCTTGATCGCATTAAGATGTCGTTTGCCAGTGAACATTATGGGGTGATAGACTACTGATGGGTGAGGTTTTGTTTTGTTTGCTCTTGTCACATAGGCAACCGGTGATCTTAATCTAATCTTCCAAATATTGTTGGCGAACGCTTTGATGAAGCCTCAAGCATGAGTGATAAAGAAAAAGGATTAGCAGCCAGAATGAAAGAATGCGCACCAATGGCAGTCTATGTACACTGTTATGAACGCTTTTTAAATCTGGCATTGCAAAACACAACGAAAGGTGTTCCCACTACGTAATGTACTTGGCATAATTCAGAGTTTATATACTTTTCTTGAAGCTAACCGAAAACAACATGCTTTCTATGGAGACATCAAAGTAGAACATGAGCATTTACCAATCACTTTAACATCCTTAAGTATCACACGATGGTCATGCAGGTGGGAAGCCGTGAAAAGTGTTCACGAGCAAATTGAGAGAATTGTAAAAACTCTCGTTCAGCTGGCAGATGACAAAGATCCCAAGGCATACTCTGATAGTCGTGCACTTTTTTTTTTTCTTGTAATCTGTGGCTTGAGTTCATTCTTGGACTCTGTATCCTCAGAGTCATTCTTTCAAACACCAACAGCCTGAGCAGATACAGTCCAAAAATATGGATGTCATCACTATTTGCTGAAATGCAGATCTTACCATGAGGACATTGGGAGAATGTCGTAATGATGATAGCGTTGAAAAGATCTGGCAAAGGACTAACCAAATAAGCCAAAACATAAAATTTTGGATTAAAAATACAAGATTCGACTTCTGTGATGCCCGGATACCTAGAAGTAATTCTTCGTTTGACGATTGGTTTACGTGCTCGCCGACGTTGAATCAGAGAAATTTATTTCTGGTGATTAGAAATTTATTTCTCGATATAATGTAGGAGAACTGACGGAGATAGATGCCCAACGACAGACGCTATACTCTGTTTTTTTCCATCTGTCCATCCGCCTGTGGTGGTCGCGCATGGTAACACTGCGTCCCGGGCTTTAAATAGTTACGCTATGTCTAAGTTTTAGGTAAATAAAAGGGTATCTGGGTGTACATTTGCAACTGAAAAGTGTTTTAATCATTTACTATATGAGAATTACACAGTTAACATTCGAAATAGGATGTTATTTAAAGCCCGGGACGCAGTGTTGCCATGAGCAAACACCACAGGCGGATGGACAGATGGAAAAAAACAGAGTATAGTACAGGATTATCGTGTCAATATCTTTTACAATTCAATTGACAAGGTCCTGTCAGAACTGGAAGTTCGTTTCAAGGGTAATGACCAAGATGTTCTATGTGCTCTCGGTGCCATTGCAATAAGTGATTCACCATCACAAAGTGACTATGAACTAGTTGCAGACTTTTATGGCTTTGCCAAGGATCTGATGAAAACAGAACAGAGACTAGAGACTTTTCTTTAAGGTGACAAGAAGGCTTCATCAAGACAGTATCAGATGTTGTCCAGTTTCTACACGAAAATGAACTGTCAGAAATGTTACCCACACAAATGAAGGTTTTCTCTATTTTGAATGTCATTATTATTATTATTATTATTATTATTATTATTATTATTATTATTATTATTATTATTATTATTATTATTATTATTATTATTATTATTATCTGTAGTTGCCTTACAATGTATAAGAAAAAGCTGAATAATACACTATAAAAAATTGAGCGGAAGGAGATAATGAAGACATGCAATTTCCAAATGCAGTATTAAAGCTTAACAAAACGATAGTTATATTAAAATAATAATAATAATTATAATAATAATAATAATAATAATAATCCATTCACCATTGGAACTTATTTTGCCGACATGCAAATCCTATAAACGAAAGTTAATTTAAAAGAGCCTGTGCTGGCATAAGCCCAGCTAAATCTACAATAACAAAAGCAGCAGCTCACTCTTCTTACTAACTCCCAACACTTTTATTCTTCTGGTAAATATATTTTGACGAATTATCTTCCCTCGATGGATGCACCGCATATAACCTATTGTATCGACCTTTATGATGGGCCGTTGATGTAAACACTTCATCTGTAGAGGGAATAACGATTGACTGGACTCTCAGTGAGTTTAAATCATCCCGTAAGTGGCAGTAGCATCAGTCGTTATGTCCAATGTTCACTTTCGTTCGCACAGTAGCCATATTATTAAATGGCGTTCCATTTTCAGTTTGATGGTCGTTGGTTTTTATGTTGTAAATGTTTTGTTGTATTCAACCCGAAGAGGAGAGGAGATTTATTAACGTTGTTATTGTTGAAGGCTGACAAGGCTCAATGAATTAGGGTGTTAACTTGGGGTAATCCTCTCACCGCCAACATTTATAATTCTGTTATGTTAAAAAAAATTCTGCTCAGGCTTGTCAGAAACATGAGACTCCACAGTAAAATGTACTGAAGTAGAGAAGAATTTTGACATTACCAGCGTTATTCCAACACTCGATTGGAAGAAATAGATCAGTGTAATATGAAGAGAAAAACCCATGTCATAATACGACCCTAAACCCAAACTCCAGGTATCATCATAAAGGTTCACGATGGTCGTATTGCAGCAGTGTCTATTCGTGAATGATGAAGTAATTGTAAGTTTTAGTCATCACTGGCCGGAGAGGGATTTGGCTAAGAAATACATATGAAAAAATAATGGTGAGTGCAAGAAGCCCCACTACCGGCTTACCTGGGTAAGCAAAACTATTCTACCAAAAAATGAAAATACTTTCGTATGCAATCCAAACAGCAGTTGTGAAAGGGTTTTCTGAAGTGGGACCAGAAAAAAATTAATGAGATTTATTCAAAAGAGGTGCAGTCTTCCTCTACAAACACAGGCATGAATATTTGGCGCATTTGAGGTAGACTGGCAGAGATGTCAAGCCAGAGAACACGGTCTGTGAAGGAGTTTCCAAGATGACAGGGGAAAATTATATGGTTTTCATTATTTTCGTATTAAAACAGATTTTAAAAATTGTATATTTTTTTTCAGATTTGGAGACCAGGGATATAAGATAATTTCTCTCGCTCTCTTATATATACATATACATATATATACATATATATATATATATATATATATATATATATATATATATATATATATATATATATATGTTAATAGTGGCTTAAATTTTGTCCCGTTTTATGAATACCTATGTAAACAAAAAAAATAAGAAGTCGGTATGTTTAGGAAAATCAAATACTATTAAACCCCTTATATTGATACTGATTCAGGCTAACGAAGTCTGCATTTGAGACTGCTCGTGCTCTGTATGGCTTACATATTCCTTGAAAACAAACAATCAAATTCTATTCATCGTGGGTTTATGTAGATGGAGTTTTTAATCAATAAATTTGTTGACGCGTTGAAACCCATTCGATTTCATAGCAGACTTTCTAGTTAAAAGTAGCAACATTGAATAGAATTTTATAAGTTGAAGTTGCTAGTTATCTACGGTAATTATCGGTTTTGCATCTCTTAGTTAACGGATGCCTTCATTTCGCATCTGTGATGCAGTACTTATTGTGTGTGCGATTTTAGAGCAGGAAGGAGTCTCTGTTATTTATTTGTAACGTTTTTTCTCTGTTTTCTTTCACTATATTTCTTTACGGCCATACAAGTCTTTGGATGATCTCAGTGAAAATTAATGTTTTGACATTTTGAAAAATAGCTATACCAAATATAAAATAATAATACATATGTGAAAGTGTCTCCTTGCTTTTGGCAATCAAAATCAGAGAAAAACGATTTAATTATAAAATACCTATGCTTTGCATTTTCACTACATAAGAAAGCATACAAAGGAAATGAGAAACATGCTCTCATTACAAAAAGATTCACGTTACGCAGAAATCGTGACGACATTGTTGTTTAAATATTGATCTTAACCAAACTAAACCTTCATCTTCGCCTCATTGATAAAGGAAGTAAACAGACAGTAGCATTGACACGATATTTTGCTTCGTTAGCTGCACTTGACCTAGAGGAATGCAAAAAGCCTGAATCTGACATTTCGGATGGAACTCATAACCCGAGGAATATACTTAGGTTATTTTCCAAAATTTCTACTGATTTATAAAATCAAAAGTGGAATATTTTCAATAGAAATTGACTGCTACGCTAATACTGTTACTCACCACTTTTACAATACACAATGAATTGAATAACTGTAGCCTATCATATTAAAAGAGGGATTCAGGCAGTCACAAAGATTATGAATGGCCAAGGTATCATTCTGCTCTAATGAGGAGTGTTTAATGAACATATTTTATGATGTAAAGTGAAAGGAAGATCATTTACCGATCATATGTTACTTTAAGGTCAAATGAATTAACCCCTGGAGAATTCCAAAATATCCTTAACTAACTGGTGTCCTGTATTTTCATAAATCAGCTTGACTTACCAGTACCACACGACACTGTTAACTAATATGTATGCGGAAGTAATAACAAAGATAAATATTAATAACATATAAATTACATTTATCACATCCTGTCAATAGGCCTAACGAACTGTCACAGTTCGTCATTTTATCAAGTAGCTCTAAATACTGAATTCAGGACACCGACGATGTAAGCAAACTCAAATCGTGCATTTATGAACAAAGAGTAAGTAACAAGAATCACAGTTGGACTCATCAAGCACCTGGATGTAATCGCCTTCCACATGACTCAAAACATAATGCTTTTCAAATTCATGTAAACTCTTTGTTGAAAATGATGAGATCGGTAAAGCCTAAGGTATAGTCGTATGTAATCATATATAGAAAGAGCTTTCGTAATTAATGTTCATATATTATAATACAGTAAAATGAATTCACGATATAATTAATGTAGAAATGTCCTAAGCATTTTCATTGTTGGGATTAACGGGTTTCGTCTCGTAGTCTGTTTCATTTGATATTTGCGAAAGTTGAAAGATAAAAGAGCCGCTGCTTTTGGGCTGAAAGTGTGGATAACACTATCGTGATAATTATGGTGAAATCAGTCTACCGAGTAGATAAAATTTGTAGCCGGAGTCCTGACAGGTAACCTTGGAAAAATGTTCGATATTCTCTTAGGCAAAACAACACTAACACAAAGCAATTAATATGCAATGGGGCTATGCACCATATGCTATCACTGATTTACCTTTCAATCCGGTCTGTGAAATTATACGATAATTTGCAGTTAGTCATGGTATAGGTTATCTGTCAGTGAATATATTATATATATATATATATATATATATATATATATATATATATATATATATATATTATATCATACATACAGAATTACAGTGTATAAAAATAACTGGAACTCTACATTTTAATAAAAAATAATGAAAATTCCTGATACCTTTATACATGATGCAGTGGATCTAACGATAACTGTTAATTATTGTAATGTTCTTCTCATCCTTTTTTATATTAATGAGATTTGCGGTTTACTGGAGAAGGTTAAGAGACCTCATTAATCTGTATGAAGTTCAAAATTACAAATGACGATCAACACCTGGCTCAGCAGCCTCTATAAGGAACACATTCTAGATATATATGTATATATATATATTATATATATAATATTATATATATATATATATATATATATATATATATATATATATATATATATATATATATATGGAAGACCATGTTGTCATAATTGACAGAAAACCTATATCATGACTAACTGCAAATTATCGTATAATGTGACAGTTGGCAATAATAGCACAGACCGGATTGAACACATCGAATGGAATATACAATAGCATTATAATGAAAAAAGAATTTGCGTGACCTGAAATGCCAAGTCGCAATGTTCCCTAAATTTCATCAGTATCAGAAAACCATTAGCGATGTTGAATATGATACATTCTGATAATCATCATTTATTTATTCAGTCTGAGGTATTCTTAAAACTCACTGGCATCCTAATACAATTCATCTCGCAAGTCTTATGAATATAAATTAATCCTAGATCAACATTTCTCTCGAGAAACTCAAATGGAATGAATATCAAACATAGTACGCCATCATGCAGTCTGAAAGTATTTGATTGTTGATTACCGCTAACTCGAAAATATTGGAAATACTTCAATTCAGTCTTTTTTGTCATATTGCGAACGTTTTAGTCTTCTAAAATTAATATTTTTAGAAGCGAATTCGTGTTGGGATGAATGTGGAGATATCGAAGTGCGCTTTTTTATGTTCTGAATTCTTATTTCGAAGAAGGAAAGTTCCTGAAGTTATATACTAAACGTAACTTATTAATCCCCAATGTAATCATTTTCCCACCATCTAATAATTCTCCCCGTTAATCATTATAATTTTTTTTCCATATTCGTGTGATTATGTTTTGCTTCCGTAGAAAAGTTCAGTTAAGTAAATAAATTACAGGCCTGGTTTTTTTTTTGCAATGAAAAGAAAAAAAGGTTCGTGGGGATCCATTTATTATCACATTGAATGTGATCCTTAAAGAGGCTGCTGAGTCGGTGGGTTCATCGTCATTTGTAAATTTGATCTTTATACAGATTAATGAGGTCTCTTAACCCTCTCCAATAAACTACAAATCTCATTTATATAAAAAAGGGTGAGAAGAACGTTACAATAAATGGCAATTATCGTTAGATCTACTGCGTCATGGGTAAAGGTGTCAGGAACTTTCATGATTTGTTATTAAAATGTAGAGTTCCAGTTATTTTTAGACACTAGGATAATTCTGTATTTAATATAAAAAAAATATCGGTTTTACATCCATAGGTAAGAATCAGAAATCAATTTCACACATAAAATCGAACTACAGATGGGCATTCTTCAGCTTACACGCACAAACGAAAAACAAATTAATAAATATTTCTCAAGAAAAACTCATAGCGGAGAACGCGGTACATAAACGTACGTCTGATATAAAAAAATAACTTCTCTCTCTCTCTCTCTCTCTCTCTCTCTCTCTCTCTCTCTCTCTCTCTCTCTCTCTCTCATATCACAAATGACGCAAAAAGGCGCATCGGACAAATAGTATTGTCATTAATAACCTGGCAGCGTTGACTCCATAAAGGAGGCACCAGAATAAATGTATTTTTCTACCTGTCTCCGTTGAAGTAATCCTTTACAAAGGACAATTTGATTTTGGTGTCTGGAAAAAAGTTCGACTGGTTCTAAGGAGAAAATCCTTTTTGCCTTCAGTAAGGATATATCTTATAAGAAAAATATAAACTGATCTCCCAGAATTGCTACCTACCATCTAAACATTTTCCCGATAAGAAAAACCTTGAAATGTGATGATAGAAAAAGTTTCATATCATATGAAATGTTCAGTCCATGTTTTTTTTTTCCCTGACTTGTTTTTTTTTATGTATTATATCCAAAAGTATTGGTGACAATATTTACAAATTCCAAAGTCCAAGTCAATGCTTAGTATATCATAAATGTCAAATATATAAACCCTTATAATAGAAATATAATATATAGGTATGTATACGAGGCTTTGCCTTCTAAGAAAAACTTAGTCTCTTGCTTATGGCAAATAATAGCTTTTGGGAAGATTGTAAAGAAGAGACAATCCTTCATACTGTATACTTTTGTAAAAGAAATAATGAAATTGTATTGCGGTTAAAGAATACCTACCCTACGTAAGATATGTTCTATTAGGTTTCCCAAGATGTTAAACGTATTTTATTTGATCTTCCACATATGAAAAAGAAAGAATGGAATGTTGCTATTTTGATCATTACTGCCTTACATCGTTGAATTGTGGGTGAACAGAGATGCAAGGTTTTATTACTATAAATTGATTGGTAAAATAATAGCACAGAGATTCATGATTACTAAAACAGTGAAGGAAATTGTGCAGGATTATTTTGTAAATATTTCGGATATGAACATGAATGATGTTTGCTGTATATAACTGTGCTTCAATAAATTTTGTTAGTTTAAACTATATTTCAAAAATATAAATATATGTACATTCACATAAAATTGTAAAATGATGAAGAAAGATTAGAGTAGTTGTTGAACAATCCATTGCATCTTAAAGCTATTCTCTTATGGCGATTTAAAGACAAAAGAATGTAGAACAAAGCTATAATTTCGATAACAGCAAACGTAAGCAGCACCTACTTGGTTCTGGTAAAATTTCCCACGTCAGTGGCTCTATTTTGAGCGTTTACTTTCGACACACACAAAATTTAGACGATCAATCCTAAGGATCCATTAACATAAAAACAAAGGCCCACGTGCAAACTCACAGTACACTCACTCAACAGAGCAAAATGCAGACGATGGTTGTTGCCTGTTGGCATTCTTCAGCAAGAAGTTATCACCAGCAGAACAAACGTACTTCATGTTTGACAGAGAGTTTGTTCAGTCCACAAAGCCATCTGCCACTTCCGACACATGATAAAATGATGGCAATTCGTGGTGTAGATGGACCACTAATCGTTGATACATGCCTTCACCACACCAGGATGGCAGCGTCACCTATCATTGATAGACGAAAACTCCCTCCAGATTAGGATATATCCTAAAATAGCATTGGATCAAAAGGATGAAGTGGACCTATAGCGACTATGGAGGAAGAACCCCGCACTTATGTGGCGTGACCTATCCATCAACGATAGAGAGACGACCATTGCCGGAGAGACGAGGGCGTCATCGCCTGCAAGACGAGTACTGGACGCCCTTGCCCATAGGTACTCACCATTAGGATTGGGAAAGAAAGCCTTCAACCTTGCCCACTACATGTCCCACCCATCAGACATATCCACTACTTGAACTTTCTCGGTGTGGTACATCTGGTGGGGAATGGAAGCAGACATAAAAAAGTGAGGAAGAGAATGCCATTCGAGCCAAAAATAAAAAAATAACGAGGCACACAGAAATGGGGATAGATGAGCTCTAGACAACACACCAACGACTAGCCAACATCCACGTCGACATCGTGGAACCCCTACCTCCCTCCTAGGGATACAGATGCAGAGAGTTGTGTGAGGGCACTAATAGGCTGGGTCAGCAGGCATGAGTACCACAGTACATAATGAACAACAGAGCAAACTTCACCTCCACCTTATTATAGGGAGCTCCCTCGCCGCTAGCCTCGGGACAAGACTCATTCACACAACATCATACAGCCCAGAAGTAAACAGCATGGTGGAGCGGCTGAAACCGCTCCCTCGTATCAGCCAAAACCGCCAGATGTCAAGGCAGGAGTTGGAGAAAGGAATTACTGTGAGTCTTGCTGGGACAAAGAACAGTGCCACATACAGCATAAAATGCATCACCAGCAGAGGCACTCTATGGACAAGCTGGCGATAATGGCAGACGTTTTTTCAAAACCTGATAGAGCCAACGGCTCTTCCAGATGCCCATGGAGCACTGGAAAACATCAATTCGGCAAAGACAACATACGCTGTAGCAAGGAAAGAATATGTCTACGAAGACCTCAAAGGAGCAAGGTATGAGTTCATATGAATAAGACACATACAAGCCCCCTTTCTCCATCCAGCTTGGGACCACACCACATACTGCAACAGAGAGAAAATACATACCAGCTGGTAGTGGATGGGAGGATTACCTGGGTCTCCACTGTCGGATTAAAGCCAACTTTCTTCCCAGACTGTGACCCACTCCCCTAGGGCTATTATCAAGGGTAGGGGAATACTGTGGGGTCCCGATTGGTCGCCAGGAACCTCAGGGCATCATTGATTAAAAAAGAAAAAAAAAATACGTGTGATGCACTGAGTACTCTCGGGAAACACAGTTCCAGCCATCCTGATTTAAATGATCTTTTACACATTATTTAGAAGGTACTTCTGGCATTGTTGGCACTGTAATTATAAACATACGTCAGACATTGCAAGCTTTCCGACCATATGTGCTAAACTCTCTTTCCAATTTGTATATAGAATTGTTAACCATTTTTCCAGGTGTGAGAAAACACATCTGCCTCTGTTTTACCGTAATGTCAAATGCTACTTTTACGCTCGCAAGAGTTCTTGACCTGCTTAAGATTTTGTGTCAGTAAATCAGAATAATTGTCTCTGTCTCTTACTCGCCGCCTCGTTATAATACTTACAGTAAGTTTTAAGATATTTTCTCAAATAATTTTGGACAAGTAGTCCAGCTTCTACAGAAGTTTGGGGAATTGAATAGATAAAAAGCAAAGCAATCTAGGGGGGTAGGACAAGGATGCTTTAATCATTTTCTACAAACTACGTTCCAAGAACTAACAGACAATGTATCGTTACTTATGTCATAACTATATTCCAGATCTGTACAATTTTGTTCTAACACGGTCAAATGGCCAAACGAAAAGGATAATAAATGTACGTGCTTAAACACTGAAACTTGGTGGATGTATGCGCTTGAGTGTTATATTTTAAACTTCCATTGCAAAGGAAACATGTATTTAAAGCCAATGAAGATAATTTTTTTCTTTTTCAGCATTATAAGAAATATTACGAGAAGTACTTTTTTTTTTTTTTTTGTTACAAAAGTACTGAGTTTCTGC
>NC_087203.1:18092334-18097334 GCF_015104395.2 Macrobrachium nipponense
TCATGAGCATAACTAAAATGCAAATTATACAAATGATAGAGCGAAAGCTATGGATACAAAAATATTTTTCAAAAGGTTAGCACTGACGAAATCGAGGACTAGAGTGTTTTAGACGATAGGACATTATTATACCTATAAAATGATAAGAGGAAAATGTTTATGGGATGTGCATTAAAGAACTTATTAAACATTTGTCATTATATTGACAGTGAACCTGGTTAAATAGCTTTTAAATAATTCGGTAACTGGACGTGTTACCACATATTTATCTTGATGATTCGATGAATTAATTTCCCCGTATTTGTTGAAATGAACTCAACTCTTTGGAATTTGAGCGACAATTTAGATATATGTTTGGTAGCTCACAAAATGCGGTCACAAAAAAGATATATAAGAAAGTGAAATCACCCTTTCCCTACCTTGGATTCCTAAACCAGTGTCCGCACTAAAAGCGTTCTTATCATTGACATTTCACACAAGAAATACCATTCCCTTTTTCTCTTTGTGTGAGTTATGTTCAGAATGGGAAAGATCTGTATCTAGTCTGAACCCTACTTTTTTCCTCCCTTGACCAAAGGGGAACGAAGTGGGAGCTGATTTGATAATGGAGTGGATTTTTTTTTCTAATGCAACAGCCCTTCCATATTACTTAACGAGCAAGTTATCGATAAAAGAAAATTTAATCGCCTATAAACGCATTCCATTTGTCTCACGCTTTCCCGTCAGTCATGTAAAAAAAATCGCTCTTAGGTTAGGAAACAGCAAAAGAGAAACAGAAATCAACATTATTACTTCTGTGAATGGAATAATAAGCTATCTATCGGTGAGGTATTATTATTTGTCAACTACAAACTAATCGGAGTTTTCTGGAACACAGTGACATATCCTTACACCTTTTAAGTAATATAGTATTATAATCAAAGTTGAACTGCATACCCTGAGAAATGAAATGTAAAAAATATAAATAGAAAAGTTCTCATACAAAGTATTCTGGCATCCACACTTATTCCTTTACTGAACGAAATGCGAAGCTTTCCTTCTGGTGGAGACAGTGGTTCTAAATACAATGTTGTAAAGATTCGAAGTTAATCTGATGAACAAGATCGGGATCTAAAATGGAAAGAATGAAGTTACCAGAACGAAACTACTGAAATTTCTCAAGAGGACGTCGTTCTGATGGAGAGGTGATAATTTCCGTTTCACAAGCGCACATATCTCTGTCATGAATCCTTATCGTTAAGTTTAAAAGGCTTCTTCCTCTGGGCGAAGATTAAATCGAATTTCGCTGGAAAGATATTGCATTTATTGAGAGTCCCCGGGGGGGGGTATGTCACATTACAGACATTCTGAAGCTTAAGAGATAGAATGTTTCGAGTGTGTTCACCTGTACTGCTTGTTCTGATATACATACATACATACATACATACTACATACATACTACACATATATATATATATATATATATATATATATATATATAATATATATATATATATATATATTTCTACGAGTATTTATTTCATAAATACTCTCATACAGCCCTCTGCAATTAAAACACTGCATGTCTCAACAAGCACAGGCTTTGGAGAATGTCTGTACCACCCAGACAGTAAGATGAAGCACCTTTGCAGGCCAAGCCAGGAAATTCCAAATTTGATTAGCCGTTTGTCCAGGCCTTGATTCTCTCTCTCTCTCTCTCTCTCTCTCTCTCTCTCTCTCTCTCTCTCTCTCTCTCTCTCTCAATGACCTTCTATTGTCCTAATTTCCTGCAACATTTCTCTGCCAATTATCTTCCTTCGCAGGTACGACTTGGAAAAAACGCTTGATCTTCTTCAAAGGAGATCAGCCGGGATTTGCCCGGTTTCTGAGGCCCAACGGACTACAAGAAACAACTCACAAATTGTCCGTGAAGAGGCTGAGTCTTACGGCTGCTCAATGAGCAATAACCCGTGCAGGCATAATGCCAGCTTTATCTCCAACAACAAGAGGCTGACTCTAGCGCGGGTTAGGGGTCAGTCAGAACCAGCCATGGCTGAGAGAGGTCAAGCGCTTTGAGCCAGTTTAGCCCCATTCATCACAGACTCAATCTTATATGGCCTGTAACCCAGCCGTTGCATCGCCAGTACTGAACCCAAGTCAGTTGAGACTCTCCGAGAGTATACATTCAAGACAGCTATCTCAGTTATCCAGGTACAGTGCAAGTGTTTGAAGTTATCAGAATATAGTCTTACTGCTCTTCCCTTTCCCTGTAATCACCCTTAAAGGCCTTGCAATTGTGTGAACATCAACTGTGTTGAATTTCCTACAAGTTAGATCTAGTTTGCATTACATTTTACATTGAATGACTCGACTCTGTCTTCAGCAAAGGAATTAACTTTTTCTTCCTGTTGCAACACTTGTCTCAGAATCTCCCCATCTGTCTCAAATCTGTATAAGAATTCATTCTAACCGTGTAAGTTTCCTAGTGTACATGAATTAACATTTATAAATTTGATTATTTTTAATTTTAGCATATGAATGTGTCCTTCACATTCCTTTGCATTTTTTAAACTGAGAGAGTTTCGTGTGTACGTTCGTTCTATTCTGATTTGACAGACGGCCTTGCTTCACACTCATCCCATCAAGGTCAATTTTGACAACAGTCAAATGCGATCTTACTATCTGGAAGTTAACATAAATTCACTCCAAATCCTTCTAGGTAAAACGAAAGATGTTTTCTATATTAGTCATATCATTACTGATAGTATTTAATTCTTTACCCAACATGGGAACCTTTCATTTTAAATTTAACTATAAGAGCAGTGTCATTCATTCACTCATCACTTAAGAATTTTGTGTGGGTACAAACTGTGTACTTTATTAACTGACTGCCTCATCAAACCCAATAATTACGAAGGTATTACACAACCAAAGCCTTTGTGCTCCCCACTCGACTCAAAAACAAGCCCTTATTAAAATATAGCATACAGATGCTTTTAATGACCGTGTCTGCCACGACCCGCTCCTCGATTTAGGAGGTATCGAGAGCCAAATTTGAACGCAATTCTCCAGAAGGAGAGCCATCTTCGGAAAAAAACAAACCTGTTCTTTAGAACACTTACTTTCTTCGGAACAAACTTACGTTTCAGGAGTCTTTGCTTATTAATATTTGCACTTATCGCACTGATTTTGATTGACTGATTGATCATGGAATTTAGGGCATAGCCCAAGCGCTGGGACCTGTAAAGGTCATTCAGCGGTGCAGTGTGATATGACTGAATGAAATGGATTAAATGAATGAATACGTGAATCAATTAAATCTCTTATACAAATGATCAATTAAACCTGCAATTAAAAAAATCGAATGACACAACAACTAAGACCAAGACCATTTTATGTTACATAGCAACTAAAACAAAGACATTCACTCTCATTCAAAACCATTTACACCATAATTAAAAAATCCCATAGTTGAAATTAAAATTTAAAAATTATCTGACAGGCATACATTCATTCAACACCATTTACACCTTAATTAAAAACAATAAATAAAAATCTTAAATAATAATTGGGTACTTAAAATGATGACTATGAACAAAAGAAATACATATAAAATAAAACAAACAAGTTAAGATTTACCATGCTACTTAAATTTCATAAAAAATCTCAATACATTTAAAAAATCTCACTAATGCAGGAATATCTGCTCTGTTATCTAGGCGCTGATTTTAATTACAATTTTATTTCATTTTGTTGTGTTTTCCACACCGCTCACTCGCGTGCCTTTGCACTGCCGATTTTGTGATTAATTTACTTGTTCTGAATTAACCCTTACCTCTGTGACCATGAACATGTTAACCAAATTCTGTGTTTATACACCTCCACATATGAGTATGAGAAATTAATCATTCCAGTAAGCAATCAGCTTATAAGCGATTGGTTTAAATTGATCGCCTCATGCATGCTTAACCTAATCGTTCCTCGCGAACCAATCCACACCATTTTTGCAAATCTACTAACTGCACTTATGTGCCTTTGAATGATTTAGTTCTTCAGAACCCGATTACACTTCTTTAATAGGAGTGCCGAGTGCTGGCCCACACTATTGCATAGGCACATCCTAATCAGCAGAGTACCCTCTCACCTCCGTGCAACTGCTTGTACAGTCCACAGCACCTTGCTTAGAGCCTCAGCCCCACAACAACCACCACACTAAAGCCACTGACGATGACAGAGCTTTCCTAGAGATAGGAAAAGAGATGAGCCTCAGGGGGGAACAATTGCCTCATCACTTATTGTTAACCGGTTTAAGGTAAAATCGGCACAACACAGAAAAACAAGTCTCTAAATTCGCCTCCAATGATAGAATATTTTAACTTCCTTTATTTGGATAAATACATTTTCAATGACAATAGGCTATTTCTGTATTAGGAAACACAGAAGAGGGAATGCATTTTTTGCACGTGGGTCTATGCTGATTTTACCTCACACCAGCCTTGCTCACATAATATTCCATTGTCAACAAGACAGTAGATTGGTACTCCAAATTAGTAGTCGACGATGGTTATTTGGTTTTCTGCGTGTGTAGTCAGTAAATTGCTGAATGCGATAAAAGGCAGAGTTGTTTAAAAACCGTTTGAAACGAGACTGCATTTTGATTGCTTAGCTTTATTAGGTTTAGAAAGGAGAAGTGCATTGAAAATATACCTTTTTCATTTTAAATCAATCTTTCAGCTTCGATATACACGGGTTCACATAAGATACAGTCCGTCTTAGTTAACAGCGCGTTCTGTAATGTTCTCTGGCCTCAATTTTAAAAATCTACTGTAGCATTACCATCCCCTCCCAGTGCGCCATAGGCATACCCCACTTCATTCTTATGACGTGATTTCTACTTTTCATAAAACTGAGATCATCACGAAAGAAAGACAATGACAAATGTGCAATATTCGGACTAGAAGGGAATTTTAAAAGTTCAGGGGAATTCAGTAATGTGTGTGTGTGCGTACGTGTATTTATTT
>NC_087203.1:18104834-18114834 GCF_015104395.2 Macrobrachium nipponense
ACATTCACAGAACATTCACTAAAACACTAAAGACAAATCATTCACTGAATACTTGCACATTAAACATTCAATAACATTCACAAAACATTCACTAAACCCTAAAGACTCAGTAAATATTCACTGAATACTGCCACATATGATTAAACAGTCACTAAACCCTAAACTAAATATTTATCAAACACTTACACATAAACATTCACTAAACGCTTACTCACTAAACTCTAACAATTCGCTAAACACTTACTCATTAAACATTAACGATAAAAAAATTCACAGTCGCACTCATTTTTCATATATCTCGTTTTCTTTACATAAATGCTAGGTGATTTTTTCTTGGTCTAGTTTGCTTTTATATTTATTCATAATCTTTTTGAAAGAATGGAAATGTTCGAAATAACTTGGTGTTGGAGAGATTGTTTAAAAAGCAGAGATCCTCTGTGTCCTTCCTCAGCCAGGTGTATTATATCTGACGAATTTTACACCAGCCGAAACAAAAATCGACTATAATAACAACAATATTCATTCCTAAAACTGATAATACAAAAATTTAACCATAATTTCATTAGTATAAAAGTCAATTGAAACCAAAAGAAGGTAGTCCTGCTTCGATAAAACAAACTGAGTAGGCTATAGCGCAATTATTGTGATCTGTACTCTGACTATAACGTATATATTACATATCATTCGAGCTACAAATGTCCTTTAATATCTAATTCGCTCTACCTCGGAACTGATACATTTTCATCAATTCCGAGGTAGAGCGAATTAGATATTAAAGGACATTTCTAGCTCGAATAATGTCTATGAATTACGGTGATGTGGTAATTATTCATATATTATATATGTATTACTATCTATTTAATGCATGCGTATTACTCTATTTAACAAATGTTATGTAGGGGAGGCCGGGGCTAGTAGTTACAATTCTAAAAATTTTTACCTCTAATTATTATGTGTTATCATATTCATGTAACAAAAAGGTTATTTACTTTTCTAGTTCCTGTAATATAATAGAAAATAGCAGAAATACTTTTTGTATACGACTAGCCCCATATGCGGGGTAAGTCGTTACAGTCCATGGGGTAAATTGTTACAAATATAATAAGAATTACATCCTTTAAAAACCAAAATAAATCAGTAAACACTTCATTGTACACAGGTCACACATCTACATAATGAGCACTTTCATTTGCGCAACTTCCATAGACCTCAACTTGTTACTGATTGTAATAACTAGCCCCGAGCGAATTATTTTCCTTCTCCTCATAAATTTTGCTATTCATTTGAATTATGGGAATATGAAGTCTAATCACATATGAAGCATAAAGATAGTTATTTTAAAAAATCACATTATATTTCATGAACACGAATGTCATTAAGGTCTATGAAAATAATACGAAAGGTCAAAATATTTACTCAGGGTATCCAAAAACAGTTTTTTGCTTGTAGCTTCGCAGACGGGTGATCAACTTCTTTTGCACTCAACGACGATAAGGCTGATACTGACGCCTAATAGTGTGAAGAACCTGGGCGTCAACTATTGCCTTATTCTGAAGATTCTGACAGTGCTACCTACCCCTGTATAAATAGCCCCTGTCTCCCCTACATAGACATTTTACAGCAATAACTAATAATGATAAGAACTTACATGCGCTTTACAGTGCCAGTCTTCCAGCCACCGCTACATAAACGTTCATCTCGTAAACAAAGCTAAAGCGAGTACTATAACTGAAGTCAGTTGCTTGCTTGACCAAACAATAAAATGACCGAATTATTATGGGCCTACAGATGACTGTGATTTATATGAAACAAATAAATAATATTTGTATTAAATAAATACAAAAGATATAGAAAAGATAAAAATATTTACTAAATATATCACGATAATGTATAAGACGGGCCATAGTAGCCTACTATATTAGTCTAGACGTTAATTATCAGGGCTTGCCCACCTGTTTAGGGCGTATCTGTCAGGGGGAAATCACCCACTAAAATCATCTGGTATTGCCGTCACAGCATTCTAGGTTATGAAGTGCTATTGTAGTACAAATCTTACTTGGTATCTCCAAAGTTGGATGCAGATTCAGTCTCACCCTCCCCTCCCCCACCGCACATGTTGTGGGGTGTCTGTCAGGGGGTAACCACCCAATAAAATGTCTGGCATTACCATCGCAGCATTCTAGGATGTGCATTACTGTTGTAGTACAAATTTGACTTGGTATTTCCAATGTTGGATGCAGATCCTGTCTCCCCTCCCCACGCGTTGTGGGGTGTCTGTCAGGGGGTAACCAGCCACTAAAAGGTCTGTCATTACCACCACAGTATTCCAGGATGTGCAGTGCTACTGTAGTGTAAATTTACTCGGTATCTCCTAAGTTGGATCTAGATCCAATTAACCCCCCCTTTTCAGTTAGTCTGTCAGGGAACCCACCTCCAGGATGTCTGTCATTGGTCAGTCTATAATCAGGAGAGGCTGCAGATATATTATACATTAGTTTCCGTCTGGTATCTCATATACTGGATCTAAACCCAAAATCTAACAAGCAATTAGTGGTATTTGTTAAGTAAGCCACCCATATATTTTCGGAAGACGGTCAGTTTCACAGTTCACAAGTGTACTCCTAAATATCAGTAGGGGTTACAGTCGGTATCTCGTTCGTTGTATCTCAATGGGAGCCTATTAGCACAATTATTAATAATCGCCGCACAAATATCGGAAATATGTAACATGATATTAACTAGTTACATTTCTTAATTGCTGATTAAAACAGATACTTGTCAAGGGTACTTACCATTTTACATAATTGAGTACACTGTAGTTAGTTTACTGTGACGGTAAGGCATTGCCGCCAGTATTTTGATCTCAGGTGAATTAGGAATTTGACTCTTGTAACCCAGACATACTCATTTACCTTGGTGGAAAAGCGAGACTGTTCAGAGTAACGAGTAAACTGATCAGCTCCATCCTCCTCCCCATATCCCTGACTACTTAGACATCCTGCACACCATCTTACTTGGCCATTGAATGGTAATCGACTATAGAATATTTTTGTTCAGAATGGCTTTTTCATTCATTTTTAAAAACATTTGCATAAACTCGTGTTACACACCGTATATATATTTATGCAAAATATAAATAAAATGTATGACGCCAGATACGGAGCTAATGTTTTGTTAATTCGCAATGTTAACCACATATTTTTCTTTTTTGTTAGTTACCAAAAACACACACACACACACACAATATATATATATATATATATATATATATATATATATATATATATATATATATGTGTGTGTGTGTGTGTGTGTGTGTGTGTGTGTGTGTAACTAACAAAAAAGAAAAATATGTGGTTAACATTGCGAATTAACAAAACATTAGCTCCGTATCTGGCATCATACAGTTTATTTATATTTCAGGGACCTTACATATAGCTTGATAACATATTGAAAAGAATATTCCTGTTAATTCTATGATGAACGACCTTAGAACGTCAGCGGATAAACCTATGATGTGTTAAAGCATTGAGAAAATCGCAATACTTACTCTTTCTAAATTTATAAATTATTCATTGGTTGTTTTTCGGACATAGAATTTAAGAATTTGATCGCCGCTTACATTTACATTCATCAGAACGACAAAATCAACTATAATTTAAATAATTTAATATAAAAGAAGTTCAGGTGGCAAGGTTGCGTAACGGCCTTTAAAAATAATCTCACGATTTACGTTTATAAGAAAAAGAAGTTTTTTGAGAGTGAACTTTTATTTCTGTAGTTTTCCGAATATTGGATCAGGATTTTTCAAGATAAGGTAACGCAGCTGCTATGACGTCTCTTGCAAGACGATTCAATAGAGAAAAAAGAATATATAAAACAAACTTAATTTTTATTAGGTGCTGAAGCTCAGTGAAGACATATACGTATATTTATGTTTTGACAAATATGTTGCTTTTCTGTTTGAATTTATGTTTATGTTTATGAAGCCTTACTAATAATATTGCAATTATAATAGCCACAGTAGGACTAATTGCATAATATATATATATATATATATATATATATATATATATATATATATATATATATATATATATATATATATATATATATATGTGTGTGTGTGTGTGTGTGTGTGTGTGTGTGTGTGTGTGTGTGTGTGTGTGTGTGTTTGTCCACACGTAGATAAAAACTGTTTATATCAAATTGCAATTTAATCCTGAACACTCCCCCGAAAGGTAAGGAAACCTTCCGTCGACCATAAGAAGTAAATGGAAGAAAACGCAACTAACTGCTCTTCATTCCTGAGAAGATTAACTTAAGAGAAAGAGACGACTTATAGACAGATTCAAAATCTGAACAAAAAGACAATTTCCGCAAATAATGCCACTGGCTTCAATAAAAGTGGTATAAGAGAGAAAATATGCCCAAATAGCATATGAATTAATATATATACATATATATGTGTATAAAATATTTTATATATACATATAAATTACTTTTTACAAGCACAATGGAAAAGCAAGGTAATTTTCAGGGAGGCCTTATTCAACTTAGTTATCTTTATTACCACTTCCACCTATCTACTCATTTCTTACCCTTACAGTTCTTCTGTCAGTGCATCAAATGCATTTAATTCTTCTCAAAAAGCTTCAGATTTCTTCCTTTCACTTACGTGCAACAAGGATGAGCTATTGCCGTGAAGGACAGAAGGCTCAACAATCCCTTCATATATTTTCACCGCAGCTTTTATAGAAACTCTTAGGTTCTTTCTGGACATGGAATTTACTGAATATGGAAACCATCGAAGTCACACTGGATATCGTCTATAGCTCGTGCAAAGATCCCTGAGAAACTAACGGAGATCCTGATGGCATACACCTGGGAGGCCATTTTCATCTCACACAGACGGAAACTTCTTTGACAGGTGGATGGAACGGCAATAGGCTTCTATAGAAGGGCGAACTTTCAGTACCTGCCAGAGACCCAGGAACTATGTCGTTACGTAAACGCATCTTGATTCCGGTTAGATAAACTGATGGGTCAAAGAAAATGGCTGATACCATGATAACCAATTCGATACCATGATAACCAATTCATGAACCGACCAAGAGCCTACCAAGTGCTCGTCATCCGTGAGCACGATAGCAACCATTATGAGGAGCTGCCCTAAAACAAGGAGCGAGTCCCTCGTCAGCGCCTCCGCCAGGAAGACCTTCCATAGCAGTACTGGGAGAGCAATCTACACAGAACTAGAACGTGTAAGCAGATGCTGACGAACACACCCTACTGTCACCAAAGAGGCTGTAATGAATGAGAAAACGCAAAGAATTTCATGCTCAAACTCAAAACAACAGTCTATCACCAGATGTCCTACTGAACAGCCAGTGGACAGAAAGCAAACGCTCCTGATGGGATCATCACCGGCGGAGGGAAACCATGGCTGCCCAATGCAAGTCTCGCCGAGAGTCCTAAGCCGGCCTTGCGATGAGGAAGAGCACCACTCCTGCAGGACCCACGAAATCGAGAACCAGCGAATGTCCCTGCGCTTGAAACTCATTGCATTGCAATACTACCTTATTTCTAAGGTTCACTGCTCTCTCTCTCTCTCTCTCTCTCTCTCTCGTACACACACACAAACACATATATTCGCGCAGTGTTAATATTAAACAACCAACAATGAGGCAGTTATAGATGCTGGAAGTTGGCGTTCCTTAAATCATTTACTCACTTCATGGTACAGATACCAAGAACAGGCAGGGAATTTCAACAATACGCTGCAAAGAGTATGAAACGTTAACAAAATATTTACAGAATTTTCAAAGATAAAGGTTTACTGCGAGAGAAATATTTAGGTAATTTTGAAAAATAATATAACAGTAAATCTTAAAACCTTTTGGTAACAAAGAAATAGAATATTTTTTTTGTGAATCTGTTGTCGAATGCTTTGAAGAGTATCTCGCAACTATTCTTCAAAGGATTTAAAAAAATAAAAACAATTTTGGAAACCAATGTCTTCATGAAAGCAAATCTGTTTAAGAGTATCCAAAACATTTATGAATATTGTGAATGGAACAGAAAAAGAGAGAATGATTGAACGCGGTTTCATAATTTTCCTTAGTAAAAGTAAAATAAATATCATAACAAATAATCCGTGAAAAAGAGACATGAATCTGAAAAACTATATGTGAAAAATAAAGACCAACCAAAATTAATCATGAATTACTATAAAAAAAAAACCGTAGGCTGAGGAGGATGCGGTGTGGGGGAAATCAGGGGTGGGGGTGGGGGTGGGGGTGGAAGAGAGAGAGAGAGAGAGAGAGAGAGAGATGCTGAGCTTATCAACAGCACTGTAAAATTTAGGGTTGAATAACTGATAGTGTTTACTACAAAATCCCATTTTTTTACGCCCCAGAAACAAGAGAACCTAACCTTAAAGTAATGAGTTGGTACTTCACTTTTTCTATCTTGATTCATCATAGATCTATTCTAGATATCGAGCCCCACGTCCCACTCCCCATATCTCTCTTCTCTCTCTCTCTCTCTCTATCTCTCTCTCTCTCTCTCTCTCTCTCTCTTTTCGCTCTCTCTCTCTCTCTGTCTCCCGTCTATTGATACTATTTTTTCCTGCATTTCCGAATGATAGTTACTGACTGAAATACAGGAAAACAACTAGTATATTCTTATGTCAGTTCATGTGTGATCGGGCGATTTGAAATGTAAAGGATATTATGATCTACAAGGAAAATCCATGATTTCTTTCTGCGTCACTTGATTTTCTGATTAATAGTAGTCAAGACAGAGGTTTGCAGCAGCAGTTGGTTTAATTGCTCACGCTTACCGATTTTCAAAAAAAAAAAAATCATTAGATAGTGTACACACATTGTAAAATCCATTTAACTTCCCAAGTTACAGTACATTCCAATTATATATTATATGTGAATTAATGGTGAATTATAGTGTTATTACCCCACATCTAAAAGATAGCAATGGAATGTTTAACATATAATAAACTAATCACTTTCATTTAGTTGCATCTGCATGGACACCTTTATCAATAAAAGTTCTCCCCTAAACCTGCAGATGGGTCTTATACAATTGACCCTAGGACAAAAGAGATCCTAGATACAATTATGAAATGAAAATGCATGGCTGATAAAAAAAATAAAGCGCCAACAACCTCGGGGTACCATTTCACACACACACACGCACACACACAAACATACTTTTCACCTCCCCAGACGTTCTCGAGGTCACATATACACGAACTTTTTAAAGGCCATTTGAACGGAGGCTTGTGAATTTCTTTGTTGATCCCATGTAAATTCTCTCTCTCTCTCTCTAGTTGATGTTAGTTTTGGATGTGTTCTCGTTTACTATGCATTTTGTCACGGGGTCGTTGGGACCATTGGGTACTTATATTCGTGTCGAATGTTATTAACTTTTACAAACAAAATCTAAATATGGACCTTATGGTGGATGACAGGTCGCCTCGATATGATATTTAAAAGGTCTCTGAAGAATTTTCTTCGCTCCCATAACGACGAGAACACTTTCGGATATAAAAGAAAATGGTGTGACTTATAAAGCCTCATGGCTAGAGGAAGTATTATAAGACATTATTACATCCTCAAAATTTTGTGAGGAACACAAACATTGCGTTGCTTTATGATGGAATAGCTGCCATTGTATTCAGGCTATGTCATCAGTTTTCATCTGCATACGAAATGGCTTCGGTCTTTATGGTTTATTAATTCCGGCGGCTTTCATGCATTTTGATACGAGCCTTTTCGAGCATATGGTTTTCTTTTAGAGGCAATTTTCGTCCACGATTTTGGGGAGCTATTTCTGTTTATTGGAGATATTCTTTGCCATGGTGTCTCTCGTCTCTTACACTAGTATCAGATGATATGGTATGGCCTCAGTAAATAAAGGAATGTCGTTAAGGTTACATAGATAAAGTAAAATGGAAGTCAACTAAATTTCACCATTACATAAGAAATTACGAATAACAGTGAGTAAAAATGGTTACCTTGTATCATATACCCTATTTTCTTCTGTAATTTTACCTTTATTTGTACTGAAATTACTTTTTTTAGGAGAAAATTGTTCATAACTATATTGTGTTTAAAAGTATTATTATCTCAATTTCTGATAAATATATAAATATTACAATTCAGTTTTTCTATTATCTGGCATCTAAAGCAATACAGACTCTGAACGTATGACACTGATAATACAAATAAGAATTGATTGCATTCAGCTCGTACCTAGCCTGTGCATTTAGTCAAACGAGTTTTGGATCCTTTCGAAAAACATCTGCTTAATTGAGGTACGTGCATCGTTATCTGAACCGATTTGCAGTTTCACATGAGATTAGAAAACAATATGCATTTAGTTTTATGGCTTACGACGTTGCATACTTTTAAAGTACCTCTAAATGTTTTTTACTTCAAAGATGAAATTATGTTAGGATTAATGAAGTTCCCATCTCGAGATAGTGCTATTACATACCAAAGAAAAGTTTTAGATATCCAACAGGATGGGGTAAAATGTGGTTGAGTATCATGCAAAGAATGTTATATAACCGATGAGGTGAGTTCTGTAGGAAGTGAACTATTTCAAAAATATCTTGTGAGGAACGGATTTTAGGATATACATACGTACGTATGTGTGTGTGTGTATATATATATATATATATATATATATAATATATATATATATATATATATATATATATATATATATATATATAATCAACACACAATCACGTGTGGAACAGAAAGAATCTCTGACTCACATCAGCACCGAACACACGTCTCTCAATTGAAATACAAGACTGCTGCCAACCAAACCACACAAGTCATAAAAGAAACTGGAACCTTAATACGTCTGTGCCTAAGCCTTTACCTTAGCAGACTAACTGCCTAGCATACCAGCATGTTAGAGTCACATGCTGAGAGGGGTACCCAACCAGACTCCACCATTAGAGAAGTGAGTAGGGCACTTTTTAACCCTTTAAGGAGTGCCATTCACCAAAGGTTCAGGAAGAGAGTTTCATTAGCCACCAGGGAGTAGTTAGAGCCAGGGAAATGTAAAGAAATGGGGTAACTGATTCTTGTAAAACATAGAGTGAAGCAAAATACCTGTTGCTGTGATGTTTTGGATAACTGTAAGATATTTGCCATTTCAATGTCCTGCCAAACGTGATTTATTGCCTGTCATACTCTCTCACAATTCAGACATCGACTTTAAGGCGATAATGACCTAAAATATGAGGAGAAAGCAAAACACTGAAGGGACTACTGCCCCTTCCACAATGGTGTTTCGGTCCCAGTCCAATTTCACAATTGTTTGTTGCAGTGTCCCACACCTGCATTTCCGCCCTCTCGCATCTGCATCTCTGCCTACCGACCCAACTCGCTCCATTCAATTTAGCATCTCTTTGTATCCTTTCTATTCATACCTTCCTCTTGCCGGTGTTCAATGACCATTTGCCTAGTACCTTGGGAAGGAATTAGCTGCTTAGATGAAAGGACCAAAGGAGATCGCCACAGTTTTGACAGATGTCAGGATAGACATTTCCAGCGACTCCCAAAACTGGGTATAAATATGGGCTGGCTTGCCCTACCAAACCGCATTTTCGCCCTAGCCTGTTCACACGGCATTTTGCCCTAGTCTGTTCACGTGGCATTATGCCCTAATGAAGCAGTGTTATTAACAAGTCCGACGGTACGGCTAGCCACTCCTAAATCTTGGCGATGACCCACTTGAAGCTGTCACACCGTGAAATACCTGGGCGCAGTCTGATGAGGAGCGCTCTTTCTTTCATTTCCTATTGAGGAACTGCAAGTGACCGAAGTCCTTCTGATGACGCCCTGGGTCAATCTACGCATGTCTTGCTCACGGACAAAGGTAACTGAATTGGAAGTTGATTTGTCGGCCCTCACCTACTATTCCTTGCACTTATTCCTTGTTGCGACTATTCCCAGGTCCC
>NC_087203.1:18119834-18127334 GCF_015104395.2 Macrobrachium nipponense
TATTTTTTTGTTACTTTAAAAATACGCTTTCATATATATATATAATATATATATATATATATATATATATATATATATATATATATATATATATATATATATATTCATTCTCTTTGCTAGGGCTGAAGCTGAAATATGGTTGTAGTTTACAAGATGGATTACAACATACTCTACTCCAATTAATTACAAAATTTTAATTTCGTAAATCTCTGAATCTCTATTCAGCCTTGTCTAGGCATATTTCAACTTTAACGAAGTTAATTTTCATAGTCACAAAAAAAGGAAAAAAAATATATAAGTCCACATGACATTTACAGCGAAAATTAAATAATCGATAATTACTTAAGAAGTTAACGATTAAATCCCCGAAATGAAATGCATAACAAGTTACTAGATGCTATTAAAAAAAAAAAAAAAGACTGAAGTTTTAAAAGTACATTGATGTTAAGCAAAAGCAGATTAAGAATTTCTTGATAATGAAAATTTGAAGTTTAAACTTGAGCATGTCCGTTACCATTTTAAATCCATAGATCACAAACAAGATGATCCAACATCGATTTAAGTCAACAAGGGTTGGTCTGGTGGTACAGTATAGTCATCGACAATCGGTGGATTAGTCGCAAAAACTGGACATATGGGTAAAAAGCCTTTGAAATAGATATTACAGCAAAGTGGAGACCAAAACGCAATTATGTATCACGTCCATAAGGAAATATAGTCGTATGTTCGTGTGAGTGCTTGTATTATAAAATAAAATATGTTCTTCTTACTACTACCCCTCCCCGATCGATCTACAATTATCTAGTTATATACTAACACCACCAAGTGTCATAATAGCAGACATGAGAAAGGAAAGTGTTGCTGGAGGAAGAGAATTATTGAAGATGAAAGGAATTTAAATAGATATTTTTCACATCAATATTGGATTACAGATATATCTCATTATCTAAAAGGCATCTCCAATCATTTATATATATATATATATATATATATATATATATATATATATATATATATATATATATATATAATATATATATATATATCTATATATATATATATATATATATATATATTAAATACATATATATATATGTATATATATATGTGTGTGTGTGTGTGTGTGTGTGTGTGTGTATACATATACATTATATATATATATATATATATATATATATATATATATATATATATATGTATACATATACATACATATATATGCAGGAAGTTCAATAATAGCACCCACAACAGTTAATTCAAAATATCAAAAAACGATGGCAATATCCAATATAGGCGGTCAATTACAATATATTCTGTAACACGTACATTTCTTTTCAAATACAATTCGCCATAACAAAGCCTCACCGAAACAAAATATAAAATTACAAAAAAGATAAAAAAATATGATGTAGTTTACTTACATTCGTTAACTTCAGCAACTCTGGCAACAATACAAAGAATCGAACAACGCTGACTTGAGTTAAATAGTTACCGGGAAAAAACTGTAACATATGGAAGAGAACGTTATGTTCGTCATTCCAAAGCTTTGCACCTTATCAAAACAGCAGATAAAAACCAACCTTTAAATTCGGCTAACAGGTCAATTTTCAACCGTGCTTTTGAGGCAACATAAGCTCTAATGCGGAAATGTCATGGAACGCAACTGATTTATATAAACATGTTAGTTACTGTCAGCTGAAATATGCAACTGTAACAATGCCTCCACCTTACTAAACATTTGTTGCTAATCAACGTTTTGCATTAGGTCTCACAATTAGAATAACAGTCACTTTATATGTATTTATTTACCTTAGATGTAGCTGAGTGAATTCGTCTCACGAGACGTTAATAACCAACATCACGGACAGTCCTGATATGAAAGAATTTCGCTAATCAAGATTTCGGGTTTCCATTTAAAGAAAATAAAACACTGGAAAAGGACTTTGAGATACAAACCGTCTAGAGAAAGAACAGAGACTTGGTACATAATTCTATGCAGAAGCAGTAAATATTCTACACAAAACCTTGTAATTACTTTTGTCAAGCTTTTTTTTTTTTACTCGACATATTATATATATATATATATATATATATATATATATATAGTATATATATATATATATATATATATATATATATATATATATATATAATATATGTATTACTAGATCTTTATAATGAAATCAATATATAGGCTGTGTGTCCAGAATTCTTCAATTAATGCTACTCAAAATGGTCTAGCATAACCATGTGTGATTTGGCTCATTGTCTATATCCGACGTCAAAGAAGCAACTGTCGAGAATTTCTCGTCGATAAACTTACATTTTCTGGCTCTTGCCCGATGTTATGGCAAGAATACAAAATCTAGAAAAAAGACACCGACTCCAAACCAGAATGAACAGGAGGTGACTACACAAACGTGAGACTTTTTTTTTTTTGTTTTTTTTAAGTTTCAATGCATATAATATATATATATATATGTGTGTGTGTGTGTGTGTGTGTGTGTGTGCATATATATATATATATATATATATATATATATATATATATATTATATATATATATATGTGTGTGTGTGTGTGTGTGTGTGTGTATGTGTGTGTGTGTGTGTGTGTGTTTTAAGATAAAGGCCCATAAAACACTATTTTAACGTTGCAACCATATATTTCGAGCACTTCCCTTCTGTGCTCCTGATCACTGGTAAAATAGGACATAGGATGTCTTATAAGAGTATATATATAAAAACATATGTAGGTGTGGCAGTATGTCGGTTGGTGACCCAGGAAGGGTGGAAATTAAACTATTCCCTGGTGATTTCTGGCCTCATTGACTCCCGATCTGGCGACTCGTCCGGTGGTCGGATGTGCTTGGACACCTGCTTGAGGAGCGGCCTGAGGATTAATGCGTTGATGTCATCTGATTTCCAACTTCTAGTGTCCTCCTGACAGGTTCATATTGTTGGTTTGATTGATGATAGCAGATCCCAGCATTCTCCTTTTGTATGGACAGCTACTTTCGAAAATCAGCTCCGCCCCACTCCAGTTAATAGTATGGCCTTTGTCCCTAATATGTAGGAAAATTCCCGTTCTGCTAACCTTTTCGAGATGAATCTACCGGTTTCCCCAACGTAAATCTCATTACAATTGCTACACGGTATCTTGTAGACTCCGGCTTCTCCTCCTCTTTTATTTAGGTATACGTTAATGAGCGAACTCCCGTTGGATTTGGGATAATGGAAAATAAAAGGATTACTATTAGATCTGAGGTGTTCCGTGGCTTTTTGGATGTTTTCATCACATGGAATTTTTATTTTATTGCTGAAGTTCTATTTGTCTATTGTGAGTGGGACCTCTATTGTATTCGCTTTATTTATAGCCTTCTCAATAACGTATGGTGGGCAAAGCAGTTGCATTAGGTGTTGGCGGATCGTGTTGAATTCTTTTTCTACGTACCCATTTGAACATATTTTAAACCCTCTAAGAAATAGATTGCACTCGACCATGATCTTTAAGGATACATCGTTGTAACTTTGGAAATGAATATCTGATACAGCGAAGGATGGTTTCCTGTATACTGTGAACGCAAATCTATTCTGCTCTTTTATGATTAGTACGTCTAGGAACGGCAATTTCCCGTCCTTTTCCCAGTCTGTTTTAAATTTTATGGTTGTAGGATGGGCAGTCCCCTATCCAACCCCCCTCTAGCAAACCTATACATGGAATATTAGGAAACAGAACATTTGTCCTCTATCAAACCCCGCAATATGGTCTGGCTTAGATACGTAGATGATATTTTTACTTACTGGGATGATAGCTGTGGAGATTTCAATGAATTTTTCAATCAACTTAATTCACTAGTTCAGACTATAAAAATTAAAACAGAATGGGAAAAGGACGGGAAATTGCCGTTACTAGACGTACTAATCATAAGAGAGCAGAATAGATTTGCGTTCACAGGATACAGGAAACCAACTTTCGCTGTTTCATATATTCATTTCTTAAGTTACCACGAAATGTGACAAACTATGCCAGGAAGAATGAGAGATGAATTACCAGAATTTAATGCCTCCATAACCACTACGCCTCTGTGACCCGAAAAAAAAAAAAACAGACTTTTAATTGCCCCTTAAAAGCAGCCATTCCATTGACAGCTAAAATTTTATTTTCTGCTCGACAATATGAGAACTGTTTCGAGGCATCTCAGAATGGACGGAAATAAGGAAGCCTGATGGCAAAGCACTTGTTTTGCAAATTTTCGTGATACTGAAAGACAATATTCATACAATAAATTTTATCTTTAAAAATTCATCTGACGCCTTTTTTGTAAAGTCTACCTACCGCCTTGGAATTTATTAGGATAACGGGTATACGGTAATTATACTAATAAACTCGATAAGTCTTAATTTACATATCGTCAACAGTGTATGAGAGTAAGAAATTCACTTCAGGTGCAATCCTCGTAATGTGTTATTAATATTAGTCATAAACTAATGGACAGTTACTTAGAATAATATGGAAGGATGTCTAAATCCTTTTTTTTTACCATAAAATATTTGTTACTCCTATAAATTTACAATAAAACTATAGTTATTCAAATCAGAACAGTTTCGATCCCCAATGACTTGAAACTGAGGACTTGAGAAAGCATCTCCAAATGAAGAGTATCACCCCAAAACCCATCATGATATGAAAGACTAGTCATTCTTGAGAACAAAATTTAATTCATGGTGGGCTCAAAATGCCTCACTGAATAAATCCGTACGGCCTATATTTTTTTCTATTTTGCCTATCTTAGTTAAGTAATGTTAATAAAAAGAATAAAAAAATACGACTAATTGCAGTAAACCTAAGATATGACGATGCTAACTGAATAGTTCTGACCAAAAAATAAGTAATAAAAAAAGCAGTATCCCGCCTATAAGAATTTGTATATATACAAGAAACGCCATAATTTGAAAGCACACTTCTTTTCCACGATGAACAAAGAGTAAATGTCATAGTTAGATAGAGAATGTTAGCATATAATCATCTAAAAAAACACATAATGTGAACGCTCTATGGAGGAACGTTCACATTATCATATCTAGTGTCTGAGATTGGTAATTAAAACAATAGCAATTGCGAGATGACACAGTTAGGTTCCGCTTGGAGCTCACATTGTGGAGGTACCGAGTTCAAGACCTTATCGCGTTCAACAGACTTCATTGGGAAAACATGACCTCACCGTCGCAGTCTACCTGCTGTCATTTGCAGCCACTGCCTAAATTTGATTGATTTGCGGAACTGAGGTAAGCACCCACTAGGCCACTTTCGGCTATTCAGCCCTTAGACATTGATAAAAGGGAGTTGGAATGCTTTGGCGGCAAGAGTAGACAATCCAGATAATAAAGGAATTGAATTATAAGTACAAAGGTGGAAATAGGAGAAAAACCCCATCGTTGCACTAGGAAATAATGGTAAGAGTTGTTGAACAGCAAAACTGAAGAACGGAGATAAGAATGTAGGGAAATGAGAGCACTACAAAATGGATGCGACCAGGAGCAAAGGGAACGCTGCAAACACCCATTAGTACTGCCTGCAGTGCACCACGTGAGGTATTAACGGCTGCTCTGGTATATATATATATATATATATATATATATATATATATATATATATATATATATATATATATATATATATATATATTTATATATATATATATATATATACATATATATATATATATATATATACATATATATATATATATATATATATATATATATATATATATATATATATATATATATATCATATATATAATATATATATATATATATATATATATACATATATATATATATACATTATATTATATATATATATATATATAAATATATATATATACTATATATATATATATATATATATACATATATTATATATATATATATATATATATATAATATATATAAATATATATATACCTAAAAATTTATTCCTTATTTTTGATCAGAGTTAAAAGTATTAAATAATTTAATTTTTGTTTTCTATTGTTTCATTACAATCTTTCTATCAGTTTTCTGCTTCACAGTCTGTCATACTCGAATTACTGAGGTAGTTTAACGGATAATCTGCCACATAATCAGTGGTTTAGCGCATATCGTTATCATTAGGATTATGTTCCCAACTACTGAAATCTCGTTATTTTTTCCAATTACGAAGTTATTTATTAACTCCCTTGATGCTGAAGTAACCTAATTCGAAATTATGCAATGGATTATTTCATTCAGTAATTGCAAAAAGGCAGATTTTGAAGGTTAGCAGAACATGATCAGTACGAAATAATGGTTTGACGTTCAAGTTAATGCAGCTGATCATCGATGTTCATGTTACAGAGCAGTTGTTGTTACCTGTTTTACATTGATTTATATAACGAAAATAGTTTACGCTTCATTAACTTTAACTTTTCTATTCCCTGTTACAGAACTGGTGCCCATACACTCAGTCATCTGAATTGGCCCCCCATTGTCATTTTTTGAGTCAGATTTGATCTTTTTGCCCCACTATGGCACCACCTAGGCTATATGTTGTCGCCAGTCCTTTTAGTGAGAGGATTCATTATATATATATATATATATATATATATATTATATATATATATATATATTATGATATATGATATATATATATATATATATATATATATATATATATATAGTATACACACATACATTCAATGCTATTTGTAAATACATAAAAGGTTTTATCATTAGTGATGGTTTTTACCTTTAAATTGCAAGAAAAAGTTCTCAAGGAATTCGAAAAATTCGTCTAATGCAGACCAATGAACGAGGAATTTATTGTGCAGCTATTTGATTTTGATCAACCCCTCATACTTGTCAGGATGGCGATGGTTAATGTCGTTTCAAGGCGAAGAAAAGCTTATTCGTAGTCCATGGTAATTGTCCAAGTTTACTGTTCAATGTTATCATGCCGATCTCTCTCTCTCTCTCTCTCTCTCTCTCTCTCTCTCTCTCTTTCTCTCTCTCTCTCATTTTTTATTACATTTTCCCCCAACTATTTTCGCAGGGAGAATCCGGTCATAAGAGAATACAATAACAACTGTGTACCTTTCAGTATAGGACCGGTATTCATTCTTGGAAATCCTTTGACTCTGTTCCATTATCTCTCACATATGCAGCAATTAATCTAATCCGACTAAAACATGTTCTTCAAAAGAGCCTATAACAGCTTGTAATGAACTTTCTTGTTCATGAATTATATTGCCTATTGTTCTTGATACACGAGCAGGATGTCATTTTGATTCTGATAGACGTCAGATGTTGATCGAAAACAATGTTTTTACATATAACAGTAATCCATTTGAGTGTTATTCGTTGACAAATATCATTAGAAAGTTGTTCGGTTACGGTCGCCTGTTTCATTAAAAAGCATTACGTAGTAATCAGTGTAATATAAATACCATTTCAGAATCAGCTTATGATACATTAATGT
>NC_087203.1:18137334-18159834 GCF_015104395.2 Macrobrachium nipponense
AAGAGGACAGAGCGCTTATAACTTAAAATGTCGAATTCTTTTATCAGACACGGTCATCCTTCCTTTCTCGAAAGAAAAGCTGTGAAAAAACCGAGATCCGAAAAGGTATGTGAAAATCGCTCATACAAAAAAATTAAGGAAATGGAGGAAAAATCCCTTGCGTTATGGAAGACCGTCCATTCTGCTTCTTCCGTCTATTACTTCCGGAAGAGCAAAGGTTCTTTTACTCAAAGGGACTCAAATAAAAGGAATCTCTCTCTCTCTCTCTCTCTCTCTCTCTCTCTCTCTCTCTCTCTCTCTGTATCAAGGATAGTGTGCGGTCTTTCTCACTGTTGGTTGAAATATATTCCCCAGGTCAACTGACAGTGAGACAGAATATACAATACCTGATTTGATTTTCATTGATAATGCTTCACTCAAAGCACGAAATCCTCCACTATGTATATGTATATAATAATAGAACAACAGGAGTCCGTTGAAAATGTATATATGTAACAAAATAAAGACCCTTAAACATGAGAAGCGGTACAACGTTAGCGAAGTATTTTGTTTGTACACAAAATTGTAGCTGGCGACAGATAAAATTCCTTACTTTATTTAAGTGTCATTATAATATGAAAATCTGTTTAGAATATTCATTACCAAACAAACAATGCCTGGAACATATTACATCACCACCTAGAAACAGTTAGAACATTAATGCTAGATGTCACTGTTTTGCCAACTAAAACTGTTCCAAAGGAACTGCCAGTCAGTCGTCACGGATTTCTTTATCATATTCGTTTTGAGCACTTGATTCTAAATCAAATCATATCTTTTGTAAACATCAGATCAGTATCACTTAAGTCAAACCAAATGACAGTCAAAATTAGCCACTTCTGCTAAAAAAAAATAATTAATGAAAAAATAAAATAAAATAAAATATCAGTCCTCAAAACCTGAAAACAAAATTAATGACCAGCCCACAAACGTGTTCCTTATTAAATTAGGAAAATAGGCATATGCCACATAAGGCTCTAGTTGAAACCAGTAAAACAGACCCACTTAGAATACCGAATGGTCATTTACAGGGGAATGTTAGCCAGCAGAAAATAAAAGTCCATTTACCTGGATATAGACAACCAAAAGGTATATTATGAACCCAAAGAAAACTGTCTCCAGAAAGAAAAATGCAATTAAATAATTTGAAAGATTTTGGTGACGAAAGCGACTAAGAGACATTTTGCTTTTATTGCTGTATCCATAAAAAGCCACAGAAGAAATCGTATTCGACATCTATGAGCATTAAAGTCTGTAAACGAAGAACAAGTTGAGAACCTCTTGCGAGAGAGAGAGAGAGAGAGAGAGAGAGAACCGTAACCTCACATCTACAAGATGACTTTTAAATTCTTTATAGATTACCTGTAAACAAAAAAAATAAAAAAACTTAAATTCCAGTTACCGACATCAGGATATTTACAATCCTTCTATAGTTTCAAGGACTCCAACAAAATGATTCAATCTTTCTACAGACCTGAGAAGTCAAGCAAATAATAAAATTCATCAATTCCAGGACTTCTACTCCCGTATTAGAGATTAAGTTTCCTCTAAATTTGGTAACAGCCTGACAGAAATTGACAACACAAATTAATATAATCTCACGCTCGTAATGCCTTTTCCCTCATAATAGATATTTGCTTCTACTACTACTACTACTACTACTACTACTACTACTACTACTACTACTTAATAATATAATAACAATAATTAGTTGCTACAAATAGCTTATAAAAGCTCATTTTTCGTAAAGGACCTCATTAATCTGAAAAGCTTTGAGCAAAGAAGATTTGAGAACATGAGAAATTCGTAGGTTTGTTCCGACTGGTGAAACGAGACCTCATTCTTGAGAGAGAGAGAGAGAGAGAGAGAGAGAGAGAGAGAGAGAGAGAGAGAGAAACATTTTCCAATTAACACTTCACTCAACCACTTTATGTCCTTCAACTATTATATCGGCTGTTTGTTTGAATATCAATTACTTTGAATAACAGTTTAATGACCTCTGGCACAGGAAAAGTCAATTACGATTAAAAATGTTGTGCGTCATTCAACAAATAAACAATCATTCGGGAAATTCAATTATTCACTGATGTAGATAATGCTCTCATTCGGGACAATATACTCATTCCATCATAATTTATATAATAATATATATATATATATATATATATATATATATATATTAATATATATATATATATATATAACTCTTCATTTCAGGTCATCTATCAATAGCTGTAGCTGGCAATTATAAAGTTGTTTTTTTATTTTATTTTACCAATACTGCTATCATAGATAATATTGCATAATAGGACGGTAATAGGCTTCTTGATATATATAGTGGAATCTATGTAAATCTAGTTTTATACTTTACTAATTTATTTTTTTTATTGTTTATAAGACCAGTGTTCCAGAAACGAAACGCAAAGATTGCAATGACAAAACTTGGCGTTATGTACCCTCAGTACGTTATAGACTATGATCTTGCCGCTTAAATATCTGATGATAATTCCTAAACAACATTATCCGAAGATTAGACGACACTTCTAAATTCCGTTTCCTAGGTGAACCTGATTTCTCTACTATTTTCAGACCAGAAAACAAGATTAACAGGTTTCTAAGATCCTTATTAGACCAGAAAGCCATTAATAATGATACATATCAAGATTTATTAAGTACCGGAGGTTCCTACGGTATCATGTACGGTTTTCCAAAAATACATAAAGAGGGTATTCCCATAAGACCTATCTTGACAACATATGATACCCCCCAATTATAAATTGGCAAAATATTTGGTACTATTGTTAACTGAATTCTCTTCGAATAGCTATACTTTGAAAAATTCGCTTGAGTTTAAAGAAAAGATTTTATGTCAGGACTCATACCTGTTTATGGTAAGCCTCGATGTTAAAGCTTTATTCACAAATATTCCTGTGGAAGAACCTATACAGATTATTTTAACTAAGATTTTTACTGATAATGACACACTATTTCACGGTTTTAATTACGACAATTTTAAGAAACTTTTAACCTTGGAGGTGCAGGGCACTCCCTTTATTTGTAATGGTAAAGCTTATGTGCAGGCTGACGGCATGGCAATAGGGAGTCCCCTTGGCTCGGTGCTTTCTAATATTTTTATGTGCGAATTAGAGGAACGGTTGCTGGACAACTGCCCTCTGGCTTATCACCCGTTATTTTACTGTCGTTATGCGATGACACTTTTATCTTAGTTAAAGATAAATATAAAGCCGACTTATTTTTACACTATGCTAATCTGGCCCACCAGAATATAAAATACACAATCGATTACGAAAATGATAAACTTGCTTTTTTGGATATAGAAGTGTCTCGTAATAATTCAGGGTTTTACACGTCGATTTTCAGAAAGAAGACATTCACAGGTTTGGGCAACAATTTCTATAGCTTTTCTAATTTCAATTTTAAGATAAACTCTCTTTTTACTCTTTTCCAAAGGGCTTTTTCCTTTTCTTCTGGATGGTCTGAATTCCACAATGTCACCTTTTTAAAGAAATATTTTATGGTAACTGTTATCCCAGTAGTTTATTTTATAAACGCCTTCACAAATTTATAAATATGAAGTTTTTACCTAGCAATGCTATTCAGACTGTACCTAGGATCCCGTTCTATGCCAGTGTTCCATTTTTAATCAATTCAAAATTCTATGCCAAAATGCAACAGATCATTAGAACTTACTGTCCGGCCATAAAATGTCAGCTGATCCCAACAAACCCATTGACAATTGGATCTATTTTTAAATATAATGACAAGTTAAACCCTCTTATGGCATCTAATATTGTCTATTCATATACTTGTCCTAGATGTGATCTAGGAAAATATATCGGAGCCTCAAGAAGACTTCTTAAGGTCCGAATAGGTTGTCATAGGGGGGTAAGTTTCCGTACTAGAGTCAAATTATCATCTCCTGAATTTTCCAGCATCCGTGACCACACAAAGAAATGCAGAGGCAAGATCGAATAAAAACTTTAAGATCCTTACAAAAGCCTCTTCTCTGCAGCAGCTAGCGGTCTTCGAAATCGCTCTTTATAAAAACGATTGTTCCGAAACTGAACAACCAAACTGCCTCCACCCTCTGTACCTGGCGTAAACAACAGAAATGCCTTCGTGCTTTGTTTTTTTTTAGTCACTCGTCTTCCCTCCTCTACTGGAAATGGTACTTGAGTTTCGTTGGAGTTCTTTTAATTTGCTTTATATATTGTAATTGCGTGTTTTTTTATGAGTAATTATTTTAATTTTATCTTGTTATTGTAATTTTCAGCTTGAAAATGGGGCTGGTCCCTGAAACGTTGTCTTGAATAAACGCCATTACGAAACAGACGTCTCCATTTAAACCCTTACCGCTAAGTATCCCGTCTGAGCCTTCCCTTTCGGTTGATTATATATATATATATATATATATATATATATATATATATATATATATATATATATATATATATATATATCTTATATATATATATATATATATATATATATATATTATATATATATATATATATATATATGTATATATATATATATATATATATATATATATATATATATATATATATATATATATATATATATATATATATATATATGTATATATAATATGTGCGTATCTGAGTATTTAATCAAAACATACTGTAATATCCCATATCATCCTCCATAATCACGTGTTTGTCCAAATACACATACACTCGATAAAAAGGGGATTTGGTTGACAAGAAATTCCTTCGAAGTGAACAAAGCCTCTTTCATTTCTTCTGCCACTTCCGGTTATGACATCTATTTTCGAGAAAAAATAGACGGTTGGGGCAGAGTCGGCGCTGGATTCTATTAGACAGCGACAGTATTTATTTATATAAATACAGTTAAATATTAGGTACTGAAAATAGACGATTTATTTAATAGATTGAATAAACTTAAAACTTCATCTCTCTCTCTCTCTCTCTCTCTCTCTATGCAAGTAGATGCCTCGTGTCCCATGGAGCGGAACAAGATGTAATTTTACTTTAGTTCATTATTCTGTATTTGCTTTTTTTAAAATGGTTGTAGTTATTATGTTTGCATCATGAATTACTGAGAGTTACGATTAAATTCAATTTCAGTGAATAGCAAAACTAATGTAACTCAGTCACTTTTAGGAGAAACTTTCTCTTTAGTGTGACCCATCCCCCGTCTTTGGAGGATCGTCTTCGCAGCCTGCCACGGACCAAGCTATCTTCTAGTTTGAATATTCAATTTAATCACATTCAATGGATTGCGGTTCATGATACACAGGTCTTGTCGCGATATTCGAGAAGCTCCCTTGTATCCTTTGAAGGATTTAGAATTGAGAGAGAGAGAGAGAGAGAGAGAGAGAGAGAGACGAGGAGAGGAGACCGGAGAGAGAGAGAGAGAGAGAGAGAGAGAGAGAGAGAGAGAGAGATAGGTTCTGAAATAATTGAATGGTCACTTATTTAGTGTTTCTTTTAGCTTTTTTTTATTCATAGTCCTCTGATATCCCAGAAGATAGAAACAAGAACAGGTCACTGCAGTAAACATGCAAATTACCACCAACATTGAACTCCAGAAGCAGTAAAATTTCATCTCTGCTATTTCAGTCATTTTTATTACATTAGTTTATGTAGTTTTTCCTTTTATAATATGAGCATGCAGTGGCATACTTTATCTTATTCAATTCAGTTTTGTTTTCACAATTATGTCTTTAAAAGACAACTGACTTTTCTTGAAAAAACGCTAAATTTTCTCACGATTGTAGCAAAACGGAATTTACAGCTTGTACTAGGAACGATTTAAAACCTTTATAAATGGCTCCTTCAAGATTCTCGTAATTGTTTTCAAAAACCGTTCTACTTGAAGGCATAGCCGCTGGATAACCATACCTGGCAAGAGACAAGCGCCAACTGGGAACTTTTTCGATGATGGGTTGTTGACATTTCATAGTGATGATGCCATAAACCAAAACGAAGACTATAGTTATTATTATTGCATTAGGACTTCCTAATTATGAAAGTGGTCCACTTTCTTTCAATGAAAAGGACACATATATTAGCTAAGGGTAAATTTTGTTGATCACTCTAGCAAACAAGTTTGTGGACTGTAAATTGAAAATAATTACCGTTATGTTTTCGTTATATGATTTATATGAGTAAAAAGGGAGTAAAGAGAGTGTGACAAACAGTGAAATATAAAATATTTGTAGTTTATAACTAAACTATCATTTTCTAAAGTAATAAACAATAGAACATGGTGAGATTAATCGCAAAATATCCTATAATAGTTAAAACAATCGATTTTCTTCCAAGAAGCTGGACAAATTATGAGTCAGAACAAGAGACAATTATTGAGGGACAATCAGTCGACTCCAAACTTCCAAAGGGCCCTAATGAATGACTGAATTTCCTGATAGGATCTACTGTAAATAAGGCAGAGAGAGGAACTTGTTAACAATTTTGTTTTAATGACAACAAAAACAGTGCGATCTAACGAGGAGAATAATCACACTTATTCATAAAAATACTACTGAAGCGAATTACTGAATTTACTGCCGCTGCCCCCCCCCCTTTCTCTCTCCCTCTCTCTGGTGGTAATGTTATCACTACAAGGCATTCGTTGAAGCGACCCATAAGTATTTCAAAACTCGCTTCTGATTTGGGTTAATTAACAACTACCCTTTTCCGTTTGGTTATAGGACTTTCGTTTACATCCCAGATTCGGCCAATGTGTTTTCTTGATGGATCCGTGAGTTTCCCGGAATATTACAGGGACATTATTTTGGACCAAAGACATTCAGTAAATCAGGTTTCGATAATTGTGCAATTTTACTCCATTACTTGATCTCCTTTCTTTGAATTCAGTGTCGATTAAATGACATCTCTTCTAAAAACCTATATTATTTTCAACTTCCTGTTTTTACATTTATGTGAACTTTCGGATTATTATTGTGTTATTCTTTTAAGCAGAGATAGAATGGTGTTTGCCTGACAATTTCATTACATTAGCATAACATAATTCTATAGCGTGCAAACAGTATTATGCTTATAGTTACATCATAGATGTAACTCTCACAACTTTTGACATTTAATTCTCATAAAATCGAATTTTTATGGTGGTTTTATTTGGTTCCGATATAAACATTACTCATACTTTCAATTTAAACGTTATCGATATTTTTTTCCTATCATAAATGAGTCATGAGTTTTCATTTGTCTACTCAATGTTTAACTCTTACCGTATGCGTGATTAATCTGTCACTTCTCTCTCTCTCTCTCTCTCTCTCTCTCTCTCTCTCTCTCTCTCTCTCTCTCTCTCTCTCTCTCTCTCTCTCTTGAAATGTCTAGATTTTTTGCTAACGTAAGGGAAACGAATTATAGGTTAATAATGAAATATCTAAAGAAATGAAGAGTTACGATTGGTAGCGGAAAATCCTGTTTAAAAAATGTGGTAAGTTCAAAATAATCTCCGAATCTGACTAAAAATCAGTTTCGAGAGAAAATGAGTTCCTCTAATTATCAGGGATCCGGTATACCGAAATCTTTCCTTAATTCATTCACCAGTTAGGCTAGATTCTTTTCACGAACCTCGTCCAATTCAATAGGGTTAAACGACCTGAAATTAAACCAGAAATACTTTGCATTCTAAAGTAGCACGCGGAAGATTTCCTTAATTAATGAAGGTGTTAGCGCTTGTGACCCTACAGATCAAAGGGTAAATATCAGCGCATGGCTCTTTGATTAGATTAAGTTCAGGTTAGATCCCACCAGATGCATTTATCGTAACAAATTCAATATAGCAGTGATGTACGAATAGAGGGTGGAAGATGTTGTAATGAAGGCGTGAGTAAGAAGCACGTCTACTACAAGGGAGTCCTGTAGGATCCCACGAGGACTCACACACCATCCATCTTACCTGGCCGGCTAATCTCCTCACAACAAGTATATCTGTGTGCCAAACACGCATATACAAGAAACACAGCATACATCACACATCTTTAGTAGTACATATATTATCATTCATGTTAATATTGTGTTAAATGTATCATTATTAACCTGCATTACAATAGCAGCATTTTAGCTATATGTATCATAACTTCATTCGTGCTTGTACATCGATTTATATGCATCTTTCCATCCTTCAACAATCAACAGAGTTGATTGTACTATGACCTCTGTTTTGTTTGCTTCATGTCAGGCGCTGAATTTCCTCTTGTAAGATCTCTTACCTGAATAAATCAGTAAGTTTGTAGACGCAGCTTCTCACTCACACCTTCACTACATTGGTGACAACGGTGATGACCAGCCCAGCCAGGCCCATCAATGCCAGCCTCTCCAGCGACACCGTTGCCGCCACCTCCATATGTCTGCCCCCATTCATGCCCCACAACCTGGGAGCTTGGTTTTTCAGGGCAGAGACATTTTCTAGCAAGTCACAGGATGACTCGCAGAACTTTAAACCCATTACCTAAGAATCACTGAAAGATCAGCTGAAGTCATCCTTCATCATGCCACCTACCCTAAGAGCCATGAAATTCCTGAACAATGTGGGGACAGTTATGGGAGATGAGTGGCCATCATAGTCTTCAAGCAGTTGCAGCGGCTCAGGATGCTGCCCACCGCAGATGGCCAACATGAGTTACCCAAGACTGTGAGAGAGGTCCTCCTCACAGAACTGCCCCGCCGAACAGTGGCAGCCATACCCAATGCCTCCACCATACCCATCAAAGGATTCCTAAAATTGTTTGATGCAATACACAGAGCCCACATGATGGCAGAGGCCACCCAACCACTCATAGCAGCAGCAGCACAAAGGTCCCAGCAGTCAACTGATATGGAATCCGGCCACGACCCCCATTAAGACCAAAGGTAACTCTTTTATCCAACTCCTGAGTTGATATCTGGTGGCGACTGATGATTTCAACGATCTGTGTAAGCCTTTTGATGAGGCCGTTAGCTTCCGGGTTGTAGGCCATTGTAAAGTGGGTCCCCTTGTTGCTCATGATGATCTGTGGGACCCCGTGTCTGCTGACCCATCCAATGAGAGCTTTCACACAACTCTCCACCATCTGTTGTCGTACCAGTATTGCTTCGGGTCACCTGGTATTTCTGTCGATGAAGGTGAACAATTATTTGTGATGTGAGCGAGTTGGCAGTGTGTTGTGTGGAACGCTTCTATTCCACTCTCTCCGTGCCTTGTGATTTTTGACAATTTACACATAAGGCATTCTCATTTCTTGTCCAGTTTTTTATGTCCTTTTTCATTCTCCACCAGATGTACCACTCTGCTAAAATTCAGACGGTTGCCTGGCCTGATGGGTGGGAAAGGTTGTGAGTGAGAGTGAAAGCCTTCCTTCTGAGGCTTCTGACAGTTATGAGTGAGGTCGTCCAGTACTTGTTTCACAGGCGATGGTCATCTCTCCATTGTTGATTGACAGGTTGCTCCACGTAAGGGCGTGGTTGTCCCACCACAGTCACTGTAGGTCCACATCATCTCTTTGTATTGATGGAACTTCATGAAAGTGTGTCTGCTATGGTGTTTGCTGAACCTTTTAAATACTTGATGGTGCAGGATTGTCCAGCTTTTGTAAAGGCATGCACCAAGGGTTGATGGTCTGTTTGAATGATGAACTGCCATCCTTTGAGCAAGTAGTAGGAGTGACGGATGGCTTTGTGGACTGGTAGGAGCTCCCTGTCCAATGTGTAGTATTTTTGTTCCTCTAACATTAACTTCTTGCTGAAAAATGCCAATGGATGGTGACCTCTTCTGTGCCTTGCTCAAGTACCAAGCCCATCGCCATTTACTCGTCGATGTCAGGGACCTATGGGCTAGAGGAAATATTAATGTGGTTGCAGAGGTTATTGCTGGTTTAAATGAAAGAAATGCATTACCTTGATCTTCTGACAACTTAATTTTTTAGGTTTTCTAGCATCTGTAGATTGGACTCATGATTTTAGCAATATTTGGGGTAAAGCTATGATAATAATGAATTAATTCCAAAAATACTTATTGTGTGTTTTGGGAAATTGGTATTTGCAACGCCCTTTAAACATCCTTAAGGTGTTGCTTGAGGTTAGGGTTAAACCCTGGATAGGTGGGATGGGTCACACACAACCCGAGGAGTGTTTAAAAAAACATGTTTTTTTCCCATAAATCATCGTCTATCTCGAATCTGGGTGTGATTGACCTGCAAGAGGCCAGCAGTCCACATACTACAATCATGTAAGAACCTGCGTTCGCCTTGCCTTTGTCCCACGCACCTTTTAATATGTGGGGTATCGAAAGGTAAAGTAATTAAGTAGTGAACTCCTGTCTATCACTGTTGATACTGGTAATGTTTTGTATTGTTGGAAACTGTGGGTGGATGGTGTGTGTACCATATGCATGCCATTGGTTCTGGCTGAGATGCCTTATATTGTCATTTGGTCCAATTTCCTTTGAATGCCAATTTCTCAGTTTTTGCATTTTTTGCAGTTCTCATCAACAATGGACAGCAGGCAGTATTCTCTGGGCAAGGATGTCAACAACTTACTTCTAATGGAATTAGAAATTGGTGTTGATGATAATTTAAAGGTTGCTGACACCTCTATAGCAAAAGTCTTGAGTGTGTGAGAAAGGTTTGGAGGTGAAGCAGATGACCTTCAAATGGCTACAAGACGAGTGGGTGGGATGGGGGGGTGGAGGGAGTAGTAGGTTTGTGCCTTTTCTGGTGCAGTATTACATCAGCTTATATCATAAACCATCGACACACTGTATGGAGAGAGAGAGAGAGAGAGAGAGAGAGAGAGAGAGAATAACATTTCTGAGCTTTATCTTATGACAAAGCTTCCTAACTGCAATAATGGCTATACACCCTCATATATTATTAATTTAAAAAAAAGAGCAATAGGTTCACCATAGCAAATTCAATTTTGAGTTTTTTTAGTGCAAGTCAGATAGATCAGGTGGCAGATTTGGCAGTCGAAGTTGGTGTGAATTGTAGCCATTTTATTTTACATACCCGAAAGGCGAGTTAGCATATCTCTATATATTCTTGTTTTCTATAGAATTTGTGATATGTTGGCATATTTTCATGCATAAATATCATATTTTATAATAGCTACAATGATTTTTATAACAAATTTTCATGGTGATCCTAGGAGGTCAAGAAATGACCTTTAGATTTTGCCCCTGATATAACAGTAAATTACATCTTAGTGCAGATCTTTTTACATAATTCCGTTCTAGGATAATATGAGTTTATTCTATAAAAAAAATTAGCCACTTCCTATTTCATTTAGGTACCAAAACAAAATCGTGAAATTTTGACAAAATTTTTTGGCCAAAAAACTTACCCTTTTTTTCTCTTTTCAGATTTTGACCTCTATGGGTCTGACACCTTTTGTGGCAGTCACATATTGTAAATATTGGTTTTAGGAAGAATTCCCTCAATTTTTGTGATTATACAGCTTATTTTGTATTTTTTTTAAATATTTTTGTAAATCATTTTTTGTAAATTTATATACTAATTTATTTTTAACTTATTTGTAATAAATATTTAATTTGTAGATCGGTACGATTTATCATTTCAGTAGTTTTTATCAATGCTTATATTGATTTTAGAAAATAAAATGTAAAGCATTCTAGTGAAAATAAAATTTTTGCAGATTTTTCTGGGCACTCGGGTCGAGCTCGACCCGTACACACCTTTATGGGGTACCAATATAGCGAAACCTACCCAGGGTAAATTTGAGGATGTCGTCAATGTAAACCACGCAGAAGGGAAGGTTACCTGGGAGTTTGTTCATAAGTTTTTGGAAGGTTGCACCTACGTTCTGAAGGCCAAACCAGCAGTAGTTGAAAGTGTACATGCCAAAGTGGATGATGATCATGGTCCTTTCTATATCTTCCTTTGCTACTGAAACTTGAAAGTATCTTTCAGCAGGACTACTTTGGTGAAGCTGTTTGCTCTGTTCACATGATTGGTTGTCTGCTATGTTTGCGACAGGTATCTGTCTGGCTTTGTTTTGACGTTTAGCTGCTGGTAGTCTCCAAACAGGTGCCATGCGAAGGAGGGATGCCCATGGGCTGGGGGCTTTTTGGCATATTCCTTTGTTACCCATTTCCCTGAACAATTGTTTGGCATAGGAAAGTTTATCTGGGCTAAAAGTCTGAAGCTTGAGTGGATTGGGGGCATTCCACTTCTATATGGTGCTGAATGTTGTGGTTTACTGGTTTGGTTAAGTCATGCTGCAGGTCGTTTATGAAAACCTCTTGGTAGTCTTGTAGAAGTCAGAGTATTTCTTGAGGTAGGGAAGTTGCTGCGATGGGACCTTTTTGTTGTCTCTGCTGTGGATATGTGGAGGTTGGTGGGTGGGCAGGGCCGAGTAATTCCTGTGTGCTGGCTGGCACAAATGATTTCCATGCTCCAATGTTGATGATGAATTCTGAGTTTGACCTGTCCCTGATGAAGAAACGTTCATATCTGGAAGAAAGACAGCAGTAAGCAGACACAGATTCTCTTACGACGCTACCAGTCTGCTCACTGCTGATGTTTCTGTAACCATTTTGCATTTTTTTTTTAAAGGAGCAGCCCTTATCATATTTTCGGGTTTTTTCCAGAATCTTCAGTGGAAGAAGCCCATTCTCTCTGGTGGTTCACCTTTCTTCTGTCTGGTCTTCCCCTTTAAGTTGTTTGGGGAACCTCTACTTGTGAACTGGGGCAGCTGGTCCCTCTGGGTCGCAGTCAGATTCCGTGGAAGTTGGTTGCTGAGATTTACATGCTGCAGCTGCTTTGGGTGGTTGGGTGGGCTCCGCTGTCTTGGGTGCTATGTGTAGTGAATTGACCAATTTTAGGAATTCTTTGATGGGTATAGTGGAAACATTGAAAATGACCATCACTGTTTGGTGGGGCAGCTTTGTGAGGAGGACCTCTCTCACAAGGTCTGTGGTTGACTCAAGTTGGCTGTTTGCATTGGGTAGCTTTATGAGTCGCTGCCACAGCTTGTAGATATGCAATGGCTACTTGTCTCCAATGGCTGTCCCAAGGTGGTTCAGGAATTTCATGGCATGCTGAAGAATGGCTCCAGCTGATGGGGGTTTGAAGTTCTGTGAGCCATCCTGCGACTTGCTAAAAAATGCTGTCTGGCAGGAATTCAAGGACAGCGTCTGCTTTGCATGCAGAAAAAGTAATTTTCTTCAATTGAAATATTGTCTCCACCCTGAAGAACCAAGTTTCTGAGATGTGGGGCATGAATGGGGGCAGACGTATGGAGGCAGCAGTGACGGTATCGCTGGAAAGTATGGTACCATTGGGGCTGGTGGGTCTGGGCTGGTCATCTCCGTGGTCACCAATGTAGCAAAGGCGTGAGTAAGAAATGCGTCTACAAACTTACTGATTTATTCGACCAACAAACAAACAGGTCAATAGTTATGTAGTGCCTTAGACGATGGGAAATAAACAGAGATCATAGCACAGTCAACTGTGTTTGTTGAATGATAGAAAGATGTATATAAATTGATGTACAAGACACGAATGAAGTTATGATATATATAGGCTAAATGCTGACATTGATGAATGAATTTAGTAATGTTGATACTTTTAACATACCACAAATGTAAATGATAATATGTTTACTAATGATGTGGCGTATGTTGTGTTTCTTGTATATGTGTGTGCAAGAGATGCTTGTTTGTGGGAGGAGATTAGCTAACTAGGTAAGATGATTGTGTGGGGGTCCGCGTGGGACCCTACAATATCATTTGCAATAAAATGGTCACTGACTGAACAATTGTTTGAAAAAAGTATCCAAATAAAAGTTGGAGCATTTACTCTTACCTTTTTCTACCCTCAAGAAAATCATATCTTTTAAGCAATACTCACGTTATGTAAAAAGTGTTTATTTTCAAATAAATAAATGGAGATCAACTCGATAACAGGCATCATCGAAAGATTTGTACCCTTCCACAGTTACAGCCACTTCGGAATGTTTATATTGTTCTATATTTTACGCCTCGGTGATTTCTTCAATTAAATGAGTACATTTTCTTCCCAAGACTGATGAGTGAATTTGATTTCCTTTTTAGTCGAAGAAATCAAGACTCTTCCAGTCTTCCTACTTTCTCCAACAAAACTTCGAGGGCATATGGCGTGGATGTTAGTGAAAACAGTCGGCCATTATTTTTTCGGAAAGGAGTCATTATATGGTAGGTAAACCTTAGGTCATTCCATCGCGTTTATTTGTCTTTGAGTGAAATTCCTGTAATACATTTGTCAGGGGGGAAAAGTTTCTTTAAACTTCGAATCATGGAAGTCATTGGCAGGCAAAGGGGCTTTGGCTGCTGTAATTTATATACAAAATTATAAGATATAAGAAAGAACAGATTTGGCTCTCTCTCTCTCTCTCTTTACATGTGCAAACTTCTTCCCATACAATGGTGTTTATCATGGGAAACGCGACATAGGTAACATTTTATCCTTGCAAAAAAATAATGTTACCTCATCCAGCACCAGCGAATTTTAAAAGTCCTCTCTCTCAGGAAACATCATAGTTCCATAAACAAATAGAATTTGACTAGAGGCCTTGATATTTGGCGCCCTTTATTAAGCTACATATTACATCTTATTAACTTACAGGCGACCATGTAGCCCCCCAACACAGGCTGCTATGTATGGACTTGAAGTTGAAAAGGGAAAGAAAACCAAAGCTAAAGGGATAAGGAAAATTAAATGGTACGAATTACAGAAGGAAGGGGATAAGAAGAGAGAGTTTAAGAGGAGGTTTTGGTTTTGGAGGATATTGATATAGGGATTGAAGATGTTCAAGAATGGTGGGCACGAAATGCAGCAGTAATAAGAAGGCATGGAAGGAGCTGCTAGGAGAGACATCTGGTATCATATGGGAAGAAAAGATAGTTGGTGGTGGATGAAGACATTGAGAAAGTAGTAAAAGATAAGAAGGGAGGCAAAGAAAAGATGGAAGAGTCACAGTCGTGGGAAGACAGAAATAGGTACAGAGAGAAAAACAAGGTGGTGAAAAAGGTGTAGCCCAAGCTAAAGCAAAGTCGTATGATGATGTGTATAATGAGCTGGGGACAAAGGAAGGATTAAAGAAGATGATGAAGCTATCAAAGGCTAGAAATAAGAGCACCAAAGATATAACACACATCAAACAAATAAAGAATCAAGAGGGTGTAGTGCTTAGAAAGGAGGAAGACATTGTGAGGAGATGGAAAGAATATTTCGAACAGTTGTTAAATGAAGAAAATAATAGACTAATAAGAGAGGATGGGCAAGTGAACATTGGCATGGTAATGAGGTTTTCTAGGCAAGAGGTACTAAATGCACTGAAGAAGATGAAGAATGGGAAGGCAACCGGACCAGACATGATCCCGGTGGAGGCATGGAAAGCATTAGGAGATGAAGGAGTGGATATACTGTACGATCTTATGATAAAGATCCTTGAACAGGAAAAGATACCAAATGAGTGGCGTGGGAGTATATTGATCCCAATTTTTAAAGGGAAAGGCGATGTCCAAGAGTGTGGTAATTATAGGGGCATTAAATTGATGTCCCACACTTTGAAGATACTGGAAAGGATGATAGATGCCTAGACTGAGAGAAGAAGTACAAATAGGTAAAGAGCAGATGGGATTTATGAAGGGAAGGGGAACAACAGATGGTATATTTTGTCTGAGGCAAATAATGGAGAAATTTGGGGAAAGACAAAGGGACCTACATATGGTATTCATTGACCTTGAAAAGGCTTTATGACAGAGTCCCGAGACAAGAGGTATGGAGGAGCCTGAGGGAGAAGATGGTGCCAGAGAAGTATGTGCGATTGATACAAGAGATGTACCGGAATGTATTTACCAGAGTGAGGAGCAGTGTTGGGGAGACAGAAGGTTTTGAGGTGAGAGTAGGATTACACCAGGGGTCGGCTCTGAGCCATTTATCTTTAACATAGTGATGGATGTTATAATAGAGGAAGTAAGGGAGACAGTACCATGGAACATATTGTATGCGGATGATATTGTTCTGTGTGCAGAGAGCAGGGAAGATCTGGAAGTGAAATTGGAAAGATGGAGACAAGTATGGAGGACAGAGGAAGTGAGAATAAGTTGGAATTCCAAGACAGAATATATGTGTACCACCACTGGGGGGATGATGAGAGAAAGTATTCGCTTGGTGAGAGCAAATAAGGAGAGTTGATAAGTTTAGAGTATTTGGGATCTTTTGTTAACGCTGGAGGAAGTATGGAAGAAGAAGTAAAACATCGGTGTACAGGCCAGGCTGGAACAACTGGAGAGCGGCCTCGGGAGTTCTTTGTGACAAAAGAGTGCCGCTTAGGTTTAAAAGGAAAATTTGTCACAAGACGGTGGTAAGAACAGCAATGCTGTATGGTACGGAAACAGCAAGCATGAGAAAAGCAGAGCAGAAGAAGATGGATGTGGCAGAAAGAATGAAGAATGCTTAGGTGGATGTCTGGGGTAACAAGAGTGGATAGGATCAGAAATGACTACATAAGGGGGTCAACTAAGGTGGTGGAAGTATCAAAGAAAGTGCAAGGAGGGAGGCTGAGATGGTATGGACACCTGTTGAGGAGAGATGAGGACCACGCTGGGAGACATACTATGGGAGTGGAGGTGCAAGGAAGAATAAGGAAAGGGATAGGGAGAACCAAGAAAGAGATGGAAGGACTGTGTGAGAGGAGATTTACATGAGAAGGGAATTGATGAGGCAGAAGCGCAAGATAGAAATAGATGGAAACGGCTCATCCGAAACGGCGACCCCATATAAAAATGGGAAAAAGCTGGGAAGAAGAGAGAAGAAGAAGATTAACTTACATTAACTGCTGATGTATCTATTTATTCCGTAAAAGTAAGGTAATTATCACTAACAGCTTCTCCATTTTATGGAATCGGGTTTTTTTTTTTTTTTGTGGAGAGCTGATCCTCTTATTTCTTTCCTATATGTTAAAAAAAAAAACCATCTATTTGTCTTTTACACGATATTTCGTGACTTTTTAACATTTAACAAAATGTTATTAAAAGAATATTTTTCTTTATGTCTCCGGAACATTATATACACATCATATTCTGATTTAAGAAAATGGAACATATAGTGTTATCCTGTACCCTACTAAGGTATTTATGATTCGCTGTATTTCAATCAGGGCTCGAAATTTATTCAAGAGTGGCAACGTTTCTGTATTTTATTCATTGATATTGCCCAAATATACTGAATTATATTAGGGAAATGAAGCGTTTAATCACTGATCAGGGGTAACCTCATTTAGTCAGATGTATTATGGCCACCGCCTCTCATTAAATTCGCCATAAATATCAATAGGCCCGATGATCATTTCCTCGCTGTAAACTAATTAAACACAGCTTTGATCGGTAAAAACATAATCTTATATTCCTAACTAAAACTGTAATGTATGTAATATATGTTGCATCACTGATTATATAATGCATTACTTCTAAATATTTTGGAAAAGCTGTTTAAATTTCGCCTGTTACATGAAATTAATAAATGAATAAATGCGTGTATTGTTATAGAGCTGTTATAGATGCTTGTATCCATATTTATGAACAATTTTACATGTGGATTGACAAACTTATTTTCGGAAGTAAGTTTTTTTATTCATAAAAGGGATTAACCTTACGGACACATATGACTTTTTTTTAAATGCTCTCTTCATCGTTTAATGAAGGATTTATCAACTGTGAAGATTTTCATAGCAACATGGTGATACAAGGTCCACAAATATTCTTATCCTCACACTTACTTACACGCACATTCCCACACTGAACCCAGTTTTAATAGAATACTTATGCTGTTAAATTCTTATTTCCATATCCTTGCTAGATTGGCCGATATAGAAAAAAGGGGGCAGTCTTAAATGTGGAATTTTATATATTATGTTGTTGCTTTCCTTAGGGACATTTTTATTAGCATTCCTTTTAGTCTGTTATTACAAGAAAATACAAGGTTGACATTCTGTTACTAATTTTCATTATATATTTCTTTTCCATGCCTGGAGCGATATTAGTGACCTGTTTATTTACTATTATTCTGCATTAATGAAGTTTTCTTATTGTGTTTTCATTTCAGTATCTCTGGTGAATATTTATGAAAGAATAATCCCCAGCCTTCAGCAGAACCTCCTCAGTGCCAAGATTCATTCAATCAAAACCTCTTGCCTGTTATATTGCAGTTCAAAACGTGACGCTTTGAACCAATTCTATCCCGATTGTAAGGTCTCATCGCGCCAGCTAATCTTCCTGCATCGATTGTCTAAGCCGCCCTTCACCCATAGAAGTAACTCACATCTCGTCAGCCCCCTTCAATATTACAGACTCTTGGCTGTAAGTCGTTCTCAGGGTATAATGAAGTCGATATTAAACGACGTCTGTTGTTTGATATGGATGCACATTTTCTTCTCAGTTAGAATTTACCTTTTTTGGCTTATTTGTACCCGGTAGGTTTTTCAATTGTGGCATGACTAAGTAATCTTTAGATGTTTTATATGATTTCCTTGTGAAAAGTTTGATTATTCATGGATTATCAGATATTTCATTTTACCTTTGTCTTTGAAAAGAAAAAATTATAAAATGCTCATAATCCTATAGGAAATCTATATAATCGTAGGTAGCATGTCAGCAATTCATTTGATTATTTGTTTAAATTACAAAATGACTTTATATGAATAACAGTTCCATGACCGCGGACACAGGAAAAGTCGATTGCGATTAAAAATTATTTACATGACGGCAATGTTGTGTGTGCCATTCGACAATAAATAATCGTAAGGGAAATCCATTGTTAACGGGTGCATGAATACTCATTCAGGAGAACAGACTCATCACGTCATCATTTGTTTATCCATGTCAAAACAAAGCTATACATTGCAGGTCATCTGTTAAATCAACAGTCATAGCTGACAATTATATCATTATTTTTCTATAATTATATAATCATCAATGATATTGTATATTAAGACGGTTGCCATGAAGTCAGGATCTGAATTTCAAAGTTTTTTATATAATAGAATCAAAAGTTTCTCTATAAAAAACATACTTTTTACTATTAAAGGATCATATCATTGAGAGAGAGAGAGAGAGGAGAGATAGAGAGAGAGAGAGAGAGAGGAAGAGAGCGAGAGAGAGAGAGAGAGAGAGAGAGAGAGAGAGAGAGAGTACTGTTACAACTCGCCGGTGTTGGATAGAATGTTAACGTGTTGTGTTTCTTATGGTAAACACCTTTAAATAGGGAAGAGCTTGCCCATATGAATAAATAAATAAATATATAAATATATTCAAATATATATATAGTGTGTGTGTGTGTGTGGACGGGAACGAAATCAGGACGGCCTAGTGACGTTATCGAGTCAGCCAACAGAGAGGCTATAAGTTTATATCGATTCTGGCCTTACAAATTCACCGTCGAACTCGGTGTTTTCGTAATTAGAATCGATATGAAACCCCCTCTACCATGTTAGCCAATTCGAACATTTGACCAACGTAGCCTTGTAATGAATAATTATCACATCACTGTGATTCATATAGATCATTCGAGCTACAAATGTCCTTTAATATCTAATTCGCTCTACCCATCGGAATTGATTATTTTATTTGCATATATGTACCGAAAGGGAATTTTTAGTTGATAATTATTTCGTCCCCTCATGGGATCGAACCACCCTCCAGTGGACGGGAACGAAATCAGGACAGCCTAGTGACGTTATCAAGTCGGGCCGCAACCAGAGAGGCTATAAGTTTATATCGATTCTGGCCTTACAAATTCACCGTCGAACTCTGTGTTTTCGTAATTAGAATCGATATGAAACCCCCTCTACCATGTTAGCCAATTCGAACATTTGACCAACGTAGCCTTGTAATGAATAATTATCACATCACAGTGATTCATATAAATCATTCGAGCAACAAATGTCCTTTAATATCTAATTTGCTCTACCTCGAATTGATATATTTTCATATATGTACTGAAGGGGAATTTTTAGTTGATAATAATATCGTCCCCTCATGGGATCGAACAACCGTCCAGTGGACGGAAACGAAATCAGGACGGTTTGAATATAACTATACATATACATACATACATACAAACATACATACATACGCACACACACACACACACAGACACACATATATATATTATATATATATATATATATATATATATATATATATATTATATAAATGTGTAATTTGATAATTTCCTATTCCTTATACCTCCTGTAATAACAAATTAAGAACACTAATAAAAGGGAAAACTCTCATAAGATAAATTTATTTAACTGGTAATTTAGTGACTGATAGAGTGATAGATTTCTTTTCATTAAATCTTTCAGAATACACTATTATACAACTTACTTGCATTTGCAATTTTAAGCTTAAAATAAAATCACTGACTTAGTTAATTACAACTGATTACCTCATAGATATTTTTTATGTATCTGAATGCTTAATATATTTTTGTGAAAATGTACATTTGGAAAAAATTTGGTGTGTATATGTTTATTTTTGTAAAAATTGTTTTGGTGGTAAGTCACTTCCTGTATATTCTTTCAATTTGTTATATATATATATATATATATATATATATATATATATATATATATATATATATATATATATATATATATATATATATATATATATATAAAATAAAAGGAGCCCATAAAAACACCAAAAATATAGAGAGAAAAGTACTAAATTTCAGAGACTGCTGTCTCTCTCTTCAGGTATATGAATGAGAAAAGTTTACAGAAAAGGTGGGTATTTATACCAAGGGATCCGTCCACAAGTAAGCCATTTAGGTCACCCCGCTGATAATCTTCCTTTAATGTTCTTAAGCGTTGGTTGGATGAAAACCTCGTCGATCATATCTGAAATCCATCCTCCTTTTGAGATGTTCATTACCTGCTTCTCTTTTACTAAGGCTGATTCCATCATTTGACTCTTGTAACGGCAGTTGCTGCTATAAATTACACGTGACAAATTCCAGTTTATTCTATGGTTATGTTCATTTATATGGTTGAAAATAGCCGAGTTCTGTTGTCCATACCTAACTGACCGTTGTGTTGTATTAATCTCTGGGGAAGTGATTTACCTGTAAAATCCGATGTAAGATTGGTCACAGTCCTGGCATGGGACCTCATAGACCCCAGTGTCCTTGGGAGATGTCTTTTGTTGGACATTAATCAGGGATTTGGCTAAGGTCTTTGGGTAGGTAAATGCAAAAGGGTTAGATTTTCCAAGGTTACTCTCATAATCGTCTCCAGGTGAGGAATTTTTATTTTATTGTTAGGTGTGTCTCTGGTCTTGTCTTTAGGGGTCGGTAGAAAATTACGTTTTGCTTGTGAATTGCTTTCTCAATTATATGGTCAGGATACTTTAAAGACGAAAGTTTGCTTGCAAATTGTTCAAATTCTTTTTCCAGAATTCTGAGGAACAAATTCGTAAGGCTCTTAAGAATAGTTGCTAGCTACACCTATCTTGATAGTAATGTCGTGATAGCTAAAGTAGTGAATGTATGAAAGTGAGAACGTTGGTTTTCTGTATATGGTAAATTGTATTCTGTCGTGTCTCTGATTATTAAAACATCAAGAAAAGGATTTTGTTTTCTGTTTCCCATCAACTTCAAATTTGATGCTGGGCACTAATGCGTTTAATTTTGAGAGGAATTCATTAAATTGCCCCACCTATTATCCCAAATGTTAGGATATCATCCACATATCTCATCCACAGCATGTTTTTGGGTTTTATTGCATTTATTACTGTAGTTTCAAAGTTTTCCATGTACAGATTGGCTAAAACAGGACTTAAAGGACTACCCATACTACACCCGAATTTTTGCTTGTAGAATGATTCCCGAATGAAAATACATTATTAGATGCACATAATTCAACTAACTTTATTATTTTGTCAAGCGCCAATGGTGAAATGATCTGAATAGGGGGATAATTTCTCCCTTAAAAACTGAAGAACGTCCTGTACTGGTACTTTTGTGAATAGGGAGAGTACGTCAAGGCGTTAAAAGTTATATGTTGTGAAGTGGTATATGCTTCTCTGAATTTTGTGACAAAAATCTTCCGAATGTTTAATGTGACTGGGAGAAAAAGTGCCTAAAAAAGGGGAAAGGAGGCCAGCTAACCATTTAGAAATTTTGTATTTGAAAGCTCCGGCGCATGAAACGATGGGTCTGAATGGAAGATTGTCTTTGTGAGTTTTGGGAAGGCCATAAATGTAGGGTAATTTAGGATTAATTACTTTAAATTTCTCTAATAGTTCAATACTCTTCTTGTCTTGGCCAATTAATCCTACTTTCCGAAAAAATTCTGTGGGAACGTTTGGAGGGGATTTTTCGTCAGTTTTTCGTAAGTGTTTGTGTCGCTAAGGAGCTGGTTGAGATGGAATTCTGTTGTTACAGAACAT
>NC_087203.1:18164834-18181736 GCF_015104395.2 Macrobrachium nipponense
AGGCCACTTATGCGTTTGCATAACATCGCTTTTGATAAGAGATTTACTTGACAACAGGTTTCTATTCCTTTGCTAGTGTGGATTCCTTTTGCATTCCGGGTCTGTGTAATATGATTTACTGAGGCATTTATGGCTATCTCAGGACTATCTACGACATACCATTTTGTTCTGGCAAACTGTCGGATAATTCTAGTTCGACAGTCGGAATATTTTACTCTATCACTGTTAGTTTTCCATGACAGTGTCTTCATCTATGAAATTTCTTGAATTATGTTAAAGTAAATTTAGTAGTACACATTATTTAATCTATTAATTTATGGTTACGTAATAATACATTTAAAATAGACCTAAAACTATTAGTATTAATAAGACTGACATAAAAAGTGATCTGTAAAAATAAATTACTTAATACCAACAAGAGTGTTTCTTTTTATAATAATGACTGATATGAGTAAGCAATAAGAGCATAAGTCAACATAATTACACGTCCATCGTGTCATGGTGATAGGGTTAATTCCTAGGTGACACAGACTGGATAGCAAGGCGATAAGACCTAGGTAGTTCATAAAATGCAAAGTAGAGTATAAAGACTCAGATACTTAGAAGGATATTAAATATAAGGGGTCCAACAGGCTTTAGTGGTAAAATGTATTACACAACCTCACGGCAAAGGCATAAAATCCACTGTCTCAGCAGTTGGTACAATGATTATTTCTATTGTATAAGGCATATACGTGTTTCATTGGGTTCATTGGAAAGAGCTTTTCAAGAGCTTTTAACTGATAATAAACTCTATTAAAATTTATATTAAAAAATTCGGAAAAGTAGAGTAAAAAAGCGAACCTAGTTAAAATGCATATCTGGATATCATTATTTAAAATACTGCAGCACCGTATTTTTACATGCTTAATTATATGCATAGAGAGGTTGGTCAAAATTTTCCAACGAGCCTATATTTATTAAAATCAATCGAAAATTAAGGACAACAGAGTGAAAAAAATGTCTGCAAGACTATGCTTTATACCTTAATTAATTCAGTGTCACCTCCACCCTTTCCTATGGCGCCGCTCAGTGACAGTCAGCATCAATACATCTGCATGCTCATGGCCATTCTATGTTTATAGTTCCATGTTACAAACAGGTACTGAAGATTATGTCCCCTTCATAATTTACTAACGTATAAACAAGATGTCTGCTAATAATGATCGCGTAAAAGAAAAAAAGAGTGTACTTTTGGAAATGAAAACTCTTGTTTAAGTAATGTGATAACTTAGCTTTAATCCTCCAATCTGGCTAAATCAGTTTCGAGAAGTGATTACGTCGCTCACTCTCAGGGAATCGGCAAACTAAATCTAATACTAATGCATTTGCTCAATTAGCGTTAGATGCATTTATCGACCATAATCAATCTATTAGTTGAACAGAGAAACACCGATGAATCAATAGTAATAAACGGAAGTATTCCATGATTAATGCATGTGTTAGCGTCTACTCTCTTAGGTTGCACATATCGTGTAAGTGAGCACCTCTTCAGAGGGAGTAAGAGACGGAGAAATGACAGCTTAATCATGCATGCATCAGAAGAATGAATGGTGTCGAAAATATAATTTTTTTAGTCTATTATAGAAAATAGAGGGGAAATATTGAAACTGCAAATTAATGGATGCAGCTCATGAATAATTATTAGCGCGAGGTTCTTTAGATTAAGCTCGGATAGATACCACCAGATACATTGAGGTATTCATTAAGTTATCGTAAAACTAAGGCAATTTACTTGCGGGCAATGAAGCACATGCATCGTGGAAGATTTCAGCGGCTATAAAAATGGTCATGATTGAGTAATATTTTGAGAAAAAGAATACTGGGTAGTTTAAGTGCACACTCGATCCAAATATAATCTTAAGCAATCGCCTCTCATCCTCTATTGTCTTAAAGTAAATCATGTCCTTCAGCTCATAAGTACTTTTTATAAAGTTTTTTTTTTTTTTTTTTTTTTTTTTGTTTTTTTTTTTTTTTTTTATAAATAGAAATATACTCGACAACAGGAGTTAATCGAAAGAGTGGAACCATTTCAAATACATACAACAATTCATATGCGCAGATTTTATCCTGTTTCATAAACAGTGAATTTCACAAGACGACAGAACTAGACGTCATAACATTACCAAAAGACATGGCAGATCGTGAAATCAGAAAAATGCAGTTACGTACGTGCATCAGTTTGTACGCCAAACCTAGAGCATGTACATGAGACACGGGAAAACACACGCACATCGAAATCATTAACAGCCTAGCGAGCGTGCATTCGTACGTCTCATTAGCGTGCGTAAGTTCATACCTCCGTTAGAGCAAATGAATTGAATATAACCCCCTAGGTAGTAATTTATGGGATCATCCGACAAGAACTTTAGTGGTGATCAGAATCTACGTGAATGCGTCCAGAAGGGTCCATCAATTAAGTAGAGTGTTGAGATACAGAACATTAAAAAACAGTGTCAGTTATTTCAGATGCTTTGAAAGGGGAAGTGCAGTGCGACATCTTAATATTATTGATGAACTTTAATATTACAATTTTGGATAATTATGGTTTTCTTTTACAAATGGGATTCGGCTTGTCATCACTGAAAATGAATTCTCTATGGAAATTTATTTGAGAAAGGCTGACGGGTTTCTTAGACGTGAGAATAGTGCATGACAATTTTGATAATGGTGTCTTAAATAGTGTGAATTCAAAATCCCGAAAATCATTAATTTTCATGTTAGCTATTTTGGGGAAATAAAGACTATTTTTGTATCTCAAGAGTTTGACTTAGAACTTAGATTCAAAGACTGACTCAGCTACGCAGGAAGGCAGGAATGGGAGCATCGAAGGTAGGAATTTTCCCCTGTGTAACACACACACACACACACACAGTTATATATATATATATATATATATATATAATATATATATATATATATATACACACATTTATATATATATATATATACACACACATTTATATATATATATATATATATATATATATATATATATATATACACACATTTATATATATATTATATATATATATATATATATAATATATATATATATATATATATATATATATATCTATATATATACTTATTATTAGATTAAAGTAAATTCATTATAATTTAATTCTGAGTTGTTTAATACTTTCCAACCTTTTGATCTTTTTTCTAGTTTTAAGTTTATTAATAAGCTAGTGTCGTTTTTCGTATATTTAAGCTTTTCTTAGTTTGATCAACTCGGTAAGGGAGTCATATGACTTCGCAGCTTTACTTTGTTTACCACCTTCTCCCCCGGTATTAGTGAACCACTGAAGTGCCTTATTAACGATCGTTTTCTTCTCTCCTATGAGCTGTTTTGTTTGACTCGAGTGGAAGGCTTGATCGTAGGGTGATGATTCGTGACAGGGTTAGTTCGAGTTCCTCCTCACATCCTGACGCTTCGCCACTTTATATATGGTCCACTTCAACAATTTTGACGGAGATTTGGATCAGGCTTCTTTAATCCTTCACTGCCTTGTGTGTGGTCGTGGTGTTTTGTCACCCGCGGCATTCGTCAGCCACGCCCTTTCCCTCGTTCTTCGGAAGGATTCCGAACGAGTTGGCCTATATCTACTGAGAAAACGTTGCAGTTTGTGGCGTGCGAGATCCGTTGACGTCCCGGATCTCGGAGGCTACCACCCTCGTGTTCCCGTGGTATTTTGGGTTGCCTGTAGGCATTGAAGCTTGACCCGGTTGACCTCTGCATCAGCGTCAGTGAGTTCTTGGAACTCGTGGAGACAAGTAGGGCGGCTTTCTACAGGTATGAGATGTTTTTATAACTATTAAGACGATCGTGGATCGCTGGGTACCTGTAGATTTGCACGCCCCTTGTTTGCAGTACGGTCTTCTGGATCTTGTATGACCTGAGAAGATGATTCACTAAGCCTTTCGTGATTATTCCTTTCAATCAATTTGTAAGGTTATTTTTGTAATGTATTGTTTATTAACTTAAGTTAGTTTGTATGTGTTGGTAGAAATAATTTTAAGTTTCCCCTCTTATTTTCTCTTGCTTCTTCCCTTGCCTTACTTATTTTCTTAGGTTAGTTTTGTCTGGCAGTTATTTGGGAAGGTACCTGCCTGAAGTTTCATATTTATTATTTCCTATTTCTTGGTTTAGGATTTAATTTAGTTAGGTGATCTTTAAAGATCTTAAGGTTGGTTTTCCCTTCCCTTGTTTTATATATTCATTGTTTATTTATTATTTTTGCCAACCATTACCTTTTTTTTTTTTGTGGAAATAAATATTGTAACTTTTATTGAGGTGTTTGTTCTTTTGTTCCTAAATTGCTGTGTTGCATTTTTACTGACCGCAAATTCTGAGTAAAGACAAGAACCCTTGAAATTACGGCCGTAAATAAGGTCGTAACACGTTATGTATATATATACATACACGAGTATGCATTTGAGTAGACAATTTCCTTGCATTTCGTTCCAATATCAAAATTATGTTTATATCACATAACTTCGTGTACTTTTTAACATATTCACTCAGAATTATATTTATCTATCATAATTACTCAAGGATGTCTTCTTTATCTATTCACCAAGGAAACTTTCATAATCATGACTTATTCGAATTGTTTCCGAATCAATTCATGTAAATGGTGCGTCTGTTGTATCTTGTTAAACCCAACTGCAATATATACCTGTTTTTATAACTCGGAAAGAGACAATATATTCACTTAAAAGGCTCCAATAGTTCCCTGTTAGTATGCGATTTTTCATGCCATTTATACTACGTTACTTTCTGCGTTTTCTATTGCTATTGCTTCCAAGATTCATGCAGATTTTCGATGCTTCATCAATAATCAAAAGTATGCATGTAAGGAGTTATTTATATTAATATGTACGTATCTACACCAATACATATTTTTGCATATGCGTTAATGTCTTTCGTTGTGCAAACTCCAGATTGAAAATATAAACAATTTACTGCAACTCATACACATTATACTAAGGGATAGGGTGCGTTCCTATTTAACCATTGAACACGTATTTTATGTTCCTTTTATTTCTGCTACGTAACTATTTCTGCTTTGCACACGAGGAGTGAAAAAAATAAAGAAAATCTTAATTCTTCTGGCTTACTGTTAAGTGAATTCTGGGAAGCAGAGATATCTTTAATTCTCGTGAAACTGCAATTATGCGTCACCTGAAACTCAGTACCAAAGCAGTATTCTGAATCGCGTTTCTGTGTTCTAGAAAGAACGTTTTCAAAGGATAATACGATCTGTCTCTCTTTTGTAAAGGAAACAGGGAAATTTAACTTTTTTCTCTATTCCGTGCATTTGTTTAGGATCCGAGCGCCATAAGAGACCAAAGGAAAAAGTAATCAATTTGCAGCTAAAAAATAAAGGATTTAATCGGATCAAGGTTCTGTTTCCTGCTTGCAAGTCGAGTCGGATTATGTGCTAGTACTGAATCATCTATCTTGCAGCTACCTTGACTTGTGCTACAATGATTTGAAGATGTCAAATATAATCCATTGTGTTTTATTTTATGAAAGGTATATTATTATTCAGGTTTTAAAGTAGCAACTTTTCTTTTTTGGAAACTTTAGTCATTGTGATATCCTTTACTACTTCGGTGGAAGAAATATTACATTATTTCTAATACACAAAATAAAACCAAAATATTATATCTAACTAAAGGAAAGAAGAAACCGCATGCTACGTTATCGGAATTATGTGTAAATAGAGTTGAACGACGATGTATTTTATGAAATGTCATAGCGTACTTGGAGAGGAAACGGGTAAAATGTCGAATACATTTTGTCACAGATTAAATTTCAGCGGGGAATGCCAAGATGCTACTCGCTGCCCTCTGCCGTAAAATGCAAACTGTGAGTGGTTGGGGGAAACGCCTTTCAATCATTAAAATTTTTTGTGAAAACATGACTTGCATACATTTTTTATTTCATGGACAAATCGATCCTCGGCGAATTTAGAGTGTTTGAGTAACCATTAAGTTCATCTGGATATTTACAAACGAATGAATTTATTACAATTCTATAAACTCCGAATAAAACCTCACCACTCCAAATAAAACCCCTGAATGGTGAGACGAGGACTCTAATTAAAATAAAGACTCGAGCAATCTGAAAACATCGCAGTGAGAAAGGAAATTCAATTATCCGCCAGATTATAGAAGATCAGCACACGGCGAAGCTAAAGAGGGTCCCTGGATCCTTGTAAGGAAAAATGGAGTCATAAACAATGAAAAGGGGGAAATTCCTATTTTGGAGAGCATTAATACTAACGTTAAGGTCGCTCAGGAAAAATATAAAAGTAAAATACTAAAATAAAAAGATATCCAAACATATTCCAGAGACCAAAGAGCCAATGATGAATCCAATAATGGGAAGTTGAACTTTCCAAAAGGACAAAAGAAATAAAAGCGGAATTTTTCATGGTCTACATAAATCTTATATTACATTGATATTTGTGTACACTCAATAATAATTCAAGTAAGTAGCCAATCATGTTAATTATAACAGAGAACCAGAAGTAGTAAATAAAGCAATGTGGGTTTGCAAGCCAATTTAAAAAGTTTAGTTACATTTAAAAATATTCTCACCCATGCACACATACGAAGATATTTCTGTCGCATACATAATTTCATTAACGATAAAACTAAGAAAATGATTGACTGGTACATTTTTTTACAGGTTTCCCTTCCAACAGTAGAAAACATTAGGAGACAAAAGTGGTTGCAACATCCAGCTTTTATCGTGAGACGAAAGATGTTTGTAAGAGTTGATGATTCTGACCTAACCCACCTACAAGTCTAACATTACTTAAAAAGAAAAAAAGGGATTACACGGTAGAATATTCATTACTGTCATTTCAATAAAAAGACTTCTAATAAAAAATAGAAAAAAAATAAGTATAGGTTTTTAGAGGATTATAATGGTTTTTCGCCATATTCCTAAAAAATCTACGCTGATCAGTAATCTTGATTTGGTGCCAAGTTCATTTTAGGAAAAGCACTCTACAGAATTCTTTCCCTTTGTTTACATCAACATGCAAATTATCAGATGCGAATTTATTAAGGATCTTAGAATACATTGTTGGGATGCGACGATAACGTCACTGTATTGCGAGTTAAGGAAGAGAGCAAGATATATGCAAATGACCGGGAAGAGATTTTTATTATTAAGGAAGCCTAGCCTAGGGTTGGAGGTATGTGATTTGAACTGCTACTTACATCTATATGTATGCACTGCGATATGTTTTACAAGGATTAAGAGTATAAAAAGATATATAGAAATGGTAAAATCGTTAATTAGCAGAAGAAAGAATGGTATGGACAAGTAGATATAATGGGAAGACTTAAAAAGGGCTGGGACAAATGTAGTAAAGATTAGATTAGATTATAACATTTTTGGCACATAGCCAAGCGCCGGAGCCGAGGGGCCATTCAGCGCATATATATCTTAATAAAAAAAGTCACTGTCACACAAACAAACATACACACAACCGATCTAACATACAAATCATTCATTCATAAAAACCAACAAGAACCTAAAACAAAAGAAAACTACAATTCGTAAAAAAAAGACCAATACCAAAAATTTTTTAAAAATGTCATAATTTGCTCTGCCGAGCACCTTCACCTAAAATATCGGCGAAGACTTATTTGCCAGCAAACAAGCTCTACGTTTTGGTTTCAAAATGAGGGCACTCCACCAAAATATGCACCACAGTCAAATCCACATGACAGGTGGAACAGCGAGGAACCTGCCTATCTGCTCCACTCGTCATTAGATACCCGTGAGTATATTTAGTGTGGCCAATACGCAATCTAGCTAAAACTATCTCAGACCTTGTATCCATCCGGCTATGAGGCCAAGGATGAACAGAAGGCCTAATCGATTTCAATTTAAGATTATTATTTAAAGTAGACCAGTGGGCCTGCCACTGGTCTCTACAATAAAATCGAATGGTACTTTTAAAACTCAGATACAGGGACGCCCATGTTGGAAATGTGCCTAAGCCTAGTTGCAGCCTTAAGCAGCAGCGTCGGCTCGCTCATTCTCAACAATTCCAACATGGGACGGAGCCCAACAAAATCCAACAGAAAATCCTCTTCTATTAATTAAAAGATAAAACCAATCTTGTACTTCTTGCACTAAAGGATGGCAAGAGACTAGGCTTTTTAGAGAAGATAAAACACAAATCAAAGAGTCGTAAAATGGTAAAAACCTTGTTGGTACAAGAACTATAAAAAGATATATTTAAGAGCAGTCAAAACTGCCAGCAGTTCAGCTGTAAAAAACAGAGAATTAGAAGGAAGTTTCTTTTTAATTATATTACCACCAGTCACTACAGAGCAACCAACACCATCAGAACCCTTCGAGCCATCAGTATATATATGATGAGAATCACCATGTTCGGAAGCATGGTCCAAGAAACTTGCCCTCAACTGTTCACCAGAACTGTTGCTCCTGCTGTCCCTAATTGGGCAGATTTCTAGGCATGGTCTATTCCAAGGAGGAAACTTTGAAGGCGAAATTTCAGCTACTGCAGGGGGAAGTAATCCCACCTCCCTGGCAGAGCTTGCTAGTCGGACCTCAGCGGCTTTGGAAGTCTCGGTCTATTTGGGCTCTGTCAGTTGGTTCTCTAACGTACTTATAGTTAGGGTTTAGCTTTGACGTAAGTATTCTTGATATGGCTCTCAAGCCTAATTCCTCCCTACGGATAAAATAGTGGGGGAAAACTGGACTCAACATATAGGCTTTCTACTGTGAAGTTCTATAGGCTCCCGTACAAATACGTAAAGCCATATTATGGACAACATCTAATTTCTGCAGTGTTGTCTTGCACGCAACAACCATAAACTTGGCAACCATAATCAATTTTGCTTAGGCATAAACACCTGGTACATCCTCAAAAGGGTAATTCGATCTGCCCCCCAGTTAAAATTAGATACAACTTTAAGAATATTAAGTCGAAGTTTCACATTACATACAACTTCAGTTAACATGTTGAGTAAAAGTTAATTTCTTATCAAATGTAACACCTAGATACTTAATGCTATCTTCATAAGGTAAAATCGAATCGTTTAAAAACAACGTAGGGATCTCTTCCACTCTTCGTAATCGACAAAATCGTATAGCTTTGGTTTTTTTCTGTGAAAATTTGAACCCTTTAGCACTGGCCCATGATGATGAAGCATTAATAGCAGTCTGGATCATTTGACAAGCTTCAACAGCTGTGGACTTACTACAGATTATTGCATAATCATCAGCAAAGGCCAGACCATGCACCCCGACAGGAACTTGTTCTAGTAGACCGTTGACAGCTACATTAAAGAGTGTTGGACTAAGAACGCTTCCCTGAGGTAACCCTTCTTCCTGAGGGAAAGCAGAAGAAATGTAAGAGCCCACTCTTACTTTCAGGTAACGTTCTGACAAAAAATCTTTCAGACAATAGAATAAATTACCCACAAACACCCCACTCTACAAGTTGCAAAAGGATACCCCCTCGCCAGGTCGTGTCGTAGGCTTTTTTCTAGGTCAAAGAACACTGCACAGTCTGGTTTTGACAGCAAAAGCATTCTGTATCTCCCGAGTAAGGAACATCAAGGGTCAGAAGTACTTCTATTTTTCCTAAAGCCAAACTGCCGATTAGATAAAAGATTCTTTGAATCCAAATACCACACAAGTCGAGCATTGACCATCCTCTCATAAATCTTGCTAACACAACTGTTAGAGCAATTGGCCTATAGTTCTTAGGAAGGAAGGAATCTTTAAAAGGTTTTAAAACAGGTACAATAATCGATATCTTCCAAGACTCTGGTGAAGTTCCTGAAAGCCAAAAACTGTTTAAAATGTCTAAAAGAAATTGTTTTGTACTTCTAGGCAAATTAAAAAAAATCATTGAGTACAGTATCATCATCTTCCCCAGGAGATGTTGGGGAAGATAACGAGATTGCATGATCTAATTCTTTCATGGTGAAAGGGAGATTATACGACTCTGAATTTAAACTTACAGCAGGAACAACCGTGGTACCATCCCTAATATCCTGAAAGCAGGAGAGTAATGTAGGGCACTAGATATATTGGAGAAATGCCTACCAAAGGTTTCTGCAACTTCTCCAGAATCAGATATGAAGAAGCCATCAATTTCAAAAATAGGGCAAGGGAGATGGAGAAAATTTCCCTTGCAGCTTTCGGATTCTGTTCAGACAAAACGACATAGGGGAATCATATTTTAATTCACTTATATATCTGATAAACGATTCCCTCTTTGCCTGCTTAAATATTTTCTTTTGCTTAGCAAGAGCTCTTTTATAGATAATTTGATTTACCAAGCAAGGATATCTACGATATCTGTGTAGCAAGTTCTAGTATCTTTCGGCTCAAGGCGCATGCATCACACCACCAAGGTACTAGAGGACGACGAGGCTTACCAGAAGTTCGAGGAATAGACAGCATGGCACCGCACAGCAATATACTGATTAAATACTCGTAAGCAGATGTTGGGCTCTGAAAATCTTTTATATCTTGATCAACTTCAGTAGATTTTTTGAATAATCCCCAGTCAGCCTCCCCTACCTTCCATTTTGGTAAAACATGGAGATGGAATATTTTTCATAAACTTTAAGTGAATGGGCCAATGATCACTGCCATGATCATTCTGGTCTACTACCCACTGGTAATCTAACCTCAAGGACGAAGAGCAGATAGTGAGGTCAATGGCTGAGTCAGTATTATGAAAAACATCATGTCTTGTAGGGGAACCATCATTCATCAAAGTGATGTCATTTAAGTCGAGCAGCTGTTCTATTATTAAACCCCACCGGTCGCAGTTTGGCTCTCCCCACCGAGGGTGTGCTAGGCATTAAATCCCCCATCAAAATGAAGGGTTTAGGAAGCTGGTCTATCAATGTCTGAAGATCGTTTAATTCTAGCTGACGAGGATTACCCTGTGCATCCTGTAATCTACTTTCTAATGATGGATCTAGGTATAAAGAACAAATAGTGATCCATTTATGATTGAAAACTTGAACTGCACAAGCCTGCAACACAGTGTTCAATTGAACAACCCTACTGATTAACAGACTTGCAGACTATGATGCCTGTGCCTCCCTGAGCACGTACACCTATCAGGGGGGTGGAGACCTATGGAATGAATAATTAAAACCCAAGTTGGGAGTGTGCTCTCCCAACTTTGTCTCCTGAAGACACATTGCAGATAGATCATGATCCCTAAACAGAACCCGAACTTGCTCTCTATTTGGTATAAAGCCACGGATGTTCCACTGCATGAGAGCCATTATTTTAGAGGAAGGCATCTTAAAATTCCCTACTAATTTATTTAGGAATCTGTGTCCTGGTGAGAGAGATCTTTTCAGTTTTACCTGTACTATTTGACCTAGATCTAGGTGTTACAGATCTTTAGAAGATGGGCTTTCACTTGCCCTTTCAGTTTTACTTTTGTTTTTTCTATGATTGCTGAGTGACCGTGATGAGGCGAAGAGGAGAAAGGGCCCTCTTCTGACGAATAAAGAGGGCCTCTATCTCCTCACCGTCATCTCCACGGTGCACTGTAATGTCAAGATCAGGTGAGGGCTCAATGTCAGCAATGTCCCTGACAGAGAGAAGTCGTCAACATATTGAGACCTGCTTGAACCCTTGAACCAACAGGGTCCCCTGGCTTGACGAGTCTCTGCAACATGGGAAACCCCAACAGGGGGCCCATGAGAAGCCCCACCAGGGGGGGCATGGAAGCCCCACCAGGGGGAGCTCCGGAGGCCCCACCAGGGGGGGCACGGGAGGCCCCAACAGGGGGGGCACGGGGTACCCCACTAGAGGGGGTGTGGAAAGCCCCACCAGCAGGGCACCGGGGAGCCCCACCAGAAGGGGCACCAGAAGCAGCAGTATTCAATTGATGTGCCTTCAAGGCATCCGAATAGGTTTTCCTGCCCAACAGCTTTTTGGCCTGTCACTGATGTGTTCGTCAAGAGATTTTAGTAATGCATCTTGTTTTTCTTTCTTGAATGCACTACATTTCTTATCACGGGCTCGATGTTCACCCTTACAGTTTACGCAAACTACTGGTCCAGAACATTCCTCGGCTCAGGCTGGCCACATGATTCACAGAGTTTATTTCTGGTGCAAATGTTAGAGGAGTGTCCAAAACCAAAACATTTAAAGCACTGGAGCACTCTCGGTCTATAAGGACGAACTTTCATCATTTCACTATCAAGAATAATTTCAGATGGCAGAGATGAACTTGTAAATGTAAAAATAAGCATCGATGAGCGGGGCACTTTAAAAACCTTCCAAACACATCCGGACACATTTCCAAAATTTCCTCCTCATCCATTTCATGTAGATCTTCATTAAATATAACACCCACCCTTCATAACTAAAATTATAGTGAGGTTTTACCTGTTTTATCATGCCTTCAGGATCAAGCTTCAAATTTAGAAGCATTATCGATTGAATATCTGTCTTCACATGAACTAAGAAACTATTACGCCCAAAGCGAGTTTAATTTCAGGACTCCCAACATTGCCGATCTTCTGGCTTACCAACCTCTTCACTTTGAAGAGGTTGCCTCTCTCCACCATGAGTTGTGATAATTAACCACTTAGCTGGGTCTGGTGATCTGGAGGTTTTACTAATTTTACTATTATCTTTAATTTCACTTGGTGGTCTATAAATCTCAAGATGCCTAGGGACCTCTTTTGCCTCTGCGAGTCCAACACTCAATGATCTGATCTGAACTCTCTGTAGGCTTCTGTGACTTCAGATTCGTTATTGAAAAATACCCAAAATTCAAAAAAACCCATAATTTTTGCCTAGTCTATTCCTTACTTCTTTTACTTTACCAAATTTGCAAAATTCATTAAATACAGTTTCATAATTCCAGTCTAAAGGGACTGGTTTCACATATAAAATGTTTGTAACAAGAAGGTCCTTTGAAAAAGGCTCCAAAGTCACAATGGAGGAATTAACAGAATTTTTCCTTGTCCTTATCCTTGCCTAAGTCGTCAACAAAAGGTTTAATGTCTCCATAAGACGTAGAAGTTTACGTTCGTCCAGGTAGCCCCCACCACATCCGGAGCCACATTTAGAGGACAGTGTTATCCCATACAGGGCTGCCCTAGGGGTACCACCCATATACACCCCACCCTCAGTTGCTTAAGGCGTCATGATGTCCGTCGAGATCAGACCCAGCACTAAGAGCAGGGTTTGACATCTAAACTTTCCCTCGCTCGACCGACCACGTTAGGTACTCGAGTTCTACGGGTGAGGGGGCATGCCAACCATCCTCACCCTCCATCAAATCCAATGAACAAGTCCAAATCATGTCCAAAAACCAATCCAAGTCATCAACATAAATCCGTGCCTTATAGAAGGAGGAGCAGAAGGAAGAAAAGTTTTAGTAAAAGGAAAAGGGCTGACTCATTTAGTTGGATCAACAGCTGGGCACCAAGGCCCAGCAAGAAAGTAGTTCCCACCAGGCATCAGGGCCCAGCTGCTGAACCCTAACGCCCCCCACCCCCCATCCTCGGCAAGGCTTCAGCATCTGGGGGGACAAATGTAGTAAAGAAGCACTGGAAGGGAAGGGCAGCATTAATATCAAGGTAGCGCTTGAATGCGTGCAATTGAAAGCCTGTTTGTCGGGAGTTCAACACATTGTTGATGATTCTTTGTGTAAGTGTATCGAGTAACTAATAGTAGACATAGTCATCCCTGATTCACCAGTTAAAACTAGATGATAATAGTGACCAGTCTCTCTCTCTCTCTCTCTCTCTCTCTCTCTCTCTCTCTCTCCATTATATTCACTCGTAAGTACCTATTCTAATTAACTGTGTCAACTCTTCTATACTTCGGTGTTTCATCTTTCAGTTTGATATAAACTGTTATAATCTTTCTCCTGCTCATATATTTACTCTCAAACTCTATGCTTTACAAAGTTTGTTTTTAAGTCTTTCGTTAGGTTCTGTAATTTCACAGTAATGTCACTAGTCAATACTGCATCATCAACTGACATCAACCATTCCAGAGTCTACTCTCGATTCATTTTCTCTTCCTCTAACTTGGCACCTACTTATTATGATGTCCTCTCTCTTTCATAAGGAATTCATAACAGACGCCTGTGATACCCAGGTCAGTTCTTTGTCTATAACCAAACTGGGCCTACCCTGCTGAACCTTATATGTAACTACTTAATCTACACAAGGTATGTGAAAATAAGGCCAATGCTCATAAACAGCCATACAACATATTTACATACACGTGTTGCTGTTTATTATTATTTACACAAACACTACCACATTTAAAAAACCTCTTTGAATTTTATACAACCTTGACTGTTCTCTACTATCGTAGTGAATAACGTTTGAAAGGGTGTTGAATGTTCGTTAACTGTAAATAAAATCAACACAAGATCCGTAAATTTAAGGGACAAAGACAGTATGCCTATATTCCTCAGGAGTTAAAAGGAATTAATTTGTCATTAGTTGGAATTGCCAAACATTACGTCCACTTCTCAATTAAATAATTTAGTTCCATTCATCTAAAAAGTCAGGAAAATTAATGGATTTACTTAGGATAGGTGAATGCAGTAGTATATATGTGTATAAACATATAAAAAAACTTTTCTTGGGGTATTTAGATTAATGGCCCATCCGTTAATTCGTCAAAAAACTGTGTACAGCTGTAATCGCTGAAAACTGTACTCACAAACATCAAGATGAAAGGGGGTCAAGATGGTTGGTATATGAAACAGACTGAATAAATGAAAATATCGAACCTATGTGTTCTTAGTCCATACAATATATTTGGCAATGGTAAACATGGAAAATAGTGATCGGGACAATATAGTAATAATGTAACGATATACTTCTGCTTATGGAAAGCTGTAATTCTGAAGCTACAAAACATTATGTATCATATCTTACAAACCCACATATAAAAGAGAAAAAAATTGCGTTTGGTTTACCTAAAATCTCTCTCTCTCTCTCTCTCTCTCTCCTCTCTCTCTCTCTCTCTCTCTTCTCTCTCTCTCTCTCTTCACACACATACGTTACATACTGTTACAACCACAAATGAATTAATTATTTGCGTGACCGCAGAACTGTTATTCAATAATATTTGAATTATTGTTTCAAGGTTACCAGTATTGAAGGAAAAAGCCTTATACCTAATAATTTGGCTTTCATCCAGTCCTATTTGGAAGGGGAATGAAGAAATCAGTCAAAATTTGTGACTATTATTCCAGAAAGCTATTCTTTGATGTTACTCCACGAAACACCTAATTTTCTCTCTTAATAAAAAAAATCCCGAAATTTAGACTTTCACAAACATATCGCCCACCAATGTTTACTCAGTACCAAATCAGTTATGAAATAATAATATCCATTTCTGCCTTTGCCAATATTGTTACCACTTTCGACTCCGTAACTGTAAATTTCAAATCATTTCGTTCCTCTTACTCTACATATGTTACACAAACAAAATTCATTCAAAGATCATCAGCCTTTTGATTTTGTTCATAAATCTAAAGTTGGTTTAAAAAAATTCTCCTCTTTTCATGTTACCATCAATCGTAAAATCATGCAAATACACCGCTTCCATTTTTCATCCAACTATATATCAATTCTTTGCTATTTCTTCCTTTTCTTTTTAAACCTCTATGTTTTCTTCCTCACATTCGTTTTCTTTCCTCCATTATTTTCAATTTCCACCACTAAATAATTTCCAACACTTTGAACGGTCTCGATATTTCTCTGCAATGTGCTATTGGAATACATCAGCTACTAGAGACTATATTCACATCCCTTTTTCATATCACAAAATCTTGATAAAACTGAGCCTTCGCTTTCCGTTTCGTGAGATTCTCTGCCCAAGAATGAATAGTCTTAAGAGAAAGACTAAACTGGGGCAAAATCTTTCGGTGAAGATAAACCAAAGACTATTGAACTGATGGCAAAGAACATGGAGGAGCCGTTCCAGCTCCTTATGGATATAAAAGACTCTGCGAAGTTGAGGCAGTTGAACGGAGTTCCAGTCTTCCATTACGGTTGAAGTGCACTTGGCATTAGCATACCAATGGCAGCCTAATTTTATTGATATGAAAAAACGAGACTTTTCCGATAAATGAGATTTTGACAAAAATGTCACCATATGAAAAATGCTCTTTTGCAAGAATGCTTTCTTGATCATGATCATGAACAAAGACATTTGCCTCGACAAAATCAACGAACTCCTTGGTGACAAAAACACTTATGACAAATTAACGCAAAATCACCTCTGTCCCAACAGAATTTTTTTTTTTTTTTTTTTTTTTTAGAATTTTTTTAAGAATTTTGTTTATATAGAAAAGAGTAAGATTAATTGGAAAAGTCAGGTAGAACATTGAACTACTGGAGAAATTTAAAGAGATTAACCAAAAGTTTCCGCACATTTATGGCCTTCCCAATACTCATAAAGATAATCTTCCATTCAGACCTACCTATATCTCATTTGCCGGAGCTTTCTATTATGAAATTTCTAAGTGGTTAGCAGGCAACCATTCCCCTTTCTTAACCACATTTTCTCCCAGTCACACTTAAGACTTTTAAGCTTATGTGCAGATCCCTGTTCACAAAAGCAACAGTACAGGACCGTCTACAGTTTTTGATAGAAAAATTAGTCCTTTATTCAGCTCCTTTCCCACTAGCCATAGACAAAATAATAAAAGTAGTTATGTGTATCAAATAAAGGTCTTTTAATTCGGTGAGCCATTCCACAAAAAAAAATCCGGGTGCAACATGGGCAGCCCTTTAATACCTGTTTAGACAATGTATACATCGAATATTTAGAAACTA
>NC_087203.1:18182236-18242236 GCF_015104395.2 Macrobrachium nipponense
GACTTTCCATTCTTATAGTATTCACTTAACAAGCACTTCGGCGCCATTATTCACTGTCGGGTAGATTATTCCAGTAATCAAACTTTCATTATGTATAACAAAACCATGTCAAAAATAGAGGGCAAAAATTTTCCGGTTTATAATGGTCGATGACGAAAAATGATATGTATTTGAAAGTAATCTTTTCTATTGCATCTACAAAACGATACCAATTGTTTTCAGTTTATCTACATATATCGCAACTAGTCTCTCTCTCTCTCTCTCTCTCTCTCTCTCTCTCTCTCTCTCTCTCTCTCTCTCTGTTAGGCGTTATGACGAACACTGTAAGTACAGAACTATTTCCTTGTGGAATGTCCACGTTATCCAAGATTTCCCGACTCTAAACAGCGGAAATTAATATTTCTGTCGCGACCAAATGAGCCTATTTCCAACGGTAATTGAACACTTGCCTATAATTAGGATTTAATGTAGAACTAGTGCAGTTATCAAAAGCGACAGCAAAGAAACTGTTTGGAGGAGAGGAGGATTTGTCACCGTGATGAGAAAATGCCTTCATTTACACCGATTTCTTACTGATGCTCTGGAATGTGATGTACACGTGACGTTAACCATTTCAAGAAAACACCTGTCTGATCTTCTATGTCTGAATTCATTTCCGAAGTGAAACGCAAGCCCACATCAAGGTTACATTAGAACGAAAGCACGCCTTCTTTACATAGTTAAGTACAGCAAAAAAATAAAGATAGACATAAGAATAATCCCATATTTTTGAGTCTATCTTTATTTATTTATACATGTATATATAAATAAATATCTTTATTTATTTATACACGTATATATATATATATATATATATATATATATATATATATATATATACTATATACTATATATATAATATATATATATATATATATATATATATAATATAATATATATATATATATATATATATATGTTACAAAGTGCCAAGTATCTGGTTACCATGCATCAAATATTACCTCACCAAAAGCCAGACACCTGAATCCTCATAACACGTTTAAACGACTGAATACTCTAAAGGCAACAGTGATCCCTTAACACTTACCAGTATTGCAGAAAATCAGACTAAGTTCATCAAAACAGGTGTGAGGTAATCTTGTAAGTAATTAAATTAATCAAAGGGCATCACTCCATCAACAACTTTAAAATCTAAGTATTTCCCTGATTTCATAAGTCTAAGTACTTCCCTGGTTCTAAGTCACTTCAAATAAATTGAAGGAAAGCAAATCAATTACCACTCTATGTTTCTACCTAACATAAATATAATCATAATCATATACTGGGATAAAAAATAAAATACTTATAAAAATTTTAAATACAACAATTTATTATTAAATTCTAAATTTATAAGTGAAATTCACAATATCAGGGAAGATTACTGTTACTTGAAAACAAAGTAAAGTTTAATTAATTCTTGAATCAAATTAAGTAAAGTTAAATCAAAATTAATTCAAGAAAATTAATTCAATTGAAATTCAAAAGTGTTAAGCAAAAATTGAAAATCTGAAATCAATTCACAAGTGCTAAACAACAACAAATCTTGAAAAGAATTCTAAGTAAATGCAAATTAATTCACAAGTGTTAAATTTAATTAAATGTGCAATGATAAAGCAATGAAAATAACTAAGTCAATTAAATTGTGAATGCAAATGAAAATATAAAATAAAAAGACACACTTCAATAAGAAAATGAACAAGTGCACAAACAATGGAACAATCACAAACACAAAAATCAGCAATGTAAATGTTTTCACTCAAAACATCAGTTTTACCAAACCTTCGTAAACACCTGTTATTAGTTAACCACTGTTCCTAACCATTATTAGTTAACCACACTCCCTATCCGTTATTAGTTAAACACAATTCCTATCCGTTATTAGTTGCAACTAATAAGAATATAACACTTTACCTTTTTGGTATACCAACTTCTTTCTCTGCTGCAGTCTTGTCTTACACAATTTCACAAAAACCAGGCGCCGTTACGAAAGAATGTCTGTTCAGATTCCACAAAAGAAACTAAATAATACTAAATAAACTCTAAGAAATATCAAATATGAAATTCTCACAAGTTACGAGTGACCAATTTACGTTACGTTAATATAATCTCGATGTCGAGAGAGAGAGAGAGAGAGAGAGAGAGAGAGAGAGAGAGATCTGACTGCCTCGAGGTCTCAAGATAGAATAAAATTTTCTTCCTTTACGGAAATTCAACAGGGCAGATGACCAAAAACGTTCTTGTCACGAATGCTTCCAGTAAGTTCTGAAATCTGATGCAATCTCATATACAAAATGTGCAATATGCACGTGGTTTTCATCTAAGACATACGCGTACGAGTCCAGTCTGTTAAAAAAAGAAAGACGTACTCTACTCGATCGAAACGGAGGCTGAACGACAATTAAGATTGACATGTTTTGATAACGCAAGAGTCGAGCTCGCTATCAAACGTGTTGATAGATTAGGGAAGCAAACGGAGATCTCGCAGACACTCCAACCTTACAGGGTTGACATAAAAGTTAAACATTCGTAGTTTCGAACAGACAGAAAAGTGTCTCTCTTTTTACATTATATATATATTCTTTTACAACATGCAATGCGAAATCTGAACACACATTTAAAACGTCCTATTCTAAGCTATCTAGGAATCTGAAAAAATGTTGCATAATCTACATGACATTTCAAAGAGGGGAAACATGCATTTTGAATGTATCTATATATAATAATATATATATATAATTACCTCACTGTGATTCGTATACATGCATTAAGCTACAAATGTCCTTTTAATATCCAATTCGCTCTACCTCGGAATTAATATATTTTCATATGTTAACCGGAGGGGAATTTTAAAGTTGATAATATATATATATATATATATTATATTATATATATATATATATATATATATATTATATATATATATATATAATCTGACTTACTGAAAAGGTTAGCCTTATAAGGTCTAGTTTATAAACAGAAATTACGGCTTTGGGGCGAGATTAGATTTCAAGGGAAAAATGCAAGGAAAACTCTAAGGATCAAATTTAATGGAGATATATTTACATACTTAATATACTAGGACTCTCAGGGTCCAACTTATTACTGAAAGAACAATTGCTTGTAGCTTTGAAATCACATTGTCGGGTTGGCGGCCCTTGCTGAGGACTTGGAGATACTAGCTTAATATAAATCTTACGTTCCCAGAATTCCCTCAAAGGTAAAAAGATGACTGAATTACTTCACAGGAGGTTATTGTGTTGAATGGGAGGGTGTGAAACACAGGCACCGACTTACGTTACCTCAATTTGTAAATTTTCTTAGCATATTGTAATACCGGGAAGTCATTCAAGCAGTGAGCACTAGCAAATCAGACTCGAGGAAACCACAGTACTTATAAATTAGGTTAGCTTAATAGAACAGGGGAACGCGGCTGTGGGGGGATAACCAAGGGTAGCTATGAATGTTTGCACAAGAAGTACATAGATGAGAAAAAAGTTCAGTAAAAGAGACAAAAGTGACTGCCAACTACACTCGTTCTTTACCGTCTTTGCTCGCTGGTTTCCGCTTCCTAAAGGAAGGGAAATTCACTTCTATACCGTCAGGTAGAGGCCAGAATGCAGCCACATGAGACACAAGGGCAGGGGACAAGGGAGCAGCCCCACAGATATGAGGAGCTCTGAACTGGGTCAGGTCTGGGGCGTGTTTGGGAGAGAGTTTCTCTCGCTGACCTCTTTTATTAACTTCGGTTTGCCCTTCGGCGGCTTCTGGCTTAATTCTTGGCTTCTGGTTTCTGATGCCGGCGGTTTCTACAAGGACAGACGAGCGGCAGGACAAACAGAGAGAGAAATGCGCGCGCGAGAGAGAGAGAGAAAGAGATACTTTTGTGATTGTTCAATTGTTATTTTTACTTTACTGAGTGGAAAAATGGGGAAAATATATAACAATGTGCATTAAGCTACAAATGCCCATTAATATCCAATTCGCTCCACCTCGGAATTACTATATTTTCATATATATTAACCAAAGGGGAATTTTTTTCAGTTAATAATAATTTCGTCCTCTTGTGGATTCAAACCAGCGCACAGAGGAGAAAAAGGCGCCATGAAGCCCTGACCTCTGTTGGCCATACCTAACTTAATATTTATGTTGTATTAGTCTCTGGGGAGTATTTACCTGTAAACTCGATGTAGGATTGTTCACAGGCGGGGCAAGGGATTTTGTATACGCTCATGTCTTTAGGGACTGGCATATGTTGGACATCAATCAGGGATTTGGCTAAGGTATTTGGGTCGGTAAAAGTAAAAGGGTTATAGTTTCCAATTGCCTGCGTCAATGTCTTAATTCCGTCCAGGTATGAGATTTTTATTTTATTGTTGGTCATCTCGCCAGTCTTGTTTTGAGGGGGACTGTAGAGGATTATGTTAGCTTTATGGATGCTTTCTCAATTATATGGTCAAGGTACTTTAAAGATGACAGCTGATTACTTCAATTTCCCTTTCCAGGAAATCCAGAGAGCAAATCCGTAATGCTCTTAAGAATAAATCTTGAAAGAAATGTCACGCTAACTAAAATAGTGAATGTATGAAAGTGAAAAAAATTGGTTTTCTGTATATGGTAAATTTGCATTCTGTCGTGACTCCACTTATTAAAACATCAAGAAAAGAAATTTTGTTGCCTGTTTCCCATTCAACTTTAAATTTGATGCTGGGCACCAATGCATTTAATTTTGAAAGAAATTCATTGAAATTGCCCCACCTATTATCCAAACGATGTTAGGCTATCATCTACATATCTCATCCACAGCATGGCTTTAGGTTTTATTGCATTTATTATGATAGTTTATAAATATTCGATGTATACATTGTCTAAACAGGTCTTAAAAAGACCTTTATTTGATACACATAACTCAACTACTTTTATTATTTTATCTATGGTATGTGGGAAATGAGCTGAATAAGGGGTTAATTTTTCTCTCAAAATCTGTAGACCGTCCTGTAATGTTGCTTTTGTGAACAGGGATCTGATCATAAGCTTAAAAGTTTCAAGTGTGACTGGGAGAAAATGTGGTTAAGAAAGGGGAAAGGTTGCCTGCTAACCACTTAGAAATTTCCTAATAGAAAGCTCCGGAAAATGAGATATAGGTAGGTCTGAATGGAAGATTATCTTTATGAGTATTGGGAAGGCCATAAATGTGCGGAAGTTTTTGGTTAATCACTTTAAATTTCTCCAGTAGTTCAATGTTCTACTTGTCTTTTCCATTTAATCTTACTTTTCTATATAATTTTTTTTAATTTAAAAAAAAATAAAAAAAATTCAGTTGGGACAGAGGTGATTTTGCGTTGATTTGTCATAAGTGTTTTTGTCACCAAGGAGTTCGTTGATTTTGTCCAGGCAAATGTCTTTGTTCATGACCATGATCAAGAAAGCATTCTTGCAAAAGAGCATTTTTCATATGGTGACATTTTTGTCAAAATCTCATTTATCGGAAAAGTCTCGTTTTTTTATATCAATAATATTAGGCTGCCATTGGTATGCTAATGCCAAGTGCACTTCAACCGTAATGGGGGACTGGAACTCCATTCAACTGCCTCAACTTCGCAGTGTCTTTTATATCCATAAGGAGCTGGAACGGCTCCTCCATGTTCTTTGCCATCAGTTCAATAGTATTTGGTTTATCTTCACCGAAAGTTTTTGCCCCAGTTTAGTCTTTCTCTTAAAACTATTCATTCTTGGACAGAAAGCCTCACGAAACGGAAAGCGAGGCTCAGTTTTATCAAGATTTTGTGATATGAAAAAGGGATGTGCATATAGACTCTTGTAGCTGATGTATTCCGATAGCACATTGCAGAGAAATATCGAGACCGTTCAAAGAGTTTGGAAATTATTTAGTGGTAGAAATTGAAAATGAATGTGAGGAAGAAAACAGTAGAGGTTAAAAGAAAAGGAAGAAATAGCAAAGAATTGATATATAGTTTGATGAAGACTGGAAGCGGTGTATTTGCATGATTTTACGATTGATGGTAACATGAAAAGAGAAGAGAATTTTTTGAAACCAACTTTAGATTTATGAACAAAATCAAAAGACTGATGATCTTTAAATGAATTTTGTTTATCAAACATATGTAGAGTAAGAGGAACGAAATGATAAGAAATTTACAGATAAGAAGTCGAAAGTGGTAACAATATTGGCAAAGGCAGAAATGGATATTATTATTTCATAACTGATTTGGTACTGAGTAAACATTGGTGTGCGATATGTTTGTGAAAGTCTAAATTTCGGGATTGTTTTTATTAAGAGAGAAAATTAGGTGTTTCGTGGAGTAACATCAAAGAATATCTTTCAGGAATAATAGTCCAAATAGGACTGGATGAACGCCAAATTATTAGATATAAGGCTTTTTCCTTCAATACTGGTATTGAATAACAGTTCTGCGGTCACGCAAATAATGAATTCATTTGTGGGTGTAATAGTATGTAACGTATGTGTGGTGGTGTGTGTGTGTGTGAGAGAGAGAGAGAGAGAGAGAGAGAGAGAGAGAGAGAGAGAGATGAGATATTTTAGGTAAACCAAACAAAATTTTTTCTCTCTTGTATGTGGGTTTGCAAGATATGATACATAATGTTTTGTAGCTTCAGAATTACAGCTTTCCATAAGCAGAAGTATATCGTTACATTATTACTATATTGTCCCGAACACTATTTTCCATGTTTTACCATTGCAAAATATATTGTATGGACCAAAGAACACAGAGATTCGATATTTTCATTTATTCAGTCTGTTTCATATACCAACCATCTTGACCCCCTTTCATCTTGATGTTTGTAAGTACAGTTTTCAGCGATTACAACTGTACAGTTTTTGACGAATTAACGAATGGGCCATTAATCTAAATACCCCAAGAAAAGTTTTTTTATGTTTATACATATATATACTTATTCATATTATGAACTGCTGCATTCACCTATCCTCAGTAAAACCGTTAATTTTCCTGACTTTTTAGATGAATGGAACTAAATTATTTAATTGAGAAGTAGACATAATGTTTGACAATTCCAACTAATACAAATTAATTCATTTTAACTCCTAAGAAATATAGGCATACTGTCTTTGTCTCTTAAATTTATGGATCTTGTGTTGATTTTATTTACAGTTACCGTTTGAAAAGGATGTTGAATGTTCGTTACTCACTACGATATTACAGAACAGTCAAGGTAGTAGATTGTATAAAATTCAAAAAGGTTTTTTAAATTGTTGGTAGTATGTGTGTATATAAATATAAACGGTTTAATATACAGCAACACGTGTATGTAAATATGTTGTATGGCTGGTTATTAGCATTGGGCTTATTTTCACATACCTTGTGTAGATTAAGTAGTTACATATAAGGTTCAGTAGGGTAGGCCCAGTTTGGTTATAGACAAAGAACTGACCTGGGTATCACAGGCGTCTGTTATGAATTCCTTATGAAAGAGAGAGGACATCATAATAAGTAGGTGCCAAGTTAGAGGAAGAGAAAATGAATCGTAGACTCTGGAATGGTTGATGTTAGTTGATGATGCAGTATTGACTAGCAACATTACTGTGAAATTACAGAACATAACGAAAGACTTAAAAACAAACTTTGTAAAGCATAGAGTTTGAGAGTAAATATGAGCAGGAGAAATATATATAACAGTTTATATCAAACTGAAAGATGAATCACCGAAGTATAGAAGAACTGACACAGTTAATTAGAATAGGTACTTACGAGTGAATATAATGGAGAGAGAGAGACTGGTCACTATTATCATCTAGTTTTAACTGGTGAATCATGGATGACTATGTCTACAATTAGTCACTCCATACACTTATACAAAGAGTCATCAACAATGGTTTGAACTCCCGACAAACAGGCTTTCAATTGGACGCATTCAAGCGCTACCTGGATATTGATGCTGCCCTTCCCTTCCAGTGCTTCTTTACTACATTTGTCCAGCACTTTTTAAGTCTTCCCATTATATCTACTTGTCCATACCATCGAAAACCCCTCTGTTCCATTCTTTCTTCTGCATTAACGATTTTATCATTTCTATGTATCTTTTTTTACTCTTAATCCTTGTAAAACATATCGCAGTGCATACATATAGTTGTAAGTAGCATTAAAATCAACACTACCTCCAACCTAGGCTTCCTTAAATAATAAAAATCTCTTCCCGGTCATTTGCATATATCCTGCTCTCTTCCTTAACTCGCAATACAGAGACGCTTATCGTCGCATCCCAACAATGTATAATGGAGAAATGATAGTGAGCTCTAAGAATCCTTAATAAATTCGCATATGATAATTTGCATGTTGATGTAAACAAAGGGAAAGAATTCTGTAGAGTGCTTTTCCTAAAATGAACTTGGCACCAAATCAAGATTACTGATCAGCGTAGATTTTTGAGGAATATGGCGGAAAATCATTATAATCCTCAAAAACCTATGCTTGTTTAATTTTTAATTTTTATTAGCAGTCTTTTTTTTTTATTGAAATGACAGGTAATGAATATTCTACCGTGTAATCCCTTTTTTTCTTTTTAAGTAATGTTAGACACTTGTAGGTGGGTTAGGTCAGAATCATCAACTTTTACAAACATCTTCGTCTCACGATAAAAGCTGGATGTTGCAACCACTTTTGTCTCCTAATGTTTTCTACTGTTGGAAGGGAAACCTGTAAAAAAATGTACCAGTCAATCATTTTCTTAGTTTTATCGTTAAGGAAAGCATGTATGCGACAGAAATATCTTCGTATGTGTGCATGGGTGAGAATATTTTTAAATGTAACTAAACTCTTTAAATTGGCTTGCAAACCCACTTTGCTTTATTTACTACTTCTGGTTGTCTGTTATAATTAACATGATTAGCCACTTACTTAAATTATTATTGAGTGTACACAAATATCTATTAATTATAAGTTTTATGTAGACCATGAAAAATTCCGCTCTTATTCCTATTATCGTTTTGGGAAGTTCAACTTCCCAGTATTTGGCTTGATCATTGGCTCTTTGGTCTCTGGAATATGTTTTGATATCTTTTTATTTTAGTATTTCACTTTTAGAATCTTTCCTAAGCGACCTTAACGTTTATTATTAACGCTCTCCCAAAATAGGAATTTCCTCCATACAATTGTTTATGACTCCATTTTTCCTTACAAGGATCCAGGGACCCTCTTTAGCTTCGCCGTGTGCTGATCTTCTATAATCTGGCGGATAATTAAATTTCCTTTCTCACTGCGATGTTTTCAGATTGCTCGAGTCTTTATTTTAATTAGAGTCCTCGTTTCACCATTCAAGGGGTTTTATTTGGAGTGGTGAGGTTATTCTGGAGTTTATAGAATTGTAATAAATTCATTCGTTTGTAAATATCCAGATGAACTTAATGGTTACTCAAACACTCTAAATTCACCGAGGATCGATTTGTCCATGAAATAAAAAATGTATGCAAGTCATATTTTCACAAAAAATTTTAATTATTGAAAGGCGTTTCCCCCAACCACTCACAGTTTGCATTTTACGGCAGAGGACAGCGAGTAGCATCTTGGCATTCCCCGCTGAAATTTAATCTGTGACAAAATGTATTCGACATTTTACCCGTTTCCTCTCCAAGTACGCTATGACATTTCATAAAATACATCGTCGTTCAACTCTATTTACACACAATTCCGATAACGTAGCATGCGGTTTCTTCTTTCCTTTAGTTAGATATAATATTTTGGTGTTATTTTGTGTATTAGAAATATATTTCTTCCACCGAAGTAGTAAAGGATATCACAATGACTAAAGTTTCCAAAAAAGAAAAGTTGCTACTTTAAAACATGAATAATAATATACCTTTCATAAAATAAAACACAATGGATTATATTTGACATCTTCAAATCATTGTAGCACAAGTCAAGGTAGCTGCAAGATAGATCATTCAGTACTAGCACATAATCCGACTCGACTTGCAAGCAGGAAACAGAACCTTGATCCGATTAAATCCTTTATTTTTTAGCTGCAAATTGATTACTTTTTCCTTTGGTCTCTTAATGGCGCTCGGATCCTAAACAAATGCACGGAATAGAGAAAAAAGTTAAATTTCCCTGTTTCCTTTACAAAAGAGAGACAGATCGTATTATCCTTTGAAAACGTTCTTAATAGAACACAGAAACGCGATTCAGAATACTGCTTTGGTTCTGAGTTTCAGGTGACGCATAATTGCAGTTTCACGAGAATTAAAGATATCTCTGCTTCCCAGAATTCACTTAACAGTAAGCCAGAAGAATTAAGATTTTCTTTATTTTTTTCACTCCTCGTGTGCAAAGCAGAAATAGTTACGTACAGCAAAATAAAAGGAAAATAAAATACGTGTTCAATGGTTAAATAGGGAACGCACCCTATCCCTTAGTATAATGTGTATGAGTTGCAGTAAATTGTTTATATTTTCAATCTGGAGTTTGCACAACGAAAGACATTAACGCATATGCAAAAATATGTATTGGTGTAGATACGTACATATTAATATAAATAACTCCTTACATGCATACTTTTGATTATTGATGAAGCATCGAAAATCTGCATGAATCTTGGAAGCAATAGCAATAGAAACGCAGAAAAGTAACGGTAGTATAAATGGCATGAATAATCACATACAAACAGGGAACTTTTTCTATTGGAGCCTTTTAAGTGAATATATTGTCTCTTTCCGAGTTATAAAAACAAGGTATATATTGCAGTTGGGTTTAACAAGATACAACAGACGCACCATTTACATGAATTGATTCGGAACAATTCGAATAACAGTCATGATTATGAAAGTTTCCTTGGTGAATAGATAAAGAAGACATTCTTGAGTAATTATGATAGAAACATAAATATAATTCTGAGTGAATATGTTAAAAAGTACACGAAGTTATGTGATATAAACATAATTTTGATATTGGAACTAAATGCAAGGAAATTGTCTACTCAAATGCATACTACGGGTTCTTTATTGTATATACATAAGTATTAAATTATAATATATATATATATATATATATATCCATATATCTAATATATATATTATATATATATATATATATTCAATATAACTGTTATATATATATATATATATATATATATATAGATATATATGTATATATATATGATATATATATATATATATATATATATATATATATATATATATATATATATATATATAGTGAGTGTGTGTGTGTGTGTGTGTGTGTGTGTGTGTGTGTGTTACAGGGAGGGTCAAATGATTCTGTTTAACTAAAAGGAGAAAATTCCTACCTTCGATGCTCCCATTCCTGCCTTCCTGCGTAGCTGAGTCAGTCCTTGAATCTAAGTTCTAAGTCAAACTCTTGAGATACAAAAATAGTCTTTATTTCCCCAAAATAGCTAACATGAAAATTAAATAGTGTGAATTCAAAATCCCGAAAATCATTAAGACACCATTATCAAAATTGTCATTCTCACTGTCTAAGAAACCCGTCAGCCTTTCTCAAATAAATGTCCATAGAGAATTTATTTTCGATAGTGACAAACCGAATCCATCTGTAAAAGAAACCATAATTATCCAAAATTGTAATATTAAAGTTCATCAATAATATTAAGATGTCGCACTACACTTCCCCTCTCAAAGCATCTGAAATAACTGACTGCTTTTAATGTTCTGTATCTAAACACTCTACCTTAAAATTGATGGACCTTCTGGACGCATTCACGTAGATTCTGATCACCACTAAAGTTCTTGTCTAATGATCCCATAAATTACTACCTAGGGGGTTATATTCCATTCATTTGCTCTAACGGAGGTATGAACTTACGCACGCTAATGAGACGTACGAATGCACGCACGCTAGGCTGTTCATGATTTCGAAGTGCGTGTTTTCCCGTGTCTCATGTACACACACTATTTGGCGTACAAACTGATGCACGTAAGTAACTGCATTTTTCTGATTTCACGATCATTTGACTTCAACTAATCCAGGTCACTGCGCTCTCCGCGATCTGCCATGTCTTTTGGTAATGTTATGACGTCTAGTTCTGTCGTCTTGTGAAATTCACTGTTTATGAAACAGAGGATAAAATCTGCGCATATGAATTGTTGTATGTATTTGAAATGGTTCCACTCTTTCGATAAATCCTGTTGTCGAGTGTATTTCTATTTATAAAAAAAAAAAAAACTTTTTTAAAAAGTACTTATGAGTTGAAGGACATGATTTACTATAAGACAATAGAGGATGAGAGGCGATGCTTAATATTATATTTGGATCGAGTGCGCAGCTAAACCTCCCAGTATTCCTTTTCTCAAAATATTACTCAATCATGAACATTTTATAGCCGCTGAAATCTTCCACGATGCAGTGTACTTCATTGCCCGCAAGTAAATTGCCTTAGTTTTACGACAAACTTAATGAATACCTAAATGTATCTGGTGGTATCTATCCCGAGCTTAATCTAAAGAGCCTCGCGCTAATAATTATTCATTGAGCCACATCCATTAATTTGCAGTTTCAATGTTTCCCCTCTATTTTCTATAATAGACTAAAAAATTATATTTTCGACACCATTCATTCTTTTGATGCATGCATGATTGAGCTGCCATTTCTCCGTCTCTCACTCCCTCTGAAGAGGACTCACACGATATGTGCAACCTAAGAGAGTAGACGCTAACACATGCATTAATCATGGAATACTTCCGTTTATTGCTATTGATTTCATCGTGTTTCTCTGTTAAACTAATAGATTGATTATGGTCGATAAAATGCATCTATCGCTAATTGAGCAAATGCATTAGTATCAGATTTAGGTTTGCCGATTCCCCGAGAGGGAGCGACGTAATCACTTCTCGAAACTGATTTTAGCCAGATTGGAAGATTAAAGCTAAGTTATCGCATTACTTAAACAAGAGTTTTTATTTGCAAAAGTACTCTCTTTTTCTTTTACGCGATCATTATTAGCAGATATCTTGTTCATACGTTAGCAAATTATGAAGGGGACATAATCTTCAGCACCTGTTTGTTACATGGAACTATAAACATAGAATGGCCATGAGCATGCAGATGTATTGATGCTGACTGTCACTGAGCGGCGCCATAGGAAAGGGTGGAGGTGGCGCTGAATTAAGCTATAAAGCATAGTCTTGCAGACATTTTTTTTACTCTGTTGTCCTTAATTTTCGATTGATTTTAATAAATATAGGCTCGTTGGAAAGGTTTTGAAAATCTCCTTTCTATGCATATAATTAAGCATGTAAAAAATACGGTGCTTCAGTATTTTAAATAAAGACATCCAGATATGCATTTTACCTGGGTTCGCTTTTTTACTCTACTGTTCCGAATTTTTTAATATAAATTTTAATAGATTTATTATCAGTTAAAAGCTCTTGAAAAGCCCTTTCCAATGAACCCAATGAAGCACGTATATGTCTCATACAATAGTAATAATCATGGTACCAACTGCTGAGACAGTGATTTTATGCCTTAGCCGTGAGGTTGTGTAATACATTTTACCACTAAAGCCTGTTGGTCCCCATATATTTAATATCCTTCTAAGTATCTGAGTCTTTATACACTAATTTGCATTTTATGAACTACCTAGGTCTTATCGCCTTGATATCCAGTCTGTGTCACCTAGGAATTAACCCTATAGCCATGACACAATGGACGTGAATTGTAATTATGTTGACTTATGCTCTTATTGCTTACTCATATCAGTCATTATTATAAAAAGAAAAACACTTGTTGGCATAAGTAATTTATTTTTACAGATCACTTTTTATGTCAGTCTTATTAATACTAATAGTTTTAGGTCTATTATAAATGTATTATCATGTAACCATAAATTACTAGATTAAACAATGTGTACTACTAAATTTACTTTAACATAATTCAAGAAATTTCATAGATGACAAGACACTGTCATGGAAAACTAACAGATTACACTTCAATATGACGAGGTGGGCATTGTGATACAAAGCTCTCTCCACCCTTTGCAACGGCGGCACGCTGCACACGGCGATTTCGCCCATGTCCATTCCATGTTTATAGTTCCATGGTTGGCTTTATTCCTTCGTTTATTTTGGTCGTTTTGAAGTAAAGATAATTTCTACGAACGTTGCGATCAAGATCGTGGTATCTGTGGGGTATTGAATGTAACAGTTACAATAACAGAAGAGTGTTCTTTCTGGCAACACTGCCCCAAAAATGGGAGATCATGTGATAGAGTAAAATATCCCGACTGTCGGACTAGAATTATCCGACAGTTTGTAGAACAAAATGGTATTGTCGTAGATAGTCTGAGATAGCCATAAATGCCTCAGTAAATCATATTACACAGACCCGGAATGCAAAAGGAATCCACACTAGCAAAGGAATAGAAACCTGTTGTCAAGTAAATCTCTTATCAAAAGCGATGTTATGCAAACGCATAAATGGCCTTGTAGTAATAACATTACCACCAGTGAGGAAGAGGAAGCTTTTGGGGGTTAGGGGCCGGGGAAGGGGGGGGGGGCCGGTGGTTAATGTATTAATGCTCTTCAATAACACTGATAATAAAGGTCTTCTCATCTCCCGCTGCTTGTCGTAATTGAGAAGAATAGTATTCGGCAGATTCCGTTTTCGCTCCCATACTTGCATAGATCACGTCAGGATTTTATGTCAATCTTTCCGGCCGATTGGTTGTCCCTCAACTTTAACATCTCATGAGTATCCCCGTTTTCTTGTGTCAGGAACCGGTAGTTTGAAAACCCAGTGGCCGTCAACCTCAAACACGTGTATATATGTGTATTTGTGCGTGTGCATAGGAATGCGACTGTGTTCACAGAAACTAATTACTGTTATTGTCATCCTTATTGATGTACGTTAATTTATACTGACATTTTTTCAAAGTCATTTTGTATGCTTCCTGAGTGAATGCAATCAGATGACTTGATTTACCTAACAACTTAAGCAATTGAACTATATTACAGTTGTGCAACAAGATATGAAACTTTTTGAATTTAAGTATACTTTTACGTTGGCTTGTTCTTTGAAATGTTACATGATTTCAGTTATTTAACACTATTCTCTCTCTCTCTCTCTCTCTCTCTCTCTCTCTCTCTCTCTCTCTCTCTCTCTCTCTCTCTCTCTATGTATCTATCTATCTATCTTAATAGATTCTAAATACTTCTGACGTTCCACAGGAGACCACTGTATATTGGGACAAGATCTACGTATATATCAAGGACCGCAACCTTTTGTTCAGTAAATGTGATTAACTGAATCTTCGAAGTGTAGTAGAGCCTCTGGAAGGTTGCAGCCACTTCCTCCAAGAGTTGAGGGGATGGGTTACACTAATAAGAAATTTCATCTGGAATCAAGAGTCAGTTACATTAGTGTTATACGTCAATAAATTTAATTTCACTATGATTTTCAGTAACAGATGACGTAAATAATCTATTTTGTGTTTTGAATATGATATACAAAATAATGGCCATTTATGAATGTGTATGTTGTTCTGTTCAACGAGACCTTGATATCCAATTGCATAAAATAAATTAATATTGATACTCTTTGATCTGATGGTCAATTAGCATGAGAGAGAGAGAGAGGAGAGAGAAAGAGAGAGAGAGAGAGAAGAGAAGAGACGAGAGAGAGAGAGAAGGAGGAGGATGATTATTGAGAGAAGAGATGCAGAGAGAGAGAGAGAGAGAGAGAGAGAGAGATTCTGTTTTATGAAGGGCCTATTTTCCGATATTTAACTCTGTGAAAATAAAAAAAAATAAGAATATGTTTTAAGTCAAAAGAAAATATCACATCTGTCAAGTGAAATTCAGCGCTGTCTCTGTCCCAATAGTCATTTTTTTTTTTTTTTTTTTGTAGAATGACGTCAAAATTGGAAGTGGCAGAGAAATGAAAGAGCCTGCTCTCATCAAAGAAGTTTCTTGTCATCCAAATTTCCATTTTATTGCAGTCTGCAGTCACACGAGCGTAGGTTATCTTGGTAAACACGAATGCACTGGATGACATATATGGGAAAATATTGTAATCTTAGATTAGCGTTTTGAATAAAAATCAATCTGATATATATATATCAATATATATATATAATATATAATATTATATACTATATAATATATATTTATATGATATATGCTTAGATTAAGCGTTTTGAATTAAAATCAATCTGATTATAATAAATAATATATATAATATATATATTATATATATATTTATATATATATATATATATATATATATATATATTATTTAATATTTATATATATATATAAATATTAATATTATATATATATAGATATAAATATTTAAATTTATAATATATATACTCTATATATTATATATATATATATATATATATATATATATATTATATATATATATATATTTTATATTTATTTATAATTATATTACTTATATATATTATAATATATATATTATATATTATATATATATATAGCAGTAAGTCGCCAAATTCACGTACAAATGTAATGCAATAACCATAGGAAAGATAAAAATTACAGATCCTGTACAAAACGCTTTCCTGTCCTGTATTGTGTACACTTCTAGGGGCAAGGTAAAATAAATACACGCAGACATTAAAAGGAAACTTCGTTAAACAGATCAAAGCCATCAACAAGCCAAGCATCATTCTGTACGTTAGCAATAGTTCACAAATTAAATGGTTCTCATGACCTTATATTGAGCAAGAAAACCATAAAAATGATGAACCTAACAATAAGTGGAACAAGATATCACTAAAAGGTTAAATTGTACATCCTTACAATCTTATCAACAAGCTACCTATCTCATTTCAAGACTTGAATTAAGGTTCATAAGTTGATTTCTAAAATGCTCAATAGAAGCAGATTCAATTATATTTCTTTTATTGATATTATTACGAAAATTATCTCTTGAGTTTTTTCGGTCTATACAGTGGCTAAAATCATTCATATTTACAAATAAAGCTGTTCTTTACGAGATTGACCTAAATATTTACTGCCGCATCCAGCACAAGGTCGTGTAAATTTAACCGCTAACCTGCTTTGGAGAGTTATTGCCGAATCACACATTGGCAATTCAAGGCCGCGCAAATCGTAACTACCGAAAATGTGCTAATTCTGACAGCTGTACGGTGCAGTTAAAACCAAATAATCTTTTACTACTTCAGATTCATGTTAGTTCTCGGGTATGAGGGGTAGCAAGTCTATGTCCCACATATTCTTACACTGTTTGTGATGCAAGGAGAATGATAGGTGATGAGTTCACCTGACACTTTACACATGGTGGCATCCATGTTCACAACAAAGTTACGTTGCTGTTACGCATGTTGCTATGTGACGTAAATACAATGCAATTCATTCGCCATATATCGGCGTATGATTACGTACATAGGCAATCTCATTTCAAACTGTGCAATGCTGTCACTATGGTTAATTGCATATTGCGCCATGGTGTCTGTCACAATCAGCTGACAATGTTTTATTTGGCCCAAGAATCATAACTGATGGTGATGATCTCCAAAACCAGCCATTACGACATCTGCGGCTATGAAACGCCAATGTGTGATTCTGCCATCACAAGCAATAAAATGATCAACACTTAACGCCTCTCCACAAAAAGCTGACCTAGCAATACAACACAGAGGATGCTTATGACACAGCAGCTACCTCTATTGTGTATATATATAATATATTATACTATATAATATATATATATATATATATATGTATATATATATGTATATATATATATATATATATATATAATATAATAATATATATATATATATTATATATATATATATTTATACACACACAATTGAAAGAATATACAGGAAGTGACTTACCACCAAAACAATTTTCCAAAAGTAAATATTATAAAAAATTTTCCAAATGTACATTTTCACAAAAAATATATTAAGCATTCAGATGCATAAAAATTTATCTATCAGGTAATTAGTTGTAATGAATTAAGTCAGTGATTTTATTTTGAAGGTCATTCCTAAACATTTCACTAATACAAGGTCCAAATAATACAAGCCAGAGCAAAGCTTAAAATTACAAATGTAAGTAAGTTGTATAATAGTGTATTCTGAAAGATTTAATGAAAAGAAATCTATCACTCTATCAGTCACTAAATTGCCAGTTAAATTTATCTTATGAGAGTTTTCACTTAAATAAATTAATATTGCATTAGATGTTTGCTAATTTTAATTGAATACTTATGCTGTTTAATTCTTACTTCTAAATCATTGGTAGATTGGTCAATATAAAAAGTATGGTAGTCCAAACATGGAATTTTATCTATTATCGGTGCTTTCCTTATGGCCATTTTTATTAGTATTCTTCGTAATTTGTTATTACAGGAGGTATAAGGAATAGGAAATTAATCAAATTCCACATATGATATATATATATATATATATATATGTGTGTGTGTGTGTGTGTGTGTGTGTGTGTGTGTGTATGTATGAATTTATATGTATATGTTATATAAAACAAGCCATCCTGATTTCGTTCCCGTCCACTGGACGGTGGTTCGATCCCATGAGGGGACGATGATATTATCAAATAAAAATTCCCCTTCGGTACATATATGAAAATATATCAATTCCGAGGTAGAGCGAATTAGATATTAAAGGACATTTGTAGCTTGAATGATTTATATGAATCACTGTGATGTAATAATTATTCATTACAAGGATACGTTGGTCAAACGTTCAAATTGGCTAACATAGTAGAGGGGGTTTCATGTTGATTCTAATTACGAAAACACCGAGTACAACGGTGAATTTGTAAGGCCAGAATCAATATAAACTTATAGCCTCTCTGTTGGCCGATTCGATAACGTCACTAGGCTGTCCTGATTACGTTCCCGTCCACTGGACGGTGGTTCGATCCCATGAGGGGACGAAATTATTATCAACTAAAAATTCCCCTTCAGTACATATATGAAAATATATCAATTCCGAGGTAGAGCGAATTAGATATTAAAGGACATTTGTAGCTCAAATGATCTATATGAATCACAGTGATGTGATAATTATTCATTACAAGGCTACGTTGGTCAAACGTTCGAATTGGCTAACATGGTAGAGGGGGTTTCATGTTGATTCTAATTACGAAAACACCGAGTTCGACGGTGAATTTGTAAGGCCAGAATCAATATAAACTTATAGCCTCTCTGTTGGCTGACTTGATAACGTCACTAGGCCGTCCTGATTGCGTTCCCATCCACTGGACGGTGGTTCGATCCCATGAGGGGATGAAATTATTATCAACTAAAAATTCCCCTTCGGTAAATATATGAAAATATATCAATTCCGAGGTAGAGCGAATTAGATATTAAAGGACATTTGTAGCTTGAATGATCTATATGAATCACGGTGATGTGATATTATTCTATATATATATATTATATATATATATATATATATATATATATATATATATAGATTATAATATATACATATATATATATTTATATATTTTACCTATATAATATATATTATATATTATATAATTATATATAATATATATATATTATTATATTAATATTATATATATATTTATTTATTTACCGGGAATATGTGAAATCGGGGATTTCATCTGGGATTTCACGCAATCCCTTGGGAATAGGTGAAGTGACCAATATAGGAACATTTGAACACAAGAGGGTTAGTACTAAGCACAGAGAAACTGTGAGTCATCTACACTGTACTGTTTCGCCGTGTTTGGTACTAGTCCCTTGGGGTCAAATGTGTTTCGCCGTGTTTAGTACTAGCCCCTGAGGGATCAAATGCACTTAGGGACATTTGATCCCCTACGGGCTAGTACTAAATACTGTAAAATATATTTGACTCAATTGGGGTTAGTACTAAACGCGGCAAAACAATGTAGATGAGTCAATGTTTCATAGTGTTTAGTACTAGCCTTCGGGGTTCAAATGTTCTTAAGCGAATTATTCCCTACAGATTTCTTGAAATCCCCGATTTCACATATTCCGTGTAACACACACACACACACACACTATATATATATATATATATATATATATATATATATATATATATATATATATATATATATATATATATATATATATATTTGAATATTTATATATTTATTTATTTATTCATATGCGCAAGCTTTTCCCTATTCAAAGGTGTTTACCATAAGAAACACAATACGTTAACATTCTATCCAGCACCGGCGAGTTGTAACAGTCCTCTCTCTCTCTCTCTCTCTCTCTCTCTCTCTCTCTCTCTCTCTCTCTCTCTCTCAATGATCCTTTAATAGTAAAAAGTATGTTTTTTATAGAGAAACATTTGATTCTATTATATAAAAACTTGAAATTCAGATCCTGAACTTCATGACACCGTCCTAATATACAGTATCACTGATGATTATATAATTATAGAAAAATAATGATATAATTGTCAGCTACGACTGTTGATTTAACAGATGACCTGCAATGAAGAGCTTTGTTTTGACATGGATAAACAAATGATGACGTGATGATTCTGTTCTCCTGAATGAGTATTCCATGCACCCGTTAACAAATGGATTTCCCTTACGATTATTTGTTGTCGAATGGCACACAGAACATTGCCGACATGTAAATCATTTTTAATCGCAATCGACTTTTCCTGTGTCCGCGGTCATGGAACTGTTATTCATATAAAGTCATTTTTGTAATTTAAAATAAAAAATCAAATGAATTGTTGACATACTAGCTGAGGTATATAAAGTGGTTGAAGGAAATGTCGACTTTGGTAATTTCTCTCTCTCTCTCTCTCTCTCTCTCTCTCTCTCTCTCTCTCTCTCTCTCTCTCAACATGAAGATTGTTTCATATTGCTTTATTATCGTCGATGTTGTGGGCCGTGATATTTTTTTAATATTTCAGATCAAGTTAAGAATGTTGACCTTGATTTAGTTTTGAAGCAAGACTTGGTATTTCACTTGGCAGTTTTGTTTCGTAAAATTGTTTTCATTTCCATATCTTAGAGGTCGAGAAAATTTCTCATGCAATTGTAAACCTCTTAAAAGCGTGGCGATTCACTTCCCTCACAAGTCACGAGATCCCAGAATGAACCAACGAGTGCTCGTTCGACATTTCTGGCGCGAAGTGTCGATACTTTTTGGCAACTGCTTGACAACCGTTCAGGGTATGTATGATCCCGGCACATATATTATTAGTATATTTAAGTAGACAGAATAAAAGTAAAGTGCCTCTTGTCAGGCGGCATTATGCGATTGGAGTGTCCGACTCAATCATCAATAACTTCTTTAAATCGAATCCACGTCGATATTGTGTCAACCGTCTCTGAGTGAAGTCAGATCAATTTAGTTTCCTAAATGAATGAGTTTACTGTTGAGTTACTTTCAAGTCGTCAGATTCGCTTAATCTATCGTTACTGAAGAAATTAAGATTATGTAGTTTTTTACATGAATAACTTGCATTGAGGTTTTAGTATAACTTCCTTTCTATTTTTAAGAAAGTGAAGATACTCGCAAACAGTGGCAAACGCAAGTTTTAGTACCGGGACAAGTAAAATGAAATGTAGTTAAAGATGAAGACTAATGCCGTAAGTCAAGTAAGGAAAGCACGAAAAGCGCCCAGGAAGCAACAACCCTATCGCTTCCAGAGTGACAAATAGCAATATTTTGAGTGACGCCATAGAAACATTGCATTTCACCAACCTCGTGCACCTTTCCTTTTAGATATTGACGTATATAAGGAGCTAATATACCAAGTTTCATCATTTGAGCTAGAGTGAGTGAACCGCCTGCGATTTATAGATTTCCTATAGGATTATGAGCATTTTATAATTTTTTCTTTTCAAAGACAAAGGTAAAAAGAAATATCTGATAATCCATGAATAATCAAACTTTTCACAAGGAAATCATATAAAACATCACTTAGTTATGCCGCAATTAAAAAAACCTACCGGGTACAAATAAGCCAAAAGAGGTAAATTCTAACTGAGAAGAAATTGTGCATCCATATCAAACAACAGACGTCGTTTAATATCGACTTCATTATACACTGAGAACGACCTATAGCCAAGAGTCTGTAATATTGAAGGGGGCTGACGAGATGTGAGTTACTTCTATGGGTGAGAGGGCCTTCTTAGCACTCGATGCAGGAAGATTAGCTGGCGCGATGAGACCTTACAATCGGGATAGAATTGGTTCAAAGCGTCATGTTTGAACTGCAATGATACAGTCAAAAGGTTACCTGCTGAATGAATCTTGGCACTGAGGAAGTTCAGCTGAAGGCTGGGGAATCTTTCATATATATTCACCAGAGATACTGAAATGAAAACACAATAAGAAAACTTCATTAATGCAGAATAATAGTAAATAAACAGGTCAGTAATATCACTCCAGGCATGGAAAAAAATATATAATTAAAATTAGTAACAGAATGTCAACCTTGTATTTTCTTATATTAACACACTAAAAGGAATGCTAATAAAAATGTCCCTAAGGAAAGCAACAACATAATATATAAAATTCCACATTTAGACTGCCCCCTTTTTTTTTCTATATCGGCCAATCTAGCAAGGATATGGAAATAAGAATTTAACAGCATAAGTATTCTATTAAAACTGGTTCAGTGTGTGAATGTGCGTGTAAGTAAGTGTGAGGATAAGAATATTTGTGGACCTTGTATCACCATGTTGCTATGAAAATCTTCACAGGTGATAAATCCTTCATTAAACGATGAAGAGAGCATTTAAAAAAAAAAAAGTCATATGTGTCCGTAAGGTTATCCCTTTTATGAATAAAAAAACTTACTTCCGAAAATAAGTTTGTCAATCCACATGTAAAATTATGCATAAATATGGATACAAGCATCTATAAGGGCCCTTTCACACTATGTCGTACGTAAATGAAACACGATGTCGGACCTACATGTGACTAGCAGTCGACCATTATCTCTAATGTACCTTTTCACACTATGTCGGTCCGGTAAATTTGCCGGTCCGGCATCGCATTACAGCCGACAGGCCCCACTGGCCATGTCCGGTGCTGCACCCAGACGCGATTGCAGTTGGCCATTGCCTTCAATACATGTCTTCACACTATGCGATTTTTTCCTGCATATACGTGCGACAGCAGTAGACTTCCACTGCTTCTGGTGATCGGGTGCATTAGGTATTGAAAACATTTGAGGGATATAAATAGTGTTATTCCCGTTGCTGAATAACCACTGGTTCCATGCAACGAAAAAACACCTTACAATAATAATAATAACAATAGTGTTATTCGTAAATAAGAAAGAACTACAGGTATGGATAGCTTAAGTATAAACTACTGAGAAATGATTTACTGAATGATTTGCTGTTTTTTCCATTTAGGTTACATATACGTTTTGATACTGAAATTATTAGAAGGTTATCGGCAGATTATTGATATAAAAGAGGACTAAAAGCTTTTGATTTCGATATATATGATTTTTTGAGAAGTTTTTATAGTTAACACTTACATTTTATTTACATTAATTAATGAAACAGAGAGAGATATGGATTTTTTATGTCAAAGTAAAAGATTTTAGTTTTTTATATAGATATATCAGTTTATACTTTTGATAAATAGAGATGTTTCAGCTAACACTAGTTGTTTTCATTTCTCCTTTTTAATTTCTATATGGAAAAGCAAATTTACAAGGAAAGGTCCATATTATTTCCTCTTACTTGATGGTAACTGCCAGTTGTTGTGCTGGCGAAATATCATCTCTGAATGTCGTATTTCTGTTAGCAACTGGTCATGTAGACGTGACAAGAGTTCCTCAAAGGTTTTAGACATTCCGAAGTAATTGAAAAATTTATCATTATCTCTCTTCGGCTCCTCGAAAATTGTGGCAAATGCGCCATACAAGTGCCTTTGTGTATTCAAAGGGTGAACCCAGTGAATTCTAGGTTTTCTCTTCTTTTTTCTCAAATGCAATAAATAAAGACAATAATATTCTCCTCCTGCCCTTCTAGTCACCACTACAGGCTGAGAGCAGACTGCAAGCGCTTGTCAAAAATTGGATCACTTTGTACGGCAGTCGGACAAATGTACGATTTGCGCAATTTTGTGTCGCATTTAGATACGGCACTGCAATCGTATCTTGGTCCGACAAGAATCGCATAGTGTGAAAGGGCCCTAACAGCTCTATAATAATACACACATTATTCATTTATTCATTTCATGTAACAGGCGAAATTTAAACAGCTTTTCCAAAACATTTAGAAGTAATGCATTATATAATCAGTGATGCAACATATATTACAAACATTACAGTTTTAGTTAGGAATATAAGATTATGTTTATCCGACCAAAGCTGTGTTGAATTAGATTACAGCGGAGAATGATCATCAGGCCTATTGATATTTATGGCGAATTTAATGAGAGGCGGTGGCCATAATACATCTGACTAAATGAGGTTTCCCCTGATCAGTGATTAAACGCTTCATTTCCCTAATATAATTCAGTATATTTGGGCAATATCAATTAATAAAATACAGAAACGTTGCCACTCTTGAATAAATTTCGAGCCCTGATTGAAATACAGCGAATCATAAATACCTCAGTAGGGTACAGGATAACACTATATGTTCCATTTTCTTAAATCAGATTATGATGTGTATATAATGTTCCGAAGACTTAAAGAAAAATATTCTTTTAATAACATTTTGTTAAATGTTAAAAAGTCACCAAATATCGTGTAAAAGACAAATAGATGGGCTTTTTTGTTAACATTATAAGAAAGAAATAAGAGGATCAGCTCTCCAAAAAAAAAAAAAAAACCTGTTTCCATAAAATGGAGAAGCTGTTAGTGATAATTACCTTACTTTTACGGAATAAATAGATACATCAGCAGTTAATGTAAGTTAATAAGATGTAATATGTAGCTTAATAAAAGGCGCCAAATATCAAGGCCTCTAGTCAAATTCTATTTGTTTATGGAATATGATGTTTCCTGAGAGAGAGAGAGAGAGAGAGAGAGAGAGAGAGAGAGAGAGAGAGAGAGAGAGAGAGAGAGAGAGAGAGAGAGAGGACTGTTAAAATTCGCTGGTGCTGGATGATCTAACATTATTTTTTTGCAAGGATAAAATGTTACCTATGTCGCGTTTCCCATGATAAACACATGTATGAGAGAGAGAGCCAAATCTGTTCTTTCTTATATCTTATAATTTTGTGTATAAATTACAGCAGCCAAAGCCCCTTTGCCATGGAATGACTTCCATGATTCGAAGTTTAAAGAAACTTTTCCCCCTGACAAATGTATTACAGGAATTTCACTCAGAGAAATACACGCGATGGAATGACTTAAGTTTTACCCACCATATAATGACTCCTTTCCGAAAAAATAATGGCCGACTGTTTTCACTAACATCCACGCCATATGCCCTCAAAGTTTTGTTGGAGAAAATAGGAAGACTGGAAGAGTCTTGATTTCTTCGACTAAAAAGGAAATCAAATTCACTCGTCAGTAACTCTCGCCAGGAAACTTGGGAAGAAAACGTACTCATCTAATTGAAGAAATCACCGGGGCGAGAAATACAGAACAACATAAACTTTCCGAAGTGGCTGTAACTGTGGAAGGGTGCAAATCTTTCCATAATGCCTGCTATCGAGTTGATCATTATTTATTTATTTGAAAATAAACACTTTTTACATAACGTGAGTATTGCTTAAAAGATATGATTTTCTTGAGGGTAGAAAAAGGTGAGAGTAAATGCTCCAACTTTTATTTGGATACTTTTTTTCAAACAATTGTTCAGTCAGTGACCATTTTATTGCAAATGATATTGTAGGGTCCAACGCGGACCCACACACCATCCATCTTACCTAGCTAGCTAATCTCCTCACAACAAGCATCTCTGTGCACCAAACACACATATACAAGAAACATAGCATACGCCACATATCTTTAGTAAATATATTATCATTTATATTTGTGGTATGTTAAAAGTATCAACATTACTACATTCATTATAATGTCAGCATTTTAGCTATATGTATCATAACTTCATTCGTGTCTTGTACATCGATTTATATACATCTTTCTATCATTCAACAAACACAGTTGACACTGCTATGACCTCTGTTTTCTTCCCATCGTCTAAGGCACTACATAACTATTGACCTGTTTGTTTGTTGGTCGAATGAATCAGTATGTTTGTAGACGCATTTCTTACTCACACCTTCGCTACATTGGTGACCACGGAGATGACCAGCCCAGACCCACCAGCCCCAATGGTACCATACTTTTCCAGCTGCCTCCATACGTCTGCCCCCATTCATGCCCCACATCCCAGAAGCTTGGTTCTTCAGGGTGGAGACAATATTTCAATTGAAGAAAATTACTTCCTCAACATGCAAAGCAGACGCTGTCCTTGAATTCCTGCCAGACAGCATTTTTGAGCAAGTTGCAGGATAGCTCACAGAACTTGAAACCCCCATCAGCTGGAGCCATTCTTCAGCATGCCATGAAATTCCTGAACAACCTTGGGACAGCCATTGGAGACAAGCAGCCATCGCATATCTACAAGCTGTGGCAGCGACTCATAAAGCTACCCAATGCAAACAGCCAACTTGAGTCAACCACAGACCTTGTGAGAGAAATCCTCCTCACAAAGCTGCCCCACCAAACAGTGATGGTAATTTTCAATGCTTCCACCATACCCATCAAAGAATTCCTAAAATTGGTCAATTCAGTACACATAGCACCCAAGACAGCGGAGCCCACCCAACCACCCAAAGCAGCTGCAGCATGTAAATCTGAGCAACCAACTTCCACGGAATCTGACTGCGACCCAGAGGGACCAGCTGCCCCAGTTCACAAGTAGAGGCTCCCCAAACAACTTAAAGGGGAAGACCAGACAGAAGAAAGGTGACCACCAGAGAGAATGGGCTTCTTCCACTGAAGATTCTGGAAAAAACTCGAAAATATGATAAGGGCTGCTTCTTTAAAAAAAATGCAAGATGATTACAGAAACATCAGCGATGAGCAGACTGGTAGCCTCGTAAGAGAATCTGTGTCTTTCTTCCAGATATGAACGTTTCTTGATCAGGGACAGGTCAAACTCAGAACTCATCATCGACATTGGAGCATGGAAATCATTTGTGCCAGCCAGCCCACACGAATGACTCGGCCCTGTCTCACCCACCAACCTCCACATATCCACAGCAGAGACAACAAACAGGTCCCATCGCAGCAACTTCCCTGCCTCAAGAAATACTCCGACTTCTACAAGACTACCAAGAGGTTTTCATGAACGACCAGCAGCACGACTTAACCAAACCAGTAAAACGCAACATCCAGCACCATATAGAAGTGGAAGGCCTGCAATCCACTCAAGCTTCAGACTTTTAGCCCAGATAAACTTTCCTATGCCAAACAATTGTTCAGGGAAATTGGGAATGAAGAAATATGCCAAAAAGCCCCCAGCCCATGCGCATCCCCCCTTCGCATGGCACCCGTGTGGAGACTACCAGCAGCTAAACGTCAAAACAAAGCCAGACAGATACCTGTTGCAAACATAGCAGACAACCAATCATGTGAACAGAGCAAACAGCTTCACCAAAATAGTCCTGTTGAAAGATACTTCCAAGTTTCAGTAGCAAAGGAAGATATAGAAAGGACTATGATCATCACCCACTTTGGCATGTACACTTTCAACTACTGCTGGTTTGGCCTTCAGAACGTAGGTGCAACTTCCAAAAACTTATGAACAAACTCCCAGGTAACCTTCCCTTCTGTGTGGTTTATGTTGATGACATCCTCAAACTTACCATGGGTAGGTTTCGCTATATTGGTACCCAATAAAGGTGCGTACGGGTCGAGCTCGACCCGAGCGCCCAGAAAAATCTGCAAAAATTTTATTTTTACTAGAATGCTTTACATTTTATTTTCTAAAATCAATTTAAGCATTGATAAAAACTACTGAAATGATAAATCATACCCATCTACAAATTAAATATTTATTACAAATAAGTGAAAAAAAATAAGTATATACAAAAAATTATTTATAAAAATATTTACAAAAAATACAAAATAAGCTGTATATTCACAAATTGAGGGAATTCTTCCTAAATCGAATATTTACAATATGTGACTGCCACAAAAGGTGTCAGACCCATAGAGGTCAAAATCTGAAAAGAGAAAAAAAGGGTAAGTTTTTTGGCCAAAAAAATTGGTCAAAATTTCACGGTTTTGTTTTGGTACCTAAATGAAATAGGAAGTGACTAATTTTTTGTATAGAATAAACTCATATTATCCTAGAACGGAATTATGTAAAAAGATCTGCACTAAGATGTAATTTACTGTTATATCAGGGGCAAAATCTAAAGGTCATTTCTTGACCTCCTAGGTTCACCATGCAAATTTGTTATAAAAATCGGTGTAGCTATTATAAAATATGATATTTATGCATGAAAAAATACCAACATACCACAAATTCTATAGAAAACAAGAATATATAGAGATATGCTAACTCAACTTTCGGGTATGTAAAATAAAATGGCTACAATCCACACCAACTTCGACTGCCAAATCTGCCACCTGAACTATCTGACTTGCACTAAAAAAACTAAAAATTGAATATGCTATGGTGAACCTATTGCTTTTTTTTAATTAATAATATATGAGGGTGTATAGCCATTATTGCAGTTAGGAATGTTATTTCTCTCTCTCTCTCTCTCTCTCTCTCTCTCTCTCTCTCTCTCTCTCTCTCTCTCCATACAGTGTGTCGATGGTTTATTGACATAAGCTGATGTAATCTGCCACCAGAAAAGGCACAGACCCACTACTCCCTCCACCCCCCTATCTCACCCACTCATCTTGTAGCCATTTGAAGGTCATCTACTTCACCTCCAAACCTTTCTCACACACACAAGATTTTTGCTATAGAGGTGTCAGCAACCTCTGAATTATCATCAACATCACTTTCTAATTCCATTAGAAGTAAGTTGATGACATCCTTGCCCAGAGAATACTGCCTGCTGTCCATTGATGATGAGAACTGCAAAAAATGCAAAAACTGAGAAATTGGCATTCAAAGGAAATTGGACCAAATGACAATATGAGGCATCTCAGCCACAACCAATGGCATGCAAATGGTAAGCACACCATCCACCCACAGTTTCCAACAATACAAAACATTACCAGTATCAACAGTGATAGACAGGAATTCACTACTTAATTACTTTAACCTTTCGATCCCCCACACATTAAGGTGCGTGGGACAAAGGCAAAGCAAACGCAGGTTCTGACATGATTGTAGTGTGTGGACTGCTGGCCTCTTGCAGGTCAATCACACCCAGATTCGAGATAGACGATGATTTATGGGAAAAAAAACATGTATTTTTAAACACTCCTCAGGTTGTGTGCAACCCATCGCACCTATCCAGGGTTTAACCCCAACCTCAAGCAACACCTTAAGGATGTTTAAAGGGCGTTGCAAATACCAATTTCTCAAAACAAACAATAAGTATTTTTGGAATTAATTCATTATTATCATAGATTTATCCCAAATATTGCTAAAATCATGAGTCAATCTACAGATGCTTGCAAAGAAAACCTAAAAAATTAAGTTATCAGAAGATCAAGGTAATGCATTTCTTTCAGCAAAACCAGCAATAACCTCTGCAACCACATTAATATTTCCTCTAGCCCATAGGTCCCTGACATCGACGAGTAAATGGCGATGGGCTTGGTACTTGAGCAAGACACAGAAGAGGGTCACCGTCCATTGGCGTTCTTCAGCAAGAAGTTAATGTTAGAGGAACAAAAATACTACACATTGGACAGGGAGCTCCTAGCAGTCCACATGCTTGAAGGATGGCAGTTCATCATTTAAACAGACCATCAACCCTTGGTGCATGCCTTTAGAAAAGCTGGACAATCCTGCACCATCAAGTATTTAAAAGGTTCAGCAAACACCATAGCAGACACACTTTCATGAAGTTCCATCAATACAAAGAGACAATGTGGACCTACAGTGACTGTGGTGGGACAACCCCGCCCTTACGTGGAGCAACCTGTCAATCAACAATGGAGAGATGACCATCGCCTGTGAAACAAGTACTGGACGACCTCACTCATAACTGTCATAAAGCCTCAGAAGGAAGGCTTTCACTCTCACCCACAACCTTTCCCACCCATCAGTCCAGGCAACCGTCTGAATTTTAGCAGAGTGGTACATCTGGTGGAGAATGAAAAAGGACATAAAAAACTGGACAAGAAATGAGAATGCCTTATGTGTAAAATGTCAAAAATCACAAGGCACGGAGAGAGTGGAATAGAAGCGTTCCACACAACACACTGCCAACTCGCTCATATCCACGTCGACTTAGTGGGACCTCTACCCCTCTCTGAGGGGTACAAATAATTGTTCACCTTCATCGACAGAAATACCAGGTGACCCGAAGCAATACTGGTATGACAACAGATGGTGGAGAGTTGTGTGGAAGCTCTCATTGGATGGGTGTCAGCAGACACGAGGTCCCACAGATCATCACGAGCGACAAGGGGACCCACTTCACATGTGCCTTATGGAATGCCCTTGCAGACAGTTTGGGGACAAAGATAATACTTACAATGGCCTACAACCCAGAAGCTAATGGCCTCATCAAAAGGCTTACACAGATCGTTGAAATCATCAGTCGCCAGCTATATTGAATTACGATAAAGGCATCTGGTGGGATATAACCTGAACTTATCTAATCAAAGAGCCATGCGCTGATATTTATCCTTTGATCTGTAAGGTCACAAGCGCTAACACCTTCATTAATTAAGGAAATCTTCCGCGTGCTACTTTAGATTACAAAGTATTTCTGGTTTAATTTCAGCGTTTAACCATATTGATTTGGACGAGGTTCGTGAAAAGAATCTAGCCTAACTGGTGAATGAATTAAGGAAAGATTTCGGTATACCGGATCCCTGATAATTAGAGGAACTCATTTTATCTCGAAACTGATTTTTAGTCAGATTCAGAGATTTTGAACTTACCACATAGGTCCCTACCTCGCTGAAACTCTTAAGGCATGCAGACTCATAGACAGTAATCATGAAGTCTTCTGCCAGGCTCCAGGTGCCTTCCAGGCGCAAGGCACCAGCCAGACGCAAGGCTCCAGCCAGGCGCGAGGCGCTAGCCAGGAAGGAGGAGCCAATCAGGCACCAGCCAGGCGCGAGGCTCCAGCCAGGCGCAAGGCGCCATCCAGGCGCGAGGCTCCAGCCAGGCTCTAGGCGCCATTCAGGCGCAAGGCTCCAGCCAGGCGCGAGGCGCTCTAGACAGGCGTAGCGCCAGGCACGAAGCGCTAGCCAGGCTCCAGGCTTCACCCAGAAGAGATCTATATCAAAGAACGCCCTGGCCTTCTTTGAGACATTGTGATCTCCTAAGCACTTGATAAGTGCATTAATGATTCCTTCAAACAGCTGAGAATTAAAAGCGCATGAAGTGCGAGCTTTTCCGAATTCTTGTTCTTTCCCTAACAATATGTCATAAGGACATATTAGCTGTCACTACGGGAGATGCACTCTGTGTTGTCTTCCCATTATCCGAAGGATGTCAAGATAACCTTCGAGGGATCCTTCTCTCTTGGTTGATACGTGGTCTGCGGATACATTGCTGGGATAGGGAGCAGATACTGGATCCTTAACTAGTGAGTTAAAATTTTGTTTTATTTAACGTGTTTTTTTTTCTTTGGGTTTTTTTGATAGGAGTTTGTAGATAACTCTTTTCAACTTAAGCACTAACCCTCGTGTTAGGATCAGGTGATCGGGATCGGTGTTGTGCTCCTTAATTATGCCACTAGGCCAATAGGCATATTGGTCATGTAAGAGGCTCTGTCGAGTAAATGGATAAGACCCCATCGACAGACCCACAAGAACTCTTAGCCATAGGTCACATCCTCGCTGAGGCTCTTGAGGCGAAGCAGATTCCTAGGCATTAGCCATGGAGTCTTCCGCCTGATCAAGTAGGAACCAAGGTTTTATTTATTTATTACCTACAACGTATGTTGTTTACCTGTCTATTCAGTAAATAGTTGTCTCTTTCCCACCACCAAGGGTGTCAATCAGATAAGTAAATTATATATCTGCTGGGTAAGTTCCATGTACAAAAATGATATTGTTAAGATACAATAAAGTTTTGTACATACTTACCTGGCAGATATATACGATTGATGGCCCACCCAACCTCCTCCCTCAGGAGATAGGTGGAAGAGAAAATCTGGTTCTAGAACGGTAATCGTTCCTATTCTGCCACCCAGCGGCATAACAAAAAATAAAATAAAAATAAGGGGAAAAATTCCAAAAATATGCTCGATATTCACTGCAGAGATAAATGCTATTAGAGGCTATAAAACATGCCTTTATGGTGGGAAAGGCAAACGATACCTTTGTAATATCACGGATTCTTACAGTGCTTTAGAAGCGCTAAGACAATACACAGTTTCTCTCCCGTAATTGAAGAAATAAGGGAGTGGATTGATATAATAGTAAAACGGAAATCTATAAATATAAAACTCTGTTGGGTCCTTCCATGTGGGCATAAAGGGTAATAAAGAGGTGGATAAAGAAGCCAAAAAGGCAGTAAAAAAGGAGTCTATCAAAAAAATACAAATACCTTACAATGACATTAAAACAACAATAAATGAATACTGTCAATCAAAATGGGAAAAAGAATGGCTAGAATTGAATCATAAATTAAAGCATATTAAACCATTTGTAAAACCTTGGAATAGACAACAATGTCAAAGAAGGGAAGATGTCATATTAACAAGATTAAGAATAGGACACACATACTTAACGCACAAATACTTGATGTTGCAAGGCGAGGAAAGACAGGCCCCTTACTGTGACCATTGTCGTACTCTGGTCACGAGTACGACATCTACTAACTAAATGCAATAAATTCGAAAGAAAACGAAGATCCAACAACATATATAACATACCACTTGAAGAACTATTGGGAGAAAATGCCCCACTTCAAATATAGTAAAATATCTCAAAGAAATAAACCTGCTTTATATGATATAACGTCTTATAATTTCATAGTTTTATACAGTAAGCGCTGAATGGCCTTTGCTGCCCCAGTGCTTGGTGTTTACACCTAAACTTTATAAAACCAACCAACCGCTACCATCGTAACTCTTAATTTCTTTACATATTTCATTACTAACATATATAATTCGTTTCCCTTACGTTAGCAAAAAATCTAGGCATTTCAACTGAGAGAGAGAGAGAGAGAGAGAGAGAGAGAGAGATGAGAGGAGAGAGAGAGAGAGAGAGAGAGAGAGAAGTGACAGACCAATTAATCACGCATACGGTAAAGGAGTTAAACATTGAGTAGACAAATGAAAATTGAAAATCATGATTCATTTATGATAGGAAAAAAATACCGATAACATTTAAATTGAAGTATGAGTAATGTTATATCGGAACCAAATAAAACCACCATAAAAATTCGATTTTATGAGAATTAATGTCAAAAGTTGTGAGAGTTACATCTATGATGTAACTATAAAGCATAATACTGTTTGCACGCTATAGAATTATGTTATGTTAATGTAATGAAATTGTCAGGCAAACACCATTCTATCTCTGCTTAAAAGAATAACATAATAATAATCCTAAAGTTCACATAAATGTAAAAATAGGAAGTTGAAAGTATTTTTATGAATAAGGGTGATTATTCTCCTTGTTAGATCGCACTGATTTTGTTGTAATTAAAACACAATTGTTAACAAGTTCCTCTCTCTGCCTTACTTACAGTAGATCCTATCAGGAAATTCAGTCATTCATTGGGGCCCTTTGGAAGTTTGGAGTCGACTGATTGTCCCTCAATAATTGTCTCTTGTTCGACTCATAATTTGTCCAGCTTCTTGGAAGAAAATCGATTGTTTTAACTATTATAGGATATTTTGCGATTAATCTCACCATGTTTAGAAATGATAGTTTAGTTATAAACTACAAATATTTTATATTTCACTGTTTGTCACACTCTCTTTACTCCCTTTTTACTCATATAAATCATATAACGAAAACATAACGGTAATTATTTTCAATTTACAGTCCACAAACTTATTTGCTAGAGTGATCAACAAAATTTACCCTTAGCTAATATATGTGTCCTTTTCATTGAAAGAAAGTGGACCACTTTCATAATTAGGAAGTCCTAATGCTATAATAATAACTATATTCTTCGTTTTCTGATCATACTAAGTCCAAAGTACAGAAGTAATGGAACATTGAGGCTGTTTTTATGGTAATGACATCATCACTATGAAATGTCAACAACCCGTCATCGAAAAAGTTCCCAGTTGGCGCTTGTCTCTTGCCAGGTATGGTTATCCAGCGGCTATGCCTTCAAGTAGAACGGTTTTTGAAAACAATTATGAGAATCTTGAAGGAGCCATTTATAAAGGTTTTAAAGGTTGTAAATTCCGTTTTGCTACAATCGTGAGAAAATTGAGCGTTTTTTCAGGAAAAGTCAATTATCTTTTAATGACATAAGTGTGAAAATAAAACTGAATTGAATAAGATTAAAGTATGCCACTGCATGCTCATATTATAAAAGGAAAAACTACATAAACTAATGTAATAAAAATGACTGAAATAGCAGAGATGAAATTTTACTGCTTCTGGAGTTCAATGTTGGTGGTAATTTGCATGTTTACTGCAGTGACCTGTTCTTGTTTCTATCTTCTGGGATATCAGAGGACTATGAATAAAATAAAAAGCTAAAAGAAACACTAAATAAGTGACCATTCAATTATTTCAGAACCTCTCTCTCTCAATTCTAAATCCTTCTAAGGATACAAGGGAGCTTATCGAATATCGCGACAAGACCTGTATATCATGAACCGCAATCCATTGAATGTGATTAAATTGAATGAATATTCAACTAGACTAGAAGATAGTTTGGTCCGTGGCAGGCTGCGATGACTTCCTCCAAAGACGGGGGATGGGTCACAATAAAGAGAAAGTTTCTCCTAAAAATGACTGAGTTACATTAGTTTTGCTATTCACTGAAATTGAATTTAATCGTAACTCTCAGTAATTCATGATGCAAACATAATAATTACAACATTTTAAAAATGCAATACAGAATAATGAACTAAAGTAAAATTAAATCTTGTTCCGCTCCATGGGACACGAGGCATATACTCGCATAGAGAGAGAGAGAGAGAGATCAAGTTTTAAGTTTATTTTAATCTATTAATAACCTAGTTCGATTTTCAGTAACTAATATTCCACTGTATCTATAATAAATAAATACTGTCGCTGTCTAATAAAATCCAGCGCCGACTCTGCCCCACCTAACTGTCTATTTTTTTCTCGAAATAGATGTCATAACCGGAAGTGGCAGAAGAAATGAAAGAGGCTTTGCTCACTTCGAAGGAATTTCTTGTCAACCAAATCCCCTTTTTATCGAGTGTAAGTGTATTTGGACAAACACGTGATTGTGGAGGATATAATATGGGATATTACAGTATGTTTTGATTAAATTTAAATACTAGCAGATACACACACACACACATATATATATAATATATATATATATATATATAATATATATATTATATATGTATGTAAAATATGTATATGTCATTATAATATATATATATATATAATATATATATTATATATATATATTATATATGTATTTAATATATAATTGTATTATATATATATATTGTTATATATCTGTATCTATATATAATATATTTGTATATTATATGTTATATATAATACTATCTATATGTATATATTTTTTTCTTTTATGTAATATATATTTGTATATATTATATATATGTATTATATATGATGTATATATATGTATATAATATATATATGTATATATATGTGGTTATTAAATATATAATATAGACTATATATAATATATATACATATATTATCTACATATATATAATTATATTTTATTATATTATATAAATTATATATATATATGTATATATATATATATGTATATGTATTTGTGTTATGTATATAAAGGTATATGCCTCGAGGGAAGATAAACACTGGAGTATCCGTGAGATCTTTTGACGACGTTCAAACGTCCTTTACTTAACAGATGAACTGAATTACCTGAGAAAATGTATAACTGGACAGATAGGGATTATAAAAAAATATTAGTACCTAAATTCCGACACACATGGAAGAATGAGTAACCTTCCCAAAGAAGCAAAAACATGGGTAAAATTAAAAGTTTAAGACAATCTGCTCAGACACAAGGGCAAGACAATTAAAGGATTATATAGGTGACAGCTATTCAGAACTTTGGTAAAACAAAAACATATTCACAATATGTATTCACAATACATATTAAACATACATATACAACGAAGATATCTCTAAGGCAACTAATTTTTATTTAAGTCTGTAATTAAATCTTTGAGGTCATTCTTAAACATGTTACAAATACAAGGGTCTAAATGAAACAGGCCACGACTAATATTGAAATTACAATGAGAAGTAATATGTATTAAAGCAGATTCTAAAAGATTTCGTGATAAGGCATCTTTTGACCTTGCAATTACTGAACTACCATCCAATTTATTCAGTAGTTTGTTTTCACTTAAAATGAAAAATGAATATTGCATTAGATGTTTGCCCAGTTTTACAGAATATTTATGCTGGCTTAATCTTACTTCTGAGCCCTTGCTCGACTGTCCGAGATAAAATGAGGGGCAGTTCATACATGGGAATTTTGTATATTATGTTTTTGCTTTCTCTTGGACCATTTTTTAGATTAACATTCCTTTTAGTGTTGTTATAGGAAAAAACAAGGTTGACCTTAAAGACTTTTAACAATGATTTAATGGTTTCAAATCCGTTAAAATAAGGCAAACTGAGAATTTTCTTAGAATTTTCTTTCTCCGTGTTACTTACACTATAAACTTTTTGTGTGGGCTTTATTATACCGAATATCTAATATATGTGAAGGATAAACATAAATCTTGCTCTATTTTTCTTATGTATTCAATTTCTTATATTTTTTATGTTGAGATGGTGGCCTGAATAGAAATGAACATAAGTAAAGTTGTTGGTCGGTGTTTCCTATAGATACTAAATTACATTGAAATGGTTCTCTATGTATCAAACATCTAAGAAAGGGAGGCAATTGTCTTTTTCTAATTCTAGAGTAAAACTTAATCGATGGTACCTGGTTATTTAATTTAGAGAGTAAATCATTTACATCAATACCGACAGGCAGAACAGCTCAAATATCAACATAGCTAATATCATTTATATTCCTGTAAAGTGGTATAGATAAGTAGCATTTTTCAAGGAATTCCATGAACAGGTTTGAGAGGAGAGGCGATAAAGGGTTGCCCATTGCCATGCCAAATATTTGTTGATAAAATTCACCATTGAATATAAACTTACAATCAAAAATGCACACCTAGTGAGTGAAATAATGTGACTTATAGGTAGAGGTAATTCATGCTGAGTTAGTCATTACTAAGATATTCTAAAATTTGAGTCTATAGGGTCTTTAGTAAAAAGAGAACACACATCAAAACTAACGAATCTATCAGTGGGGCAAAGAGTAATTTTGTTTAATTTATCAACTAAATCTAGAGAATTACATATATGAGAATTAGAGATGGTTCCAAGTAACGGGGACAAGATCTTAGTGATATATTTTCGAAAGTTTATATGAAATTTAACCAACTGATAATAGGCTGCATATATTTTCCTAGATCATATCTAGGACAAGTATATGAATAGAGAATATTAGACGTCAATGGTTTGTTGGGATCAGCTGATATTTTATGGCCGGACAGTAAGTTCTAATGATCTGTTGCATTTTGGCATAGAATTTCGAATGATTAAAAATGGAACACTGGCATAGAACGGCATCCTAGGTAACAGTCTGAATAGCATTACTAGGTAAAAGCTTCATATTCATAAAATCTGTGAAGGCATTCATAAAATAACTACTGGGATAACAGTTATCATAAAATATTTCTTTAAAAAGGTGACCTCATTGTGGAATTCAGACCATCCAGAAGAAAACGAAAAAGCCCTTTCGAAGAGAGTAAAAAGAGAGTTTATCTTAAAATTGAAATTACAGAAGCTATGGTAAATTGTTGCCCAAACCTGTGAATTATTACGAGACACTTCTATATCCAAAAAAGCAAGTTTATCATTTTCGTAATCGATTGTGAATTTTATATTCGGGTGGGTCCAGATTAGCATAGTGTAAAACTAAGTCGGCTTTATATTTATATTTTACTAAGATAAAAGTGCCATCGACATAACGACAGTAAAATAACGGGTGATAAGCCAGAGGGCAGTTGTCAGCAACCGTTCATCTAATTCGCACACAAAATATTAGCCAGCACCGGGCCAAGGGGAATTCCCATTGCCATGCCGTCAGCCTGCACATAAGCTTTACCATTACAAATAAAGAGTGCCCTGTACCGCCAAGGTTAAAAGTTTCTTAAAATTGTCGTAATTAAAACGTGAAATAGTGTCATTATCAGTAAAAATCTTAGTTAAAATAATCTCTATAATTTCTTCCACAGGAATATTTGAATAAAGCTTCAAAACACCGAGCTTACCATAAACGGGTCTGAGCCCTAACTTATAAAATCCTTTCTTTAAACTCACGCAAATTTTTCAAACTTTTCAAATTCAAAGAGAATTCAGTTAACAATATACCAAATATTTTGCCAGTTTGTAATTGGGGGTATCATATGTTGTCAAGATAGGTCTTTATGGGAATACCCTCTTGTGTATTTTTGGTAAAACCGTACATAATACCTTAGGAACCTTAGGTGCTTAATAAATCTTTCTGGTATAATAAGGATCTTATGAAACCTGTTAATCTTGTTTTTCTGGCCTGAAAATAGTAGAGAAATCGGCGCCACCTAGGAAACGGAATTTAGAAGTGTCGTCTAATCTTCGGATAATGTTTGTTTTAGGAATTATCATCAGATATTTAAGCGGCAAGATCATAGTCTATAACGTACTGAGGGCACAAGACGCCGAGTTTTGTCATTGCAATCTTTGCGTTTCGTTTCTGGAACACTGGGTCTTATAAACAATAAGAAATAAGTTTAGTAAAGTAAAGTATAAAACTAAATTTACATAGATTCCATAATATATATCAAGAAGCCTATTACCGTCCTATTGTGCAATATTATCTATGATAACAGTATTGGTAAAATAAAAACAAAACAACCATATAATTGCCAGCTACAACTGTTGATAGATGACCTGAAATGATTAGTTTGTATATATATATATATATATATATATGTATATATATATATATATATATATATATATATATATATATATCCTTAGAAGACGGAGCTGTAGCTCTAGGTACATCTCATCAGGGAAACCATAGGGAAAGGCATCGTACTCGGGTACATTTATTTCGCCGACGTTTCACGACTCATAGTCGCATTCTCAAGGCTATAATTAAAGATAAACACGCGAACATTAAAACTACCGCACTGCATAATTCATAAAAACTACGCAATATAAAATTCAATGAACATCAACATCAGAATGTAGAACATTAAAAATTTATGATCTCTTAAAACAGAAAAACATAAAATTAAGTACAGTACAGTTACATTTAAAATTATTTAAAAATTACAGAAAAAGCATACAAAATAAATTAGAAATAAATAAATAACACTAAAACAGTAAGGCTATTCAGTACCTTATCCTCACAAAGGACGGGCAGTGACAGAGAATTTTTTAGAAAATATAACAAGCACTCTAGGCAATGAACACTGAACAGAGGAGGATTGCGCATTTAGGGATGGAACTATCTTTATCATAATGGATTCCAAGGTTGTTAGGTCGTTTTCGTTTTGTGTTTAGCCATTAGATTTTTAGAAGAGGACTAAGGCGGTCTTTCATTCTAAACAAGGATCCGATAGTTAATGGATTTTTTGGACGATTTTTTTAGGTTCAGTGCCGGGAATTCCATTTTGAATAATTGCCAGGAACTTTTTTCTGAAGAGGTTGTCATGAAGAAAAGGGAACATTTTTAATTTGGTACTGTCAAAACCGTTGGCACCTCTATGTATATAAAGGTATATGCTCGAGGAAGATAAACACTGGAGTATCCGTGAGATCTTTCGACGACGTTCAAACGTGCCCGAGATGTGATCACGGGACTTATGTGGGTTGTACGAAGAGGTTACTAAAAGTGGAGAATAGATTCTCACAGAGGTTTAGTTTTAGAACGGCAGCAGATTAACAAACCCCGAAAGAACACTCAAATATCAGAAAACCACTCTAAATCACGTAAAACATATATTAATTATAAGGATTTTACTATTATAGGCCAAACACAAAACGAAAACGACCTAACAACCTTGGAATCCATTATGATAAGAAGATAGTTCCGTCCCTAAATGCGCAATCCTCCTCTGTTCAGTTGTTCATCGCCTAGAGTGCTTGTTTATATTTTCTAAAAATTCTCGTCACTGCCCGTCCTTTTTTTTTTTTACTCATATCATAATTTTTGTATGCTTTTTCTGTAATTTTTAAATAATTTTTTATTTGTAACTGTACTGTACAAATTTTGTTTTTCTATTTTAAGAGATTCATAAATTTTTAAATGTTCTACATTCTGATGTTTGATGTTCATTGAATTTTAAATATTGCGTAGTTTTTATGAATTATGCAGTGCGTAGTCTTAATGTTCGTGTGTTTATCTTTAATTATAGCCTTGAGAATGCGACTATGAGTCGTGAAACGTCGGCGAAATAAATGTACCTGAGTACGATGCCTTTCCCTATGGTTCCCCTGATGATATATATATATATATATATATATATATATATATATATATATATATATTATATATATATATATATATATATATATATATATATATAAATTATGATGGAATGAGTATATTGTCCGAATGTGAGCATTATCTACATCAGTAAATAATTGAATTTCCAGAATAACTGTTTAATGTGGAATGAAGCACGACATTTTTAATCCTCATTGACTTTTCCTGTGCCAGAGGTCAATAAACTGTTATTTAAGTTAATTGCTATTCAAATAAACAGCCGATATGATAGGTGAAGGACATAATGTTTTTGAGTGGGGGTGTCGATTTGAAAAATGTTACTCTCTCTCTCTCTCTCTCTCTCTCTCTCTCTCTCCTCTCTCTCTCTCTCTCTCTCAAGAATGAGGCCACGTTTCACCAGTCGGAACAAACCTACGAATTTCTCATATTCTCAGATCTTCTTTGCTCAAGCTTTTCAGATTAATGAGGTCCTTCCTTTGCGGAAAATGAGATTTTATAAGCTATTTGTGTAAGTGTTTACATAATAAAAATATGGAATGTTAGTCCATATATATAAAATACTAAAACTAAGAGGTCAACCAGATTGCTTGCAGGAATGTGATGAGACTAGAGACGCTAAAGATGACGTATACAATAAAAGTAGGCTAAGATACCATGCCGTCACCTGTAGTCATTCAATTGTTTATAAACATTAGTCCAAGCTCCCTGCTTGAGACAACTACCCGCCTACGTGATCTGTAGCGTGTCTCATTTGATTGTGTGTTCGTATGTAACTATGTCATCTGATAGTATGTTCATATGTTCGAACTACTGTCTGTTCCTTCATAACTTGTAACAGAGATGGTAGACAAGCAGAACAGAGTTAGTGATCGTCATTAGAAGACCTGTACCTCTTTACCTAAGCTTTATCATGTAGAGGAATAGGATATTCCATCATCATTGGCAGAAGCGATCAAGCTATCGTTATTAGAAGACTTGTACAATCATATCTGATCTTCAGCGTGTAAAACTTCAGAAGAAATTATATCTATTTTTATACTTAGTGTTTTCTACAAGAACCTCACCGAACCATGAGTTTAACACATCGTCGTAAAGATAATACCGACTTCGTAAGTGATCTACAAAACCCCAGACACTCCATTGAAGATGGAAGTGCAATACCAACCGACTTAGCGTATAGATTATCGCTAGTCTAACATTACCTCATACGGGCATTCGCCTTCTCATGACAAGGCACAAGCCCTAATATTGGTGGCCAGCGGACCAGAAGAACTCTACAACGTCCTACGAAGAAAAAAACAGAATAATAAATCATGAAGTCAATGACGACGAAAGCAGCAGATTCTTCTAGGCAACTTAGTATCATCGTTTAGTGAATAACTTCAAGAAACAAAACCGACGTGTCTTTTCCTACGACAACGCAAGCTTCGTCTCGCATTAGAATCATTCAAGAAAACATCGTTAGTTGAGCGTTTCCGGCACTGCAAGAAACAAACCGAACGCGTCTGCAGCATCGGATTTTCAAGGGCTTCGAATCATCCCAACAACGCGCACGGGGGAAACTCAAGCCAAAAACCAGGTCATCCGCTAAATAGAGAAGGAGGACCAAGGCCGTGTGTCGTTATCGGAACACCGTGACTTCCCACAAAAGCAAGCTAAGTACAATTTTTTATTCATTTGGAGTAACTTTGAGTGTTTCCTTTGCAGGTCGAATTTCGTTATTCCTGTGGCTGAAGTTACGAGACATTCTTAATCTTACTTTTTTTTAGACAGAAATTATCTACATCATTGAGATTTCGCTACTGCGAGTTTTTTTTTATCTTTGAGTGTCTGTTTCCAGAAGTTCTACTGAAATATCATAATCAAATACTATGTTAATTTTATCATTTTGGGTGATTATTAATCCCTTACGTAACAAAATCATATTAAACAGTGAATATGCGTTTTACGCAGTGGACGTCTGTATTTATACAGATGCATGGATAGGGTCGTTAAGCACCGTAGTGATTAGAAACACACAAAAAACAAGTGGAACACCCGTACAAATCTATATAAAAATTAGAGGTAACACTATTTCGGGTCATGACAATAAATGCTCCTTTGCAAGTCCCGATCGCAGTTTTAGCCTGAGTTTTTTGAGTTATATAAAATATCGAACCTCAATGACTCAACTTAACTTTAAAAATATGGCTGGATTGCAAGGAATAACATGTCTGTAAAAAAACTTTCATCAGGCTAAATGCGCTGACCAGGATCCCTCGCTATTTCAAATTTTAGCAAAGAATGAAGTACAAACAGTTAATATGAATACAGTAGAGATAACTTGTCTTATTAGTAATCGCTCAGTTCCTAATAGTTCGGTCATTCATTGCTTTATACGTAACCAGCAACATATGCTAAAAACACACAATACGTTGCCGATGTTAATAAAGAGCAGAATCCTAATTATTACAAAAAGAAATAGAAACAGTAGCCCGTTCAGAATCAAACAAGCAAACTCGGTGACTGTGTCACCTAGTCAAGCGGTCAAGGTCAGTCAAAAAAACTGCCGAAGTGTTCAAAACATAGCAAATTCCACACAATAAGCGACTCTAGCAGAGTGGGGAAAAGCGATGTTGGTTCATACCAATATCTTTTTGAATTAAAAAGGATTTTTCCTATGAAACACACGACCGTATAAGTAATCAGAGCAGGTTTTCGTTTTAATTTTAATACATTAAGTTATAATAAATACTGGTGGATAAAGCCCGACTGTACGCGCCGTAAAAATTAGAATATCTTGTTTATTTCTTTAGTAGACGTAATATCCTGTATTTACGGACTCACCCGTCTGTTGTTCGAACTTCTCTAATGAGAAGTCCGGATAAGCGAGCGCTTACAGATACCTCTATAGTTATAAAAAAACGTTGATCTGTATGTAGTGTAATTGTAAGATCCATCTAGGGGTATAACAAAATATTTATCTTACATCCTGCAATAAAGGGCGTGTTTATCAAAGGGAAATCCTATAACCTTCAAACATATTAAAATCCGTTTGAACAAAAACAAAAATGAGACAGTTAATCAAATAATACTTATAAAAATAAAAGAAACAAATCATTTGTCTCTAAATCGTAACATTGTTCAAATGACCCAACAGAATTCTCCCACAACCGCAGTCCGCAATTTGCACGAAAAATCTCGAGAAGCATGCACCCTCGAATGTCTTAGTGCGTGTAAAAAGACTTTGCTGGGAAATGAAATTTTAATCCTTCCCGACACTCTGAAATATAACGATTTCCGCGAACAAAGCCCTAAACTGTACAAATATCGTGGATACGGAAGTTATAAATATCGCATTTTTATTGTTGCTAATTTTTTAATCACAGCACCAGTCGTGGATGAATCTCTCTGATAATCTATCTAAAGTAATATCCGTAAAGTCATTCAAGCAGAGGTGATTCAGCAGAATTTTTTTTATCTTTTACCTGAAATACCAGGAAGTTTCTCCACTGGCGATGATCTCTGGGAAAACGGATGTAATTTAACACAAAATACGGGTCTAAGGACAAACATAAAGCTATAAACGTACCTTCGTATAGACTCTCAATGAAATTTCAAAATAGAGATAAATGACGAAGTTGAAAAATGTTAGTAATAGGAGTCATTAGGAAATCAAATAAGCCATATAATTTTTCCCTCAAATGTCATGTCATAAAAGATCGGACTTGGCGTATCTGCGTAGATTCTGTCGCTTAAACAAGGAAACGACTCCCGATAGTTTTCAGTGCGATATACCGACGACATCTTATCTCTGTTAGGTTAGAATAAATTTTTTTCACCAACTTGGACTTACTTAAAGGCTTTTACCTGATACCATTACCTAAGTGATTGTACCTCATATACCGTTTCAGCACACTCAGGGGACATTATCAATTTTTACGTATGCCTCCGGCTTACGTTGCACCCCAATTATAATATAGTGTTTGGAGACTTTTAGGGGATACCCTACATGCTTATATGGTTGGTCTTATAATCTTTTCTAAATACCTTAGAAGTGCATTCACATAAACTAGAGCTAGTGCTACAGGGACAAGACAAATAATCTCAGAGTAAAGTATCTAAATGTGAGTTTTTAAAACCGAACATGTTTTATCTAGGTTTTATGTGTCTAGTCAGGTCTTAAAGTAGTCCAAGGTAAGGTGTCGGCTATTCATAACTTCCGGTACCTATTAACGTAAAAGGGGGATACAGCACTTTTGCGCTGTAGTGGGGGTATTACAATCGTATGCAAATATGTAACTCTTCAATCATGACAGCTCCTTTAACAGATCTTACGAAGAAGAGCGTAGATTTATTATGGTCTAAAAGCATCAACAGGCGTTCGATATCTTAAAAGCGGAATAATGCAGCTTACCTACTTAAAAATCCCTGATTTAAATAAGGAATTTTTTTTTATTGCAACAGACGCCTCAGACCAAGGGGTAAGAGGGTATTACTTCAGTAATATGATAAACAGTTCTTCCCTATAGCCCCCCAGATGCTGAAGCCTTGCCGAGGATGGGGGCTTAGGGTTCAGCAGCTGGGCCCTGATGCCTGGTGGGAACTGCTTTCTCGCTGGGCCTTGGTGCCAGCTGTTGATCCGAACGAAATAAGTCGGCCCTTTTTCTTCTACTAAAAAAGTTTCATCTTTCTGCCTTCCTCCCCCTATAAGGTATGGATTCTATGATGACGACTATTGGCTGGTTTTGGGACATGATTAGTCTAAATCTTGGGATTTGAAGGAGGGTGAGGATGGACGGCATGCCACCTCACCCGTAGAACTCTAGTACCTGACGTGGTTGAGCGAGGGAAAGTTTAATGTCAAACCCTATCCTCAGTGCCGGGTCTGATCTCGACGGACATCATGACGCCTTAGCACTGGAGATAGGGTGTATATCCAGTAATTACCCCTAGGACGACCCTAATGAAAGGGATGACCCGTCCTCTAAGTGTGACTCCATGGTGGGTATGGGGAATATCTGGATGAACTATGTTTTTCACGTTCTATGGGCAACCCCCCCTATTTTCGGCTGACGACCTATCTTTGCTTTTGTCAAAGGACTTGTCCACGGAACCCGAACTTCAATCAATCATGGTCGGTCCCTTTGATCAGGGTAGTACCCTGGACCGAATGACAGACGAGACAGATGACGACCCAAAGCAATGCGAGTAGATATACCGCCAAGAAATCTCAACAAAAAGCATCTGGCTCCAGTATTGTCACACTGGAACCATATGCCATGAAGAAAAATAAAAAGTGTGAAATAGCTCCTGGGTCTTTGTACCCAATTCATTTAATAAATACCTGAATTTGAAGCTTGAAGGTGACAATATTGACATTTTTCCAAGTACACAGGGAAATCGTGAAATGTTGTGGCAGACAGCCAAAAATAACAGCCCAAAATGGAAATAGCTCCTTATAGAAAGCATCTCCCCAGAGGAGAGCAGTAAGTTGATGGGATTGTCGGACCTTGCGGGAATTACGGTTGAGTGCACTCCCCACTTTAGCCTGAACTCCAGCAAGGCTTGATTTATGCCCCTCAATTGATGGCTTTTTCTGAGGAGAGACTTTTAACAGAATTAAAAGACCAGGGTGTAATAAAGGTTGACAGGATGACAAAGAAGGTTGAAAATAATAGAATACCTCAGCCTACCTTAATATTAACTTTTAGTACTTTAAGACTTCCGGAATATGTCTATGCAGCCTGGTATAGGTTTAATTTAAGATAAAGTTGTACATCCCAAGACCCAGAAGGTGTTTCCATTGCCAGCATTTGGACACACCCTACATCGTCGATCGATCCAAATTGGAAGAAAAGCCTGCAGTCTGTGTCAACTGTGGAGAGGATGAGCATGGAATGTGCACCAGGGAACCTAAATGTGTTCACTGTGGTGAGGGATGCCTCGTCATCTCAGCAGTGTGATATATATTTTACTTGAAAAGGAAATACAAGCAATTAGAGTGATTGAAAGAACAACATTTAAGGAAGCACGAGAGAGAGCCAAAGCAAAGACTGTAAGACCCGGTCTAAGTTTTGCTACTGTAGTAGCAAATTAAAAAGCCAAAGGAAAGAGACAAATAAAAACACCCAAGTTTAAGAGCACAAAAGAAAATCAATAAAGAATCATTAAAAAGACAGCTAACTGAATCATCTGAGTCAACTGATGATGAGAATATAAAGACAAGGTTCACTAGAACCAACAAGAAAGACCCTAGTGTGGAATTGAAGAAAATTGAAGTGCCAGTTGAGATACACCCTCCACCATCTGCCTCTTTGGAGGCAAGGCCAGTGGTTGCTGGTCTGGTGCCAGCTTCTGTTGGTGCCAACTCCTCTTTGGAGGACAAACCAAGCAGATGCTGGTCCCCCTGGTGCCAGTCCTCGCTGGTACTTCTGCCTCATCAGAGGCAGAGCTGGCTACTGCCAGCAGTACAAAGACACTTGAGGTGGTCTCTTTAGAGAACACCTCTGCTCTCTCCATCTCGATAGAGATGGGAGAGCGAAGAAACTAAAAAAACCCTTCAGTATCAAAAACACTGAAGGAAAAGATGTTGGCTCTACGAAGGTGATAATTCCTCCCAAGAAGCCAACAAAACCTTCCATCAAAATGCCTCCCCTTAGTAGAAAAAAGAACTCTCCCCCAGTCTTGTAAAAAGGAACCATGTTGGTCCTAAACGTGAATAAATTCCTTCCATTATTCAGTGGAACTGTCAGGGACTGCGAGCGAAGTATGAGGAAGTGAAGCTTTTAATCTATGAGCACTCTCCTGTAGGGATATGTTTGCAGGAGACTATGCTAGGTGAATATACCCCTCGTCCTAGGGAATATGTTCACTATAGAACTAAATTTGATTTACAGGTGGGAAAATCATGGTGGATCCCTCATCTACATCCGTCGAGATGCTCCACACTAACAAAGTAAAACTAAATACTCCCACTTCAAGCTGTGGCTGTACGAATTAATTTGAGGAGGCAATATACTTTATGTTCCCTTTACATTCCGCCCAATAGCCATGTCTCCCAAGAGAACTTAATACACTTGATGCAGCAACTACCAGAGCCATTTCTTCTACTTGGTGACTTCAATAGTAGACATCCATTGTGGGGAGATTGTAACATCAAATCAAAAAGGGAATATGATGGCATCTTTAATAGAAACTGAAGATATAGGTCTTGTCTTAATACTGGAGAACCTACCCATTACCACATTCAGACAGGCACCGTCTCCTGCATCGACCTTTCAATATGTAGCTCCAACTGCAGTGTTTGATTTTAGTTGGAGAACAAGTGATGACTGGCATACCAGTGACCATTCTCCAATTGTGATCGACACCAATGAAGGCCCACCTATCCCGAGATCACCAAGAGGTGTTTAGAGAAAGCAATTGGAGAAAATTCAAAAGATTTGAGTGAGTTGGAGGGGAAGGTCAAAAGATTTCCCAAGTGTAGATGATGCCATTGATCTACTCAATGGAACATTACATACTGCAGGTCTGCACTCGATTCCTCGAACAAAAGGACTATTCAGGGGACGGCCAGTACCGTGGTGGTCAGAAGACTTAAGGCTGTTGCACCGAGCTACAAGGACATCATTGACCAGGTGCCGTAGACACCGCACCTTGGACAATGTCATAATTTACAAACAGTGTAGGGCACGATTTCGAAAAGCCATGAAAGCTGCCAGAGACAATCATGGGCCGGAGATATGTATCTTCTATTAACAGCAGAACACCAGTTTGTAGCATTTGGAAGAAAATAAGAAAAATTCAGGGTAAATTTTACACCCAATTCCTCCTCCAGTACTTAAAGTGAATAATAATCATGTCACAGATGCCAGAGAAGTTAGTAATACATTTTCAGAACACTTCGCTCGAGTCTCTGAGAAATCAGATAGTTCCCCAGGACATAATTTCAGAATGATGGAAGAACAACAGGTACTTGACTTTTCAGCAAAGAAAGCTGAATCATATAATATGCCGTTTTCTAAGAGGGAATTTGACTCTGCTTTATCTAGGAGCAAGAACACTGCCCCTGGTCCAGATGAGATTCCTTATGAATGTTTAAACATTTCAAGGAACACAAAACTTTTTATAATAAGTATTATCAATAGAATATGGGATGAAAGCAGCTACCCTACCATATGGGAATTAGCTACCATGTTTACCGTTCCTTAAGCCTGGAAAAGATCCTCTCTGTGCAGCAAGTTACCGCCCCATTGCTTTAACTTGCTGTTTGTGTAAGTTGATGGAAAAAATGGTAAATGTAAGACTGATGTGGTATCTAGAGCACAACAATATTCTAACACCTTCTCGTGTGGTTTTCGAAAAATGCACTCCACCCTGGACATCTTACTGCAACTTGAAGCCTCTATCTGTGAGCCTTTGCCTCCAAGCAACACCATGTGACAGTGTTTTTTGATATAGAAAAGGCATATGACACTGCTTGGAGACATGGGATTCTGAAGACTATGCATAATAGTGGTCTACGAGGTAAATTACCTTTATTTGTGAAATCCTTTTTACATCGTAGGTATTTTAAAGTCAAAGTTGGCAGTATTTTATCAGAGAAAAGGTGCCAAGAAGGAGGTGTTCCCCAGGGTAGTGTTCTCAGTGTAACACTTTTTGCTCTGGCCATAAACAGTGTTGCAGCTGTCATTCCAAGAGAGGTTTTAAAGACACTGTTTGTGGATGACTTGTCATATCCTTTGCTGCCACCCGGATGACTGTAGCAGAAAGAAAGCTACAATTAACAATAATAAGATAGTAAGTTGGGCTGAGAAACAGGGTTTTAAAATCTCTGTAAGCAAGACTACTGCTGTCCACTTCTGTCGGATCAGGGGAGTGCATCCTGATCCAGACCTCTATTTGTATGGCCGTAGAATTCCATGTGTAGAACAAGCACGCTTCTTAGGCCTAGTTTTTGACATAGATTGACTTGGGTCCCCCATATCAAACATAAAAGCAAAGAGCCTGAAGCTCTACATCTTGAAGGTGCTTTCTCACACCAGTTGGGGAGCTGATAGAAAATCTTTTACTGAAGCTTCATAATCTTAATCTTGTCAAAGCTGTCATATGGTTGTGAAGTTTATTCTTCAGCTTCCTCATGTAACTAAAAATTTTAGATTCAGTGCATCATTCAGGTATTCGTATAGCCACAGGAGCTTCCGTTCGTCACCAATACCTAGTATGCTAGTTGATGCAGGAGAGATGCCCCTTGAACTCTATCGCCAGTCATCATTACTTCGGTACTGGTTTAGAGTGCAAAGACTCCCCAAATCTCTGGCATTTGCTGTGGCAAATAGAAATATTTTTAACGGTTTTTACGAAAGTCATCCAAGGTATCCCACTCCTTTTAGCTATAGAATTAAAAAAATTTTAGAGGATACGAATATTAGAAATTTCCCATTATCCCCTTTTGTGTCCCAGTACTCCTGTCTGGAGGTTACCTGATGTGAAATTCTGTAGGTACTTCAGTGGAGCAAAGAGGGATAAATCTGATGAGGAAATGAGGGCCATATTTTTAGAGCATGTATCAGAGCATGTAGATACAAGTTTTATATTTACTGATGGCTCTAAGTCCAGTGCTGGCGTTGGATATGGAGTTTTTTAGCGAATCTTTTAACCGAAGAGGTGCACTTCCTTCTATTGCCTCGAACTTTACAGCTGAATTGTATGGCATCCTAGTAGCACTGGAACATATTACAAAACAACACTCCCAGTGTGTAGCTACACAATATTTTGTGACTCCAAAAGTGCCCTACAGTCCCTGGAAGTCTTTAATACTGATCATCCCTTGGTGTTGAAAGATCTTGCAGTGGATTTTCTTGCACCAGTATAGAGGGAGCATTGTTTTTCTTTTTTGTTGTTTGGGTTCCTGCTCATGTGAACATATCAGGAAACGAAGAGGCAGACAAGCTAGCCAAATTCAGCTGCGCAAACTTTGATACCAAGAAATGCCCTGTTCCATATCGTGATACATTCTATGATTATATGGAAATCCATCCAGCATTTATGGGTAGTTCAGTGGGACAGAGTAGGCCCCAATAAATGAAAGAAATTACTAGTCAGACACACCCTTGGAAATATGACCTAATACCAAGGAAGTGGGAGATTGTATTGTGTAGATTACGTATTGGCCATACGCGTTTAACTCATGGCTATCTGATGGATGGGGAGCATGAGCCCTTCTGTGACGATTGCTTAGTTCCGCTAACCGTTAGGCATTTGCTGTTGAGTGTCCCAGTCTGGTGGAACTTAGGAATCGTTTTTTAGGTTATAGTAGTGAAGCAGGGGGTAATTATAGCATGGCAAAACTGTTGGGAGAAAGCGCATGTATTTATAACATTATCTCTTTTATCAAAGAAGCTGGTCTTCTCAAATATATCTGACAGCTGTGCTGTCTTAGTATATACATATTCTTTTCTTTTTAATAATTTACGGTTGTGATTAATCACAATTCTTTTTATCGGAATATTATTTTTACTTTTATCAGAAATTTATTTTATTTTCTTAAATCAAATTTATACGTATGTGTCTCATAAAGATAATGGTATTTTGAATGTTGTATAATATATTATAAAAGTTAAAAGATCACATTTAGTATTCGTGTCGGTGGACCTGGTAGTTGTGACGCCAGATAACTCTCAATCAATCAATCAATCTTCCCTATAGCTTTTTATTCACGTAAACTAAAGCCCTCTGAAAGTAAATATACAGTAATAGGCAAGGAAGGGCTATATATCGTTAACTCACTAGTACATTTTAAGTTCATAATCTATGGCTATCCTGATAAAGTCCTTACTGAACATGAGTCCTTTACCGAGTTTTTCAAAGGCTTTAATCACAGTCCAAAAGGAACTCGGTGACAAATGATCATTCAGGTCTTTGGAGCCAAGATAAGATATCTACCTGGGAAAGCAATTATCATAGCTGACGCATTATCCCGCAATCCCGCACCATACAGCAAAAGCAAGAACCATTAATTGGATTAAAAAGATATAGAAACATCCGTGCCTATTGTTAAAACCGTATCTAAACAAGAAAATTCCTTAACCCAAGAGATCGCGAGCATTGAATATCTGGGTCGGAGCGCAGAACTGTTACAAACTGAACAAAGCAAGTGTCAACAGCGATAAGCAAAACAATAAACACCAAACAATAAACACTTCGAAACGGAAACAGGGTCAGCGGCTAAGCAAAAACAATAAACCCTTCGAAGCAGAAACCCTAAAGCAAAAGTATATTTAAGTATGTGTATCAGAATAATGTAATCAAATGTAATATTATATGTAGGTTCCGTGACGAGGAAAACCCGAAGAACCAGCAGATGACTAACGACCAGGTAGTAGTAATAATCTCTTTCATACCAATCGTCATAAACTGGTTGCATTCCGTCATCCAGGTTCCCTCCTATGTCACAGAAAGCCAAATCACTATTTTACTGGCCTACAATGCTTACAGATATAAAAACGCACTCACTAATTGTAACACGTGTCATGAAAAACAAGGATACACTAAGACACCTGTCAGTTTAAGGGCCTATCCTGTGCCAAATCATCCTTGAAAGAATATACGTAGAATTATTAACAGAATTACGAGTCTGACAGAGGGAATAAACACTTCTTAGTGTTAATAGTTCCTTGACACGTTATATAAAGAATTAATAGCACTAAAAACAAACACCCGCAATTGAGTGCGTTACGAATTATTTATGAGTGCTAAATCAGTAAATATGGAATTCAACACTAATAATCTGTGACTCGGGTGGTGTAAATCAATAATAATCTCCTTAACACGTTGTGTGAATTCCTTTCCATTAAGAAAAACCAATAATATATTTTTATCACCCAGAGTCAATCGGTTTGGTAGAATAACTGATAATTAAATAGGAAGTGTCAATGTCTTACGAGTTACAACTCGTGATGTTGGATCCGAACTGGATTATAGCGGTTCTCGTGGTTTTTAAATACCTTTATTATATATCTTGTATCTATAGAATTGATGCCGCAAGTAGCCTTATACGGTAAGCCGCTAGAACACTTTTCCACATATTCAAGCCAACCATTAATTTATCAAATATATATAAAAAAAAATATATAAATAAATATAAATATAAAATAAAATAATATGGATACAAGTGGAGTCAATATAATACACTCCGTAAGAAGTCGGAAGGGTTACAAATTATAATAAAAAAGGAATCACGATAAAATCAATAAGCAAAACGTAACCATAGATAATTAAATATCCAAATATATGCGTAAAGATTTGGACTCTAACTTAACGCTTTAGTAATGACAAATAAGCTAAAAGTTCAAACACATATCCAAAAATCTACTGACATTTGTCTGTCCCGGTGATTTATATTCGAGTCATGAAAAAAAAAATTAAATAAATAAATAAATAAATAAATAAATAATAATAATAAAATAAAATGAATAAAATAAAATAAAAGAGATTTTAAAGTCAGGAAGTCTAGAAGTGAAATTATCTATGAAATAATCCTATATGAATCTTATACAGGGCTAATCATATATATAGAATTTGTATGGAAACCTTTTTCATATAGTTTGAATAAGGAATTTTTAATTTAACATAATTACGATTATGCAGATTTCCAACATGTAAACTAATATATTATTCAATTTTGGTACTGTTTTTTTTTTTCAGACATTCTTTCGTGTGGGTCGAGTATTAAAAAAAAAAAAAAAAAAATTATCCTAAAGTCGTATTCGTTACAGCAAGTAACGTAACTCTTAGCTGGCTGAGCGCAATCTCCTGCCAAGTGACGACGTCATCATTGCCGTATCAGCATTTGTTCCTTTTAACCTCAATAATCTGCTTACACAGGTTTTTCATCTGTGTGTCGTCTCTGCTTGCAAAAGCAGATTGACTGGAGAAAGGAATGCTTAGCCCGAACTTCTCATGGCAAGGCGGACGTTAGGTACAAGTGTCTATCGGTATGCGCAATGCAACTTGCAATCATTTAAAATTAATAAACAAAATAAGGAAATAGAATTTCTATAATATCAAAATGAATTAATTTTTTTTTTTCTGAAACCTCATAGACATTTAGAAGTATCAAGATATGTATATATGAAATATTTACTTGCAACATTAGCCTATTACAATTCAAGTAAAACATTCATGGGAAAATGTCACATTTTCTTGAAAAACCCAAAGTTTATTTAGAAATTAGTTACATAGTGGGTTTTTTTTCGTTGCATCTCCTACCTATTAATAAAGTTTAAAATTAACCTCAGAGGATGCGCGCGAGAAAATTGAATATGAAACTTTTGTTAGGGCACATAGGATCAGATTTTATCCACAACTTAATTTCAGTTAGCATAGAGAACTACAGAATCATGATTAATCTTCTCTTTGACTCTTATGTTGCCTGGCATCTTACAATTAGCTCCGTTTTTCCACTTCTTTGTCTAGTAACTTACTACCAGTAATATCGAATTTTCTTTGAGATTCGTATGATATCTATTTATTTTTTTTATAATTATGGATATACAAGTCATCATAGACTTGGATAGGTTCACTCATTGTTAATGCCATGGATAAAAAGTTTGTACAGCGGACTCTTCTGAATTCCAAAATATCAGCGAATTCATGTGTTAAGTCTGGTCTAAATGGCTCTCTCCCTCCCCATGTATTTGGATGTCGTCTGAATTTACTTTGCCCTTGTGACAAGTATAATTTCACTTGCAGGCTGATTAATGGAACTGTTACAGTATCCTGCAGTACGAGAGTTTCACATCGCAACTTCAAAAAATCGTTCGTCGCAGCGGACGACTACAGTCAAGTAACAACCGCCTACAATGTGAAAGGAATTTCATGGACTTCTTCGACCGACACCGCATCTCGTCGTTAATTCTCGTTTTCATGCGGAACGCTCCAGACGGCTGTCGGAATTCGAACTACGAAAGGGACCATACGTTCCGACAATTACGACCCGAAGGATATTCAACTCTACTTTGCTGGCGAAGGACTCGTGCTGGGGATGTTTTTTTTTATTCATCGCGAACGTAATCGTGTAGCTTAGGATGCAGAGAATAAGTATGAGCGCAAAAATAGAACGTTGGACCCGCCTGGCAATTTTCCCCCTTGTTTTAACCATTGAAAAAGGCCGTTTCATTGGCTATAGGTGGTTGTCTGGAACTGTGTAATGGACGAAAAGTTGTTCGAAAGCTAGTTAAAAGTGAAGTAGTATAACCTCGGTCATGTATCCTATATATATAAAGTATCATGTATCCTATATCTATAAATGATCATAAATACAGAATCGAAATATATTTTTTGCGTGTACGCAATAGGAATCTCTTATATAAATGATCATAAATAACAGAATCGAAAATAGTATTTTTTGCGTGTACGCACTAGGAATATATATATAAATTGATCATAAATAACGGAATCGAAACTATATCTTTGCGTGTACGCAATAGGAATCTATTTTTAAAGTGCACATATATTAATCATAATTATATGAATCCATATACATATGTATAAACAAATCAGGTAGCCTATAATCAATCTGTTACCTTTTTTCTTACCAATATCTGCAGTTATTTATGAGTTAGTATATGAATTAATGAATCAGATATATAACATTTAGCATAAAAATCAACGAATCAATCAGCATAAACATTAATAATAATTTTATCAATTCATATATGAAATTTTTTTATCAGTTAAAATATGATTTTTATCATGTTAATCTTCATTCTATGCAATTATCAGAGTACATTAGTATTTTCTGTAGCATAAGTATCTTAATGAGATGAAGTGAAAAAAACTGTATCATTATATATCACGTGATCACTATTATTTACCAATATCATTGTTTTATATTTTATTACTTGAATCAATTCATGTACACCATGAATTTTTATTTACTTTTATATATATATTCACATAGTGTCTGTATCACACTCCTATAATTCAAATGCAAGTCAAGTTTGAGTAATATTCAGTGGTTGGTTTTGGTAGCTGACCGAGCTGATGTAAGTGTTTACATAAAAATAATGGAATGTTTAGTCCATATATATAAATACTAAAACTAAAGAGGTCAACCAGATTGCTTGCAGGAATGTGATGAGACTAGAGACGCTAAAGATGACGTTATACAATAAAAGTAGGCTAAGATACCATGCCGTCACCTGTAGTCATTTCAATTGTTTCTAAACATTAGTCCAAGCTCCCTGCTTGAGACAACTACCGCCTACGTGATCTGTAGCGTGTCTCATTTGATTGTGTGTTCGTATGTAACTATGTCATCTGATAGTATGTTCATATGTTCGAACTACTGTCTGTTCCTTCATAACTTGTAACAGAGATTGGTAGACAAGCAGAACAGAGTTTAGTGATCGTCATTAGAAGACCTGTACTCTTTACCTAAGCTTTATCATGTAGAGGAATAGGATTAGCCATCATCATTGGCAGAAGCGATCAAGCTATCGTTATTAGAAGACTTGTACAATCATATCTGATCTTCACCATGTAAAACTTCAGAAGAATATATAATTTTTTATACTTAGTGTTTTTCTACAAGAACCTCACCGAACCATGAGTTTTTAACACATCGTCGTAAAGATAATACCGACTTCGTAAGTGATCTACAAAACCCCAGACACTCCATTGAAGATGGAAGTGCAATACCAACCGACTTAGCGTATAGATTATCGCTAGTCTAACATTACCTCATAGGGCGCCTTATCATACAAGGCACAAGCCCTAATATTTGTAGCAACAATTATTGTTATTATATTAAGTAGTAGCAGTAGTAGTAGTAGTAGTAGTAGTAGTAGTAGTAGTGGAAGCAAATATCTATTATGAGGTAAAAAGCATTACGAGCGTGAGATTATATTCATTTGTGTTGTCAATTTCTGCCAGGCTGTTACCAAATTTAGAGGAAACTTAATCGCTAATACGGGAGTAGAAGTCCTGGAATTGATTAATTTTATTATTTGCTTGACTTCTCAGGTCTGTAGAAAGATTGAATCATTTTGTTGGAGTCCTTGAAACTATAGAAGGATTGTAAATATCCTGATGTCAGTAACTGGAATTTTAGTTTTTTAATATTTTTTTGTTTTTAGGTAATCTCCAAAGAATTTAAAAGTTATCTTGTAGATGTGAGGTTACGGTTCCTCTCTCTCTCTCTCTCTCTCTCTCTCTCGCAAGAGGTTCTCAACTTGTTCTTCGTTTACAGACTTTAATGCTCATAGATGTCGAATACGATTTCTTCCGTGGCTTTTTATGGATACAGCAATAAAAGCTAAATGTCTCTTAGTCGCTTTCGTCACCAAAATCTTTCAAATTATTTAATTGCATTTTTCTTTCTGGAGACAGGTTTCTTTGGGTTCATAATATACCTTTTGGTTGTCTATATCCAGGTAAATGGACTTTTATTTTCTGCTGGCTAACATTCCCCTGTAAATGACCATTCGGTATTCTAAGTGGGTCTGTTTTACTGGTTTCAACTAGAGCCTTATGTGGCATATGCCTATTTTCCTAATTTGATAAGGAGCACGTTTGTGGGCTGGTCATTATTTTTGTTTTCAGGTTTTGAGGACTGATATTTTATTTTATTTTTTATATTTTCTTTAATTATTTTTTTTAGCAGAAGTGGCTAATTTTGACTGTCATTTGGTTTGACTTAAGTGATACTGATCTGATGTTTACAAAAGATATAATTTGATTTTAAATCAAGTGCTCAAAACGAATATGATAAAGAAATCCGTGACGACTGACTGGCAGTTCCTTTGGAACAGTTTTAGTTGGCAAAACAGTGACATCTGGCATTCATGTTCTAACTGTTTCTAGGTGGTGATGTAATATGTTCCAGGCATTGTTTGTTTGGTAATAATATTCTAAAGTAATTGCTTTAGAATATTCATTTATAATGAATATTCATATTATAATGACAGTTAAATAAAGTAAGGAATTTTATCTGTCGCCAGCTACAATTTTGTGTACAAACAAAATACTTCGCTAACGTTGTACCGCTTCTCATGTTTAAGGATCTTAATTTTATTTCATATATACATTTTCAACGGACTCCTGTTGTTCTGTTATTATATACATATTAAAAAATAGGTAATTTCTTGTCCATTTTAATATTCAATAAAATAAAAAATAAAAATACAAATATAAAAAAAAGAGAGAGAGGGAGGACAGAGCGCTTATAACTTAAAATGTCGAATTCTTTTATCCGGCACGGTCATCCTTCCTTTCTCGAAAGAAAAGCTGTGAAAAACCGAGATCCGAAAAGGTATGTGAAAATCGTTCATACAAAAAATTAAGGAAATGGACGAAAAATCACCCTGCGTTATGGAAGACCAAGACCGTCCGTTCTGCTTCTTCCGTCTATTACTTCCAGATGAGCAAAGGTTCTTTTACTCAAGGGGACTCAAATAAAAGGAATTCTCTCTCTCTCTCTCTCTCTCTCTCTCTCTCTCTCTCTCTCTCTCTTGTGTCTATCAAGGATAGTGTGCGTTCTTTCTCACTGTTGGTTGAAATATGTTCCCCAGGTCAACTGACAGTGAGACAGAATAAACAATACTTGGATGTCTCGACCAAGAAAAAATTTGAAGTTGGGAATAATAAGAAAATACTGTATTAACGATTTTGTAGCGGAGATCACCTTCTATTATCATTATTATTATTATTTCAGTGACATTCACATCATTTTTGAGTTTCAGAATAAGTGAGAATCGAGGGAAATACCACCCATGGCAAAAATCATCAGAAATGACCAAAGTGGTAATCTGAAGACTAAATCGCAAAAATGAAAAGCATTTCATATATTTTTCATTAGTAAAATCCAAAGGCAAACTGGATTTTCGAACCGGGCTCCTTGAGTCCATTATATATGGAAATTAATTACAAAAGCGTTTTGACCTTGCAAATCCATAGCGATGGCCGTTCCAATCTCATGATTCCCAACAGAGGTTTCTCATTATCCATAATTACCAACTGATTCATGAAACAGTTCTAAACAACCAGTTACTCGGGTTGAAGTTAATTATTACTCCGCCAGGAATTATTCAGCATCGTTCAAGCGTCAGTGATCCAATAGTGGAGGATTTCGTGCTTTGAGTGAAGCATTATCAATGAAAATCAAATCAGGTATTGTATATTCTGTCTCACTGTCAGTTGACCTGGGGAATATATTTCAACCAACAGTGAGAAAGAACGCACACTATCCTTGATACAGAGAGAGAGAGAGAGAGAGAGAGAGAGAGAGAGAGAGAGAGAGAGAGAGAGAGAGAGAGAGAGAGAATTCCTTTTATTTGAGTCCCTTTGAGTAAAAGAACCTTTGCTCATCCGAAAGTATTATACGGAAGAAGCAGAATGGACGGTCTTCCATAACGCAGGGTGATTTTTCGTCCATTTCCTTAATTTTTTGTATGAACGATTTTCACATACCTTTTCGGATCTCGGTTTTTTCACAGCTTTTCTTTCGAGAAAGGAAGGATGACCGTGTCTGATAAAAGAATTCGACATTTTAAGTTATAAGCGCTCTGTCCTCTTCCTCTTTTTGTTTATTTTTTTAATTTTTTTAATTTAATTATTACATTTTTTACTTTTTTTTATAAAGGAGACTTGGCTAGACAGAACCTTCTATGGTTCAGGCTTGGTTTTATGAACACTCAAGTGACCATAAGAATCTACTGCTTCATTTCCTCTACCACCCAAATTGATTTATAGGTCCTCCGTTCTTTAAATCTTCAGCTGAAAGCCCTTATTGACAGAGTCAACAGACTATAAACCCTAGAGGGCTCCAAACGATAGTCAGACGAAGCAGAGACAAGTTACAGGAAAAGGTGATAAATAAGTAAATATAAGGAACAGAAAATCGGGCTGACAACAGAAATTCAGGAGACGTCACCAAACCCAGGAATGAATTCGTCCCTTGCTTAAATACTTGGACACTAGAAGATTCCACAACTGCACTTGACAAAGTATTCTACATTTTAGTTGTTGTCAAGATAAAACGCTTAACAAACTGAGTAGAGTTAAAAATGACGCTGGAAAATGACCAGTGTCAGCAGTAGCAGCCTGACCAGTGTTGCGAGCAAAGACATGTAGTCGGGAAAAGAAAA
>NC_087203.1:18252236-18259736 GCF_015104395.2 Macrobrachium nipponense
CGAAGTAAGTTTGATTTATATATTAAGTTTGATTTATATATTTCTGGCATGAAAGCCGAGATTTGCAGGATGGAATTGCAGTTGCTTTGCAATGGAAGGTAAGAGTGCTGTGGGAAGTTTTTGTGCAGTGTTTTCCAGTGTAGTTGGGGGGGAGGGGGTGTCCTGACCGGCTCCGCATTGCTCCTGGGGCCTAGACCTCTTCCAAACTCCCAGGACCAGGGGAGGCAGGAATGTCGACAGCCGTAAGGAGGATGTAGAGCATCCCCAACGGTCAGGCGTCCCTTTGGCAGGCTCTGTTGTCTCGACCCAGACTGCCATGTATCGCCACAGAAAAGGCATCCTGAGGAAGTGCTTCTTCTGATTCGGCTTCTCCAGGCCGCGAGACGTTCTTCTCTCCTCACAGGCGCACCTCCCCTAGCAGGTGCTCTTCTCCTGGTAGGTGTTTTCTCGTCCAGGCGCCCTCCGTCGGAAGGAGGATCCTCCCCTTCCAGGATCCCAACGCATCATAGGCGCTCTTCTCCACATGTCAGGCGCTCGTCTTCTAGCAAGCTCCTCTCTTCTGACAGGCCCCAGGATCCCAGCAGGATCCTCTCTTCTGACAGGCGCCAGGATCCCAGCAGGATCCTTTCTCCTGCTAGGTGCTCTCTAGTGGCCAGGCGCCAGGATCACAGCAGGATCCTCTCTTCTGGCAGGCGCCAGGATCCCAGCAGGATCCTCTCTCCTGGCAGGTGCCAGGATCCCAGCAGGATTCCCCCCCCCCCTTTCTTTCTTCTGACAGGCACCAGGATCCCAGCAGGCATCCCCTCTTTCGGACAGGCATCAGGATCCCAGCAGGATCCCGTCTACTTCTGACAGGCGCCAGGATCCCAGCAAGATCCTCTCTTCTGACAGGCACCAGGATCCCAGCCAGGATCCTTTCTCCTGCTAGGCGCTCTTCATTGTACAGAAGCGCCTCCTCCTGACAGATGCCAGGATCCCAGCAGGATCCTTTCTGTGATAACAGCTCGGTACCAGCTGGCTCTCCAGGATGCGCGGTCGGTGACGTCTCTCTCTCCTGTGTGATTGACTGCCGGACCGTATCTCTGCCCAACAATCATGAACTTAGGTCTCTGATTAATGGGGATTCTCGCATTCATGAATGACCATCTACTGCTGTGATGCTCAGTTTCTTCGCCTTCGCATTGCGAGAATTTATTCAACAGAGATATCTGTAACAGAAGTCTGTACTAGTCTACCGCTGCATAGCACTACGATAATGAGGAATGTTTTTTTCTTCAAACTTCGGAGTTTGTCTTTAAAAAATATCTCATATTCGTAGGTGTGCAATCGTTCATTGTTCACCCTGAATTAACAGATGTGTCGGAAGACATGGCCAGTTCCCTGGCTTGACAGCTCTGCTTCCTAATGTTCAGCCCATGAGAAGCAGTTCTGCAGGCAGTTCTTCCCAAGGTTTTTTCATTACTAAAAAACTCCCCGCTTTCATAGCAACTACGTCTTCTCATCGGACAGTAATGAAATAGCGGTTAGTGTTTTCAGTCATTGATAAGCAAGGGTTCAGAATCTGGAGAATTTTTTCTCTCGATTCGGCTGTGAAGAAGTAGGTTGCATTCTCTGTCCTCCTTCGTCTTCTACGGCACATAGTGTTGTTTCTCCTTTTCTGAGATTCAACTACTATGAGAATATCTTGCCAGCAGGAACCTTGGTCTCCAGAAGGCAATTGACTTTCGCCTGTTGGGCACATGCCTTAACAAAATCGTCACCTCGCCGTCCGGCATCGGTGACAAACAAAAATACGTTTTTTTATAGTCTTTCGGCTTAGCCCTGCAAAGGCAAAGGTCACGTGACTTGCTCGGATTTTTGGACAACTTACCTCGATACCGAACGCAGTCAGTCGGCAGCTGTTAGAGTGGCCGGGTCAGTTACGAACTACGGTGTAGGCTCAGTCTGAAGGTTCCAAGAACTTCGCTGCGCACACCTTCCCGGTCCTGGAAGGGGTAAAACAGGAGCTGAGTTAGTGGTTTTCCCCACTCAGAATTAAAAAGTCCTTGTCTCTTCTCTGAAACCCGAACCCGCCGCCTAGCATTGTTCTCAGACGCGTCAGAGTCAGGATGGGGAGCGACACTAGGGACAAAAAAAGTGTCGGGCATCTGGAAGGGGGACCAGGTGAACTGGCACATCAACAAGGAGTTGAATACAGTCTTCCTGGCCCTGAGGAGTTTCGAACCAGAAGTCAGAGGCTCGGTGGTCCAGGTCAACTCGGACAACACCACGGCTCTGGCATATTTAAGGAAACAGGGAGGGACTCATTACGTCTCCCGGTACGAAACAACAAGCAAGAGCCTGTTGCTGTGGGCAGAGAGGAGAGAGAGCTTACACTTATCACCAGATTTGTTTCAAGGGAGAGAAGAAACGTAAGGGCGGACCTGCTGAGCAGAGAGATCAGTCCTCCCCAGCAATGAACTGGAACTCTATCAAGACGTTGCCAGATGTTGTGGAGCCTTTGGGGGCAGGCAACACATAGGCCTTTTTTGCCTCGAATTAGAACAAGAGACTGGATAACTTTTGCTCCTCCATTTCGGATCCGAGAGCAATAACGGTATACACACTCTTTTTAGACTGGACAGGGATAGACGGCTACGCGTTTCCCCCATTCAAGCTTTTGGGGGAAGTATTAAGTAAGTTCGTCCCCGCAACAGGAATGAAACTAACTCTGGTCGCTCCCTTTTGGCCCGCTCATGAATGGGTTCACAGAGGTACTGGGATGGACGGTGGACTTCCCCAGTTTCTTCCACTCAGGAGAGATCTGCTCAGGTTTCACTAAAACCTCCCAGCTCTCTGCCTGACTACCTTCATACTATCGAGAGATTTGTCAGAGAGAGAGGCTTTTCGCGCAAGGATGCTAGCGCGATCGCCGGAGGCCGCAGGTCATCAACCTGGCTAGTCTACCAGTCGAAGTGGGAAGTGTTTTCGGAGATGGTGCAGGATGAAGAAACTATCCTCATCCAATAACCTCTGTGACCATAATTACTCACTTCCTTCTCTTTTTAAGAGAAGAATGCAACTTAGCTGTCTATACGATTAAACGTTATTGTAGCATGCTATCCGCGGTGTTTAGGAACAGGGACCAGAATATCACGGAAGATAAGATCTGCATAATCTTATCAGATCTTTTGAGACGACTAGAAGTAGTACTCTAGACCGCCTAGTTGGAACTTAGATGTGGTTCTCAAGTTCCTAGTATCGGACAATTTCGAACCCCGTCAACAGGCGTCCTTCAGGGATCTGACTAGCGAAGAATGAGAATTCCTCTAATCCCTGGCCTTGAAGTTTTGAGGTCAAAGGGCTCTCACCCTTAGTGGGAAGAGAGATAGAGAGATCTCTGTGCCCTGTCAGGACCCTTAAAATTCTACATGGAAAGGAAAAGAAGATTAAGGGCAACCTTAAGAGTCTCTGGTGTTCCGTCAGAGATCCCAGAAGACCCTTTTCTAAGAACGCTCTGGTGTTCTTTATGAGGAGCGTCATAGCAGAGGCGCATGCGACGTGCGATGATGAACAGTTTAAACTCCTTAGAGTTGTAGCACATGAAGTGAGGGCCATTGCGACATCTCTGGGTGTTTTCAGGAAAATATGTCGCTGAACAATATTGTAGCCTCTACACACTGGAGATGCAACTCGGTGTTTGCTTCTCTCTACTTGAGAGACGTGAGAGTGACTTACGATAAGTGCTGAGACTAATCCTTGTTAGTTTAATTTTATTTTATTTTTAATTTGGTGTTATGTTTTTATTTTTGTTTGAAAGAGGGTTAAGTGGTAACCCCTTCCAAATGGTAGCTCTAACACAGGTTAGAGTTGCTCAGGTGGTCAAGATTGTTTTTGTGCCAGAGGCAAAAGTTTTGTCATGTAGTGGGTTAGCCCCCATGGACAAAGATCCTAACAAGGTTCTGTCATGTAAGTGGGTAAGCCCCATTGACAAGATCCAGAAGAGCTCTCAGTCATAGGTCGCTATTCGCTGAAGCTCTTGAGGCAGAGCAGACTCATAGACAGTATCTATGAAGTCTTCTGGACCCAATCAAAGTGAAAGAACCAAATGGTCCTTTGACCTCTACAACATGTGCTGTTTCCTGTTTCTATTTTTATTATTTAGCTGTCTCTTACCCTCCACCAAGGGTGCCAATCAGCTAAGTATATATCTGCCGGGGAAGTTGCATGTACAAAAATGATATTGTTATGATACAATGAAGTTTTGTACATACTTACCCGGCAGATATATACGATTAATGGCCCGCCCAGCCTCCCCTCAGGAGACAGGTGGAAGAGAAAATCTGATTAGGAAACGGGAATGGTTCCTAGTCCCGCCACCCACGGCGGGAGGGTAGTTCACCTGACCTACCTGTACAGTGTGCCGTGAAATTTGAAATTCTGTCGGGACGTCGGAGACTATAGCTAAGTATATATGTGCTGGGTAAGTATGTACAAAACTTTATTGTATCATAACAATATCATTTTTCCTACATATTAGGGACAAAGGCAATGTATAAGTGGAGTGGAGCGAAGCTGATTTTCAAAAGTAGCTGTCCGTACAAAAGGAGAATGCTGGAATCTGCTATCATCAATCAAACCAACAATATGAACCTGTCAGGAGGACACTGGAAATTGGAAATCGGATGACATCGACGAATTAATCCTTAGGCCGCTCCTCAAGCAGGTGTCCAAAACATCGGACCACCGGACGAGTCGCCAGACGGGAGTTAATGAGGTCAGAAATCACCAGGGAATAGTTTAATTTCCATCCTTCCTTGTTCACCAACAGAGACTTATGTTTTTGTATATATACTCTTGTAAGATATCTTACGCCCATATTTTACCAGTGATCAGGAGCACAGAAGGAAGTGCTCGAAATATATGGTTGCAACGTTAAAATAGTGTTGTATGGGCCTTTTATCTTCATCTGTATATATATATATATATATATATATATATATATTATATATATATATATATATATATATATATTATATATTATATATATCCATTGAAACTTTCGCAAAAACAAAAGAAGCCTCATGTCTGTGTAGCCAACTCCTGTTCATTCTGGCTTGGAGTCGGTGTCTTTTTTCTAGATTTTGTATTCTGGCCAGAACATGAAGCAAGAGCCAGAAAATGTAAGTTATCGTCGAGAAATTCTCGACAGTTTTTTGCCCCCTTCCCCTTTTGGACCGTCGGAATTATTAGGACCTCCAATTGAATCAAATCACACATTGTTATGCTAGACATTTTGAGTAGCATTAATTGAAGAATTCTGGACACATAGCCTATATATGATTTTCATTATAAAGATCTAGTAATACCATACATTATATATATATATATATATATATATATATATTTATATATATATATATATATATATCTATATATATATATTATATATATAATATATATATATATATATATATCTATATATATATATATATATATATATATATAATATATTATATATATATAATATATATATTATATATATATATATTAAATATTATATATATATATATATATATATATATATATATATATTATATAGTATATATCATATATATATACATTTATATCTACATATATATATATATATATTATATATATATATATATATATATATATATTTATATATATTTATATTTTTAATCATGTCGAGTAAAAGCTTGACAAATGTAATTATAGGGTTTTGTTTAGAATACTTACAGCTTCAGCATAAAATTATGTATCAAGTTCTCTGTTTTTTTCTCTAGACGGTTTGTATATCAAAGTCCTTCTCCAGTGTTTTATTCGTCTTTAAATGGAAACCCAAAATCTTGCTTAGCAAAATTCTTTCATTTTAGGACTGTCCGTGATGTTGGTCATTAACGTCTGGTGACACGAAACTCACTCAGCTACATCTTAAGGTAAATAAATACATTATAAAGTGACTGTTGTTCTAATTGTGAGACCTAATGCAAAACGTTGATTAGCAGCAAATGTTAGTAAGGTGGAGGCATTGTTAGAGTTGCATATGTCAGCTAAGTGTAACTACATGTTTATTAAATCAGTTGCGTTCCATGATATTTCTGCTTACGGACCTACGGATTTAGGTTTTTAATTAACCATAGTATTGAAATATTCAAGTATCAAAGCCAACCATTGATTATCAAAACAGTAAAGCTTACTACCATGGCATGGTAACACATAAGGTATTCTATTTCAAGGAATGTAATTCACCTTCTGGTTTGCTCTCAGGAATTTTGCTCTCCTAATTGGAAGCTATTTCTGGATGGCTGACGATTAAAGAACGTAACAGCCACTAATGAAACAAAAATTTCCCAATTTAGAGGAATTTTGGAAATACTTTTAACTGACAAAGACCAGGGTAACACATTATTGTTTGAGGAAGTTTATACATAGTATATATATATATATATATATATATATATATATATATATATATATATATATATATATGTGTGTGTATATATATATATATATATATATATATATATATAATATATATATATATATATATATATATTTAAACGGAGAAAGCAGGCGAGTCAGCCAAAGTGATAAAATGCACAGGGAGCAGGAAGAGGAACAATCATGGCGAAGTATTATAATTTATTCCAACCGACGCGTTTCACATTCAGCAGAATGCATCCTCAGTGTCTGTATAATAAATGATGACCAATATAAATTAAAACAGTTTGAAAATTGTCTAAAAATCATTTATAAACTAGTTCAAATGAAAACCGAAACTTTACACATAGATAAAAATACACTAACAATTGACACAACAACACGAGAAATTAAAAGCACATACGTTAATTAAAAGTTAAAATAGAAAGTTAAAAAAATTAAATAAATTAACAAAATACAAAATTAAAACATATTTGAGTAGCACTGGGGGTCGACCCACCATGGCAAGAGATAAACAAAAACTAAAAGAACGTATACAAAAAACAATAGGCTTATACAGAAGGGGGTGGAAGTGGTCTGGTTGTTCAACTGCGGAACAAGTTGTTTAATGAAAAGACTCTCGAGGATCAATAGTTCATTTGGGCTGGAGGTTTGACCCACAATAACAAAATCATCATATTTAATGGGAACTTCACAGTTTTTACTATGTGCATGTATACTGGACTGTTCTGGATTTGATAGTGAACATCCAGTACGGAAACTATCTCCCTTGTGGCAGTCTATGCGAACCCTCATCATCCTCTGAGAAGAACCCACGTAAGTTCCCAGACTACATCTGGGACAAGAATATGTGCAAATATACCAGAGGACATGAGGGGACATAACCGATCTTTAAATCTAAACACGGAGCCAATTGTGAGTGGATTAACAGGAATTAGTTTTACCTTTAATGCGCCAAAGTATTTTTGTGCGATTTTTGTAAATTCGGCGCTAAAGGAATCATCGTTCAAATATAAGAATCGGGCATAAAAAGGAAGCTTTGGAACATTTATTTCA
>NC_087203.1:18264736-18269736 GCF_015104395.2 Macrobrachium nipponense
TTGCCTCATTTCAATATAATATCTCGGGTTTTTTTTCACTGCAACACGTGACTTAAGACCTATGATAAGAGTTTCCAAATGAATGCTATTAACCTTGAGATCACAAAGAAGGAAAAAATATTGGGTGCCTTAGATTTTTTTTCTTTTTAAATTCTGTAATTGAGAGAAGGCCTATATACTATAACTGCTTGTTGGCTAAAGTTGTTTTGTTCCCGCGTTGTGCTTGTAGACCAGACCCGAGTCAAGGGGTCAGGCAAATTTACTTCCGGGTAGATAGCTCAATGACACTGCATATTGTCCCAGCACCAGCCCTAATAGCCTAAATTTCATAGAACTGTTATACCACGTTATACTTCTACATCATTAGATCCCATTATCCAGACCGGTAACATTAAGTGAATAAATCAGTGTTTCACAGTTACGCCTCCTTTGAACAAATATTTATAGTTTTCTGCTGACTACCGTTGTGAAATTCAGATATTTGAATGTTGGCAACTATAAACAGGTTGAGTGTGTGTATTACAGGCCCTCTACCTATTTCTCTCCATAACCTGATTTATAGTGCCTTCCCTGATCGTTCTAATGCATTTGTAGTTGGAGATTGCAACAGCCACTTTCCTTAACTGTCTTGAACCTCTTAAAGGAGCTATTATGTCTCCTTCTCTCGTCTCATTTTTCATCAATTAAATACTTTTAAGTAAATCTTGTCCCCCTCATTCATATCTCGCTGAGTGTACTATTCGCTAATCCTCATGTTTCCCATCTCAGTATTCCTGCGGCTTTTGTGATGCTGTCAATATAGATTTTGACCTTTTTTCATGACCAAGGAAGAGAGAAATTAACGAATTAGTGTAGTCATATTTTCTCAAGAAAGTCTTTGCGACTATCCTGTAGTATATAATATGTTTGAATTATATCTATTAGCTTGGTTGATGTTTTGGTTTTCGTAATTATCAGTTGAATGTGGTGGAGAGATCATATAAATGGCTTGGCATAGTTATGATTGCAGAAATAGCAAATGGGGATCACATGTTGCCAATACCTGCCAGTAGAGCTTTCGCTATCTTTGCTTTAAAATTTTTGTTCAAGAGGTAAGGAGGGTTTGTTTTACTCAACTCCTGAAAGACATTGAATCAAAAGGCTACGGACTCGTCAGTAACCCAGCCTAAACCAGAAAATAAAGTTTTCTGCAATGTTTTTTTGTTTTACTCTTTAGTCTGTTGTCAAGCATTGTGCTGTATTTTTCATCATCCGTTAGACTTATAACATTATATTATCTATTTTTAAAACTAAAAGGGTAATAAAAATAGGATTTGTATTTATGGCATCTTTGGTTAAAGTCGAAAAATTCATTAAAGTTTTAGTGGAAATACACAGATCAAAATAGACAGCCTCCTTTGTAAAGTTCTGTGGATTTTGTACTTGGTGGAATGACTACCGAACCTGTTTCAGTCAATTTTGGCATGAATCGTCTTTGAGTTCAACACTGTTCAGTTGGGCGAGATATATTTGAGCTGAAAAACTGAAGTCACCTTATGAAGGTACTTAAAATACTGAAGGGAAGTCAATTCATATACCCTTTGACCTGTTTTAAATTTTATTATTTATTGCAAATGTGTCAAGTGCATGAGACAGGGCTCTTCCTCTTCAATAATCAGCTTCTTCTCCATACCTGGATGGAAAGTACAGAAATTGCCCGTTAGTGGTGAAGCCTAAGAATTAACTTTAATTATATAGGTAAGACTAATATGGCAAGAAGCACTTATACATAGGAATATGCAAACTGTTACCTTACTGTAAGTAGGTCAAGACAAGAAAAACCAAGTATGACAACCATATCAAGGCTGGATAATCATATCCTGAAATAATACAATATCCTGAAATAATACAATATCCGGACTGGCAGAACTGCTGAGACTGCTTGGACTGCTAGTACTACTTCTCACCCATTCACCGGTCTCGACGTTTCCTCGTAAACAACAAAAAGAGGAGGAGTCAACAATTTGCCAATCATAACAATGGCAGCAGGAAGGACTGTAAGCGGTACCAAGTATTTATTTTTCTTATTTTGGTAATACTGAAATTCCATATTTACGAATCCTTCCTGCCGCTGTAGGCAAGTACATTAAAAATTTATTTATTCTGTATAATATTACACCTAATATCTTGTTTGTAGATATCATCAGAGACAATGATTTCTTGACCTTCACCCTGCAGTCAAGTTGCCAGATAGCCCCCAGTTGCTTAGTCTTGAACTTCATGTCCCCATGCCCCCCGGGATTATTGGAAAGATAGCATGTTTCACGTAGACGAAAATAAATGTTAGGAGCAAGTTATCTGTATTTTGTTAATAAATTACTGTTTTATGTTGGGAAAAGGATAAAAAAGCCCAAAACGATGCCTATTCAACAAAGTAATTTATTTCTCATTATTTATCCAATGGTTCCCACAAAAAATAATCGGCTGTTATTAGACAACTCAAAGAGTCTTTGACTTGGATTTTTCAGCCACAGAAATCGAGATATTAACAATACCATGTTATCCTTCAACTATAGTTCCCTTGAACTCATACATACAACGTCGCACTCCTATCGATATACATACAACGTCCCACTCCTGTTGATATATAGGATTGATGCAAAAACCATGAATAGTGCATCAGTTGTTTATTCTTTTACTTCATTTCTTTTCTTCATCAATGTAACTAGGTTATTAGAGTCAAGTCTAATGCCAATATATCTTTTGTCTACACTTTTCAGATTTAGGCAGTATAGTTTTCAAGGCTAAAATAGTTCCGCTGACATAAAAAAATATGTAGCCATCTCGATGAATCGACGACATAATAAGACTTATCATGCAGTCATATTATTATACAAAGCTATATAACTTATCAAATGAATTCCTATCGGCTATCTTAGGGTAGGCTCCACTTTGGAGGGTGCCGATCATAAAAATATTTGCCAAAAATACACTAATCAAGACGGCTAATGAAATTTTCAGGCATTATTAGCACTATAATAACGCATATTCTCTGTGAGTTTTATCATCCTACAGGGAAAATTAATGATTTTATTTAAAAAAATGTGAAAAAACGGAAAATTCCGGGCCCCTCGTACTGAAGGTTATTTGGTGATTGGTGAGAAACTACAGTCTTGAATAGAAATTCGCTCTGAGGATATGTTGGTATATCCACCTGGAACATGCACAAAAAAAATTATCAAAATAGAACAGTAAATAAGCACGTTATAACAAAAAAAAGAGAGAGCAACAACTGACGCGAAAACGCAGCTGATAAATATGGAAATTGCAAATATTATAATATATATCTCTAAATTGGTAGATGTCATTTTCTACGTTTCCTACGAGTAGTTTGATGTCAGAAAACTATTTTAGGGGTATCTAAACTAATTTTTCAAGTTTCTTGTACTCAGAAAAATCGCTTTTCGCTTTTTTTTTTTTTTGGGGGGGGGGGGTTTTTTTTGGGGGGGGGGGGTCTGTGATTGTCCTAAATAATATTTTTAATTTTTTAGATGTTTTAGGCTATCAAGTGACATAATAACTACAAACTCTCAAAGGTGTCCCTAAATCGAGATTTGAATTTTTCCTGAATATTTCTTCCTAGATATAGTCTGATTTTTTTGGCGGGCTTTCGCTGAACTTACCTGAAGTTGTTGCTCTTTTTTTTTGTTATAACGTGCTTATTTACTGTTCTATTTTGATAATTTTTTTTGTGCATGTTCCAGGTGGATATACCAACATATCCTCAGAGCGAATTTCTATTGAAGACTGTAGTTTCTCACCAATCACCAAATAACCTTCAGTACGAGGGGCCCGGAATTTTTGCATTTTTTCACATTTTTTTAAATAAAATCATTAATTATCCCTGTAGGATGATAAAACTCACAGAGAATATGCGTTATTATACTGCTAATAATTCCTAAAAATTTCATTAGCCTGTCTTGATTAGTGTATTTTTGGCAAATATTTTTACGATTTTTTACAATCGGGACCCCTCCAAAGTGGAGCCTACCCAAGGCAAAGAGGTATAACATTCATAAGCCATTACAGCAAATGTAACTCAGACCTCTCGCATTCATATGTCATCACTAGGCAAAAGTCATGATAATATCGGCGCTCATTCAAAATCGCATGGCTATGAAGTCAGTGTATCTCTAATTGTAGGGTGATTTTTACGGATTGTTCAGTAGGCAATTTTTGGGGATATGAGGGAGAAGGGCGTATCGGAGGAAATGACACGGGACAGAGGTAGATGGAAGAGACTCATTAAAAACGGCGACCCCGAATAGGGATAAAGCTGGGAAGAAGAAGTAGTAGTTCAGGAGGCAAATTTTGAGTTGTTCATATAACACGTGGCTCGACATATAATCTTGTAGGTCCCTTAAGGCTGTAAATGTTAAATGTTGCAAGAAATTCCTCAAGCAATTTTACAAGTTAATCAATGTCTTTTGGTTTTATTCATGAATTAGGTAACAACTCGTTAAGTGCCGTGGTAGCCTATAATATATAATGTATCATTATATGGAATTATTCATATCATTTGAATTCACTGTTTAAAATCTCTCCTACAAGCTCACTATGAACACGCTGAAACTGAATCATAGTAACAGACAAATTTCTTCGTAAATGGATCCACATTATCATGAGCCCATTATATACAGCGATTTGCGTAAATAAAGAAAACACAAATGAAGAAACATGGCATATAAATGGCTCCAGCCAATCAAGACTGCTCTTACAATATGAAGACGCATTCACGTAGGAAAAGGTAAGAAAGACCTGTTGTGTTACCATAACATTGCTACACGTTAGGATCTATTGGGTGAAAGTAGCTGTATCGAAATTCCTGGAGGGAACATATATATAGATATATACATCATATATATATATATATATATATATATATATATATATATATATGTATATATATGTATATATATATATATATATATATATATATATATATAATATATATATATATA
>NC_087203.1:18274736-18302236 GCF_015104395.2 Macrobrachium nipponense
TGAACCACACGTGAGAGGGTGTGAATTGTAACGATCTAAAGAGGCTGATCCCTTTCAACAACTCTTGTGAAATTGGACTGGGACCGAAACACCAAGATGGAAGGCGAAATAGTCCCTTCAGTGCTTGCGTTCTCCTCAAATTTTAGGTCATTATCGCCTTACTTGTGACGAGAGTACGATAGGCAATACGCCACTCTTGTCAGGACATTAAAATGGCAGTTTCATGTTTTCATCTACGAGATGTCATTAAGGAAACAACAGAACAAAAGCCAACTCAACAATATCTTACAGTTATCCAAAACATCACAGCAACAGGTATTTTGCTTCACTCAATGTTTTACAAGAATCAGTTACTCCATTTCTTTACATTTGCCTTGCGTTTTTTAATTTTTTAACTCTCTCTCATGTTTCAAAATTTTCCCTCATGTTCTGGGACACACACACACACACACACACATACATACATATATATATATATATATATATATATATATATATATATATATATATATATATATATATATATATATATACACATATATAAAGGAACAGAGAACTGGTAACACTCGAATGTCATTATAAGTACCATGCGTTGTCTTGCAAGTGCCCTTTTGCAATGATGGCTGGATGACCTACAGTGTCATCCTTTGGACCTCATGAAAGGGCTTGTGGTCTGGTTAGGTTACAGATCACAGAAAGAGTGCTATGAAGAGCATTGGCACTGTCGGGCACATGGCTATACGACCTCTGATTTGTAGTGAGACTCCTCTCACAGAGACAAGGTAACAGGATGAGAACGAACGGGGAGTCTCATTGGCTTCTATGACTTCTGATTTCAACTGAGGGGGAGACGTTGTTTTTCCCAGCATTTGTACGTCTGCCAGCATCTGCAAAGAGCATTCAACACGTCATTTCCAAAGTTCACAAAGTAGGAATTTAATTGGAAAAGGGATTAAAATCTATGATGTTTGTTTCCCTGGCTCTAACTACTCCCTGGTGGCTAATGAAACTCTCTACCTGAACCTTTGGTGAATGGCACTCCTTAAAAAGTGCCCTCTCACTTCTCTAATGGTGGGGTCTGGTTGGCGCCCCCTACAAGCATGTGACTCTAACACGCTGGTAAGCTAGGCAGTCTGGTCACGTAAAGGCTTAGGCACAGACGTACTTGGGTTCCAGTTTCTTTTATGACTTGTGTCCGTTGGCCGAAGCTGGAGGATGGTGTCTGGTTGAGAGCTCTACCCCATTTCACCTGGTTTTTTGACAGTCAGCATCCTGGAAGACTATTTTCATTCTCGGAGATCTGTATTGTGTGAATATTGCAAGTGTGTGTTGGCAGCAGAGAAAAGTGAAATGATACTGTATTTGACCCTGTGAAACAAAATAGTTAATGTTCGTGCGAATCATTTCTGGGCAGTGGTCCTTCCCTGTCAAAGTTTTCATTTTCCGCGCATGCGCACTAAGGTTTTGCAGACTACCACTGGCGTTACGTCATAGAAACCTATGAATCAAAATGTGTGACACGAGTAATGACGAGGCGGCCTGGGAGGCGATTACGGAGATAAAGGAATATGTCGACAATGGAATACTTTTCTTTATTTATAACAAGTGAATTTTATGTCTCATGACGATATTTTTGCTATCTGCAATGATTTTTATGGTGAAGATGATGTAGCAAAGGCCAAATTATTGATGTATACAAAATTCAAATGCCCTGAAAATCGAAGACACACAGGGGAACAACTAAAAACAAAAAGGTAAACGACATTAAAGAAATGATTTCATTTTTGTCGCAAAATGTTGCTTCGGATGTCATATTTTGCATCACAAAATGTACGCAGGTGCCGTCTGTTTCGATGGAGTTTATAGACGCACCTTCAATGAGGTCGACATATGAGCTCTTGCGGATGAGATGGAACTCGTGTCTGCTAAGTATCATAGGCTTTCAACCAGGATAGAGGATGTGGAAAAAATTCTGGAGCAGAAGCAGGTGGTACCAGGCCCTGTGGATGCTAGAGTGAGTCCTCGCAGTGACTTACCTGCAGTGGATGATTATATTCATTTTGCGAGGAACACTGAAACCAGGATCGTCGATGGCAAAAGTCGTGCAGGAAAACGTTGGATCGACCAAAGACAGGAAGGGAGTGAGGAGGATAAGCAACAAAATCATTGAATGGGAGAAGCAAACCCTCGGAGGGGAAGTGCGACGTTCTTATGGATTTCGCCGAGTCCACAGCGACGAGGAGAAGAAGAAGAGAGGTGGAATATACCTGGGCACGAGTATAAAAAACGGAAGCGCATTACTGCAAAGAAAACAAGCTCAAGAAAGAGAAAATCAGGGCTATAAAGATAAGGGGTTGTTTTTGGACAAAGACGGCGTAAGCCTCCTATCATTGGGGAGAGTGATGGAAGCTCACTTAAGGCAGCTCAGCCTTTAAGGCATGTACATTTATTTGTCTCTAGGCTGCAACCTGACACTACTTCAGAGATGCTTCTTGGCCATGTTCTCGCATAGCGGGTTGTCACGACGGTTGAGTGCGAGCATGTTGAACAACGATTCACTCACTATCGATCTTTCAAAGTCATTATTAAAGAAATGCCACAAAGTAGGGTCAAGGATTTGTACAAACCAGAAAGTTGGGGTAAGGATATTCTGGTCCGTCGTTGGTATGATTAATCTCAATTTCCTTCTCTTTATAAATGGATTTAAGATTTACATCTTATAACTGTAGATCAGTTAGAAATAGCCATTTTGATGTAGCCGAATTAACTCATGTTTCTGATATAGTCTGTCTGCAGGAGACTTGGCTACCGGTGCAGGAATCAGACTACCTGAATAGAATAAATTCTGAATTTGCATATTATGCAGTTTCCCAGTTGATTTATCGAGGGAGTTGTTGGCTGGTCGTCCGTATGGGGGCGTTGCTTTTCTGTACCGAAAGGGCCTTGCTCTTGTATACAGCGAGTGGACACTCAGATGACAGACTGATTTGTATTGAGTGTCTATAGAGGAAAGTTGTATGAGGATTATCAACTGTTATCTGCCATACTCATACGGACAAAATGATGCAGAGTATAACTGTTGTTTAGCAAAAATACACTGTCTTATGTCAGATCACCAAATGGAAAGGTTTTGGTAGTTGGTGATTTAACGCTCACCCTGAATCACGGTTTGGTAACGAGCTGAAAGACTTTTTGTTTCACCCATTACGATTATTGTATTGGTGGATGTGTTGTGATCGCCCTCCGACACTTACACTTGGGTGAGTGACGCAACGGGCCACACCCGTTGGTTAGACCACCTTGTCTGCCCTCCTAGTCTTCTAACGCACATTAACAATATGTGTGTGTTGCATTCCATTATTGGATCAGACCATCGTCTCTTTCCATTTTCCACCACCTTTGAAGGTCTTCGCAACTACCTACGCTGGTAGAAATGAACTGACGTAGTCAGACGAAGTTTTATCTCGGGGATCTACTGCATACAGAGGTAAATCTGAAGAAGCTTTGAAAAAAACATTGAGTTGCCTTTGGAAACTCTACAATGCAACACAAGATCATGTCAAAACGAAGATCATTTAGAGCTATTGAGAAAATTTCTTCTGGACATAATTGGTGCACTTCAGCGGTCGTCTGAGTCTAAGGAGACGAATCACAGAGGTTTCAACCATATTCCTGGTTGGAATGACTTTGTAAAGGAATTCCATCATGAAGCACGGGATGACTATTTAGCATGGAAGGAATCTGGTAATCCAAGGGAGGGATATTTCTATGATAAAATGAAATTTTCTAAAGCTCAGTTCAAAGGGATGTTCAAGATTTTGTAGGGAATATGAGGAAGAAATTAGATCAAATATAATTGCTACAAGCCTGAATGGGAGTATGAAGAAACTTTTGGAGAGAAATAAAGAAGAAAGAAAATCCCGAACCTTCTTACCTGACATAATAAATAATGAATGGTTATGAAAACATTGCCGAGTTATGGAAACCGAACATTATTCTGAGCTGTTTAACGACCCTACTCATCCTGCTCCAGACCCAATGGAAAATCAAGGTCAGCGAGATGTTACAGGGACAAATTTCAATGAAATATCGAATGCTTTAAATTCTTTGAACACTTCAAGTAGCCCTGGACATGACGGGCTGACCCTTCAGCACTTAACCCAGGCTCATCCGGTACTTAGAGTTTTACTAAGTTTATTCGTCACTTCCTGTTTTTTGTCATTCCTACTTACCGAGAGCTCTTATTCTTGTTTTATACTCTCTCCTTTGATTAAAGATAAAATGCGGACCACAGTGACATTTCCAATTATAGGCCGAATTTGCTCTAGCCACTGTTATCTCAAAAGTTTTTGGAATGGCGATTATATTGGAGAGATGCAAAAAGCACTTATTGACAAGTGACACCAGTTCACTTACAAATCCAATCATGGAACGGAATGCCAGTTCATATTCTTAAACACGTAACCGAGGAGTAATAATGCTCGTAAAACACTGTATTTGCTTGTTTCATGGATATGTCTAAAGCCTTTGATAAAGTGTCTCATAAGATGTTGTTTGAAGTACTGTCAGAAAGAAATGTTCCTTGCTATATTATTAAACTGCTTCGGATGAGTGGTATAAACTCAGCAAATGATTGTCAAATGGGGCCATGTATTTTCGAGTGAATTTTCCACTTCATGTGGAGTGAGACAGGAAGTTACTTTCACCTTACCTTACCTGTTCATGTATATATGGATGACCTCTCACATAGGCTGAGTCAAATTAAAGTGGGATGTTATTTAAACAACATGATTTTAAATCATTTGTTGTACGCTGATGATATTTTTTGTTTATTTGCTCCTTCAGTAAGTGGGTTGCTTAGCAGCTTATAAACATTTGTTGTGATTTTATGTCTGACAGACTTCTATTGTTAAACGTAAGGAAGACCAAATGTATAATTTTTTCTAAGAGTAAGATCTGCCCAAGTAATATATCACCTATTGTTGTTAACTATGCACATATAGATTTTTGTACAGGAAATAAAGTACCTAGGATATTATCTTACTGCTCAAAATTCGGACGACGCCCATGTAGAATATTTGAATAGAGGTCTATGTGCAAGGGGCAATATGATTTCAAGGAACTTTTTTAAATGTAGCGAAGATGTCAAGAAAATGCTTTTTCAGAGCTTTTGTACAAGTTTTTATGGCATGTCTTTGGTTGTCAGAGCGAAACAACGAACTATGAATAAGCTGAGAGTTTGTTACAACGATAGCCTACGAAGAAAGACTCTTGCAAGGCATTCCGAGGCATGCAAGCGCATCTGCTCTTTTTGTGGCTTTTGGTCAGCCATCTTTTCAAGAACTGAGACGCAAAACCATAAACAAGCTACTTGCAAAGGCTGAAGAATCCGAAAACTGTATTATGAAGAGGGTTGCCCACCCAGTTTACTTGCATAATTCAATTATTTTCAAACACTGGAAAAGCCTCATTTATACTTAGTGCATTTGGTGCGCTCTTTATGCAATAATATAGTATTTCTTTGTTTTGTTCTGATGCTACATATGTGTGTGCCCTTTTAGTGGGAAGAATCATTTATTTAGTTTCATTATCCGCATCTCATTCATATCATAATTTTCCACCTCTCTTTCATAATCATTTCTCATACTTATTTTAAATTTTGTCCTCTTGGAGTGTGGAGACTTTTTATATAATTTGTGTGTGTATATGTATGTATTTTTCTATGGCCTTTTTATGTCCCGAAATAATAAAGCATTTGAATTTGAATTGAATTGAATTGAATTGTGTGGCTTGGTTGGCAGCCGTCTTGTATTGCAATTGAAAGATTTGTGTTCGATCCTGATGTGAGTTAGAGATTCATTCTCTTCCACACGTGATTTTGTTGATTATAAATATATATATATATATATATATATATATAATATATATATATATATATCTATATCTATATCTATATCTATATCTATATCTCATATCTATATCTATATCTATATCTATATCTATATCTATATATATTATATATATATATATATATATATATATATATATATATATATATATATATATATATATATATATATATATATCTATATCTATATCTATATCTATATCTATATCTATATCTATATCTATATCTATATCTATATATTATATATATATATATATATAATATATATATATATATATATATATATATATATATATATATATAACTATATCTATATCTATATTATATATATGTGTGTATATATATATATATATATATATATATATATATATATATATATATAGATATAGATATAGATATAGATATAGATATAGATATAGATATAGATATATGTGTGTGTGTGTGTGTGTGTGTGTGTGTATGTTGTTCGTTTCGCTTTTGCGAAAGACTGGTTGTCTCTTCTTACTACTGTCATTCGTAAGCATTCTGGTTCCTTCTTTTCTCCTCTCCTATGTGGTATCTTAGTACAGTGGTTCTTCTTAGAATAAAGGAGATGATTCAAACGGATAAGTTGATAACAGTAAAACAACTTTATTTCTGAACTCCATAACAAGAGAGACAGTTCGGTCGTGAGACCGTTCCGTTTGATCACTAGAAATGAACTGAAGTATTAGAGCATCACGTTGATAGCGATACATTAGCTATCTCAGCGATTCACATAAAAAACATACGTAGTCCGCCTGCTCGGAAGTTACAAGTTTCCGGCGCAGGTTAACAGGTCAACCGCTTCCCATGGAAGGTGTTATGAATAGTTGACAGAGATACAAATCGATGACATTTTCAAACAAACTTAAACCAGGCTACTGCAGGCATTGCATAGCGTGATCTAGATTTGTCTTGGTCACGTAGGACGCTCCTAATTCGCCAATGACCCCTCAGGTCATGGATTCTATTTACAGATATATAATTATCTGTTTTTTCAATGTATTCATTACATTAGGCTCGGACAGCTACCATTCAAGCCTTGAATAACAAAAGTTACTTTAAACATGGGTTCTTAGGAGTGTGCTCGTAACATATATTTAGATATAATCATAACAAGTGATTAAATGTATAAAAAGGTTCTGTTACATACCCTTTTTGGACATATTCATAAACAAAGAGAAATGCATGGAAAATATAGATCCATGTTTGATAATAATGATTATTGGGTACCAAAAAAAATCAAAAGGTAAAAATCAAATGTTAACATGTATACATGAAGATTATGGTAATAGGTAACCTGATTAAGAATAGCGGTTACTGGTAGATTATGGTAATAGGTAACCTGATTAAGAATAGCGGTTACTGGGTAGACACAAACATGATCATGGATAATTGTTAAAGAGTACTTCTCACTCCTTATAATAGATAAATATAATGGTACAATTGTATAATAGTATAAGTGTGCACAGATTAATACATAGGGCTGGTATATTTTATTCGGTGCCCGAAAAATACTTTTAGGAGTATATTAATATATATATATATTGGGCTACAATATTTTATTAGGTGCCCGAGAGATACTTTAACTGTTCAAATGCAAAGGCTTGAGTCTTTCTTGTCCTACATATTGCCAGTGTACAGACTGCTTTTCACACACAACACAATTCCAGACAATTTTCCTAGGCACCAAGTGAAATGGCCAGTTTCAGGACGGCCCTGAATGTATACGCTTTTAATGCAAACAGGTACGTCATCTGGACGTGACAACACGTTTCCTTGAAGATCCTTCTGTTTACGCCTCAGCCTACGCCAAGCAAATATGTTAACGGCGATAACCATTATTGCCGTCACGCTAAACACCCCAAGCAGCACGTAGTAACGAAGATTTTCTCCACCTGCATAAGTCGGTGACGCGTGGTTCATCGATATTACTAGAATGTTCGTTCACCAAACTCATTATTTGATTGATTGAGGATAACTGGCTGCGAAGTTCGGACAAAGCTAATTCGGTTTTGTGTTGCAAAAACTCAATTCTTTTACTTTGATTATTTATCTTAAGGCAATTTGAAATTCCTAAGCCCAGACTCGCAACAGATCCTAAGATGTTTAGTCCAGCCAAAATAAGCGGGTTGCGACGTTCGAGAGTATTGTGCCGCACAGACCACATCAGCAAGTCCCGAGCAAGTTCCTCTGCCTCAGCGGTTTTATTTTGTATGTCGTAAGATAACATTTCCGCAACGCTTAGGGTTTGAGCTAGCAATCTCTGAGTTAGCATGAAAATGACGTTGGTGCATGTCCCTCAACGAAACAGCAAACCTCAAAAACAGGTCATTCTTTAGGTTAAGGACGTCACATTCAGGCAAAAAATATTGCGGTGCATATCCACTTCTATGACTATATTACTCGATACAATAAAAATGTCCCTGGGTTCTTTCGATAATCGAGCCATGATTAAATTCTATTTCTTTCGTCTTAGCGCTCTTTCCATACAACAAAGATGTCTGAACAAACAGTATCACTCCTAACAATAACAGATTCATTTTGGAAACCTGCAATGAGTAAAATATATGTAATAACTCATGTCAAAGAATATGTTTACATACAAATATGATAGATATATATATATAAATTATTATACAAGTTTCATAAATACAACCATTTTTTCCCTCACTCCATCTACCTTTCTTTAGATTCTGATATGTGCCAATGGAACTATTCTCATATCAGTGGGATGGGATACATTTTGAACCCTAAATCTATTGGCCGTTAATGTTTCTAAAATGTTAAACCGGCCTTCAAACTTATGTGTCAGTTTGTAATTTAGACCTTTACGTACGTATACTTGTATGTATACCTTATCGCCCACGGCATATGTTCTAGTTGGCTTAGCTATTTTATCATGATTTCTTTTCATTATAATTTGTGCTTCTTCTAGAGATTCTTACGAAAGGTAATATTATATCGACTTATGCTTGCATTCCATAACATCCTTTAGAGGATTTGATAAATTGGTTGTAGGTGTAATACATGGAAAGGTGTTCTAGCTGGGATACCGTACAGTGCCTCGTGCGGTGTCTTTTAATAGACACATGATATGAGTGATTAAGTGTGCTTAGTACCGCAGGTATGGCAATGTCCCAGTTGGGGTCTGCCCCCCCTAAGGTGACCTTAAAAGTTTAAAACCTTACGATTTGCCCTTTCCACTAGCCCATTAGACTCTGGGTGATAGATCATGGTATTGATTTTCTTTATGCAAAGGAATTCGCACAAGGAGTTAAGGAAATGATTATTGAACTCCCCGCCCGAGTCAGATATGATTGTGTGTGGAATTCCATGTTTACAAATGTAGCACTCGTAAAACTTCCTAGCGCACTCGACTGCGGTTTTTGTTTTAAGCGCTATCAGTTCTGTATATCGAGTCAAGGCATCTATGATTACTAGGAGGTGCTTATTTCCTCTGTCGACTCCCCCTAAAAACCCTGTTAATAAATCTAAGTGTACTCTTTCAAAGGGTTGATTTGGCATGGGGTAAGCCCCTAGGCTGACAGGTGTCTTCGTGTGCCCTTTGTATTCTTGACAAGTGCGACAATTAGCTATGTGCTTTTCTATATCTGTAAGCATCGTATGCCAATAAAATAAAGATTTGGCTTTCTGTGACATGATGGAAAAACCCGGGTGTCCATGCAGTGGATTTTCATGCAAACCATTTTAAGACAGTGGGTATGAGTTGAGATAGGTACCACCACCTGGTTGTTATTCAACTGTGGTGTGTTGCGGGTTTTCCTCGTCACGGATCTACACAGGATATTATCTTGATTATATAATTCTGCTGCTTATACTTTATATATTCCTTTTCCTTCGGATTTCCGTTTAACGCGTTTATGATTTTTTCTATTTGCTGATCTTTTCTTTGTTCCGTCTGTAATAGTTCAGCACTCCAGCCCAGATCTTCCTGTTCAGATATAGTTTTAACAATGGGCGTGGAGGTTGAGATATCTATTAATTCAGCTAATGGCTCGGTACAAGATGACGAGGGGTTGCGTGATAATGCATCAGCAATGATATTTGCTTTCCCAGGTAAATATCCGATCCTCGCGCCAAAGTCTTGGATGATCATGTGCCACCGAGTTCGTTAGGGCTGTGACTAAAAGCCTCTAAAGAAGTCGGTTATGGGGCTTATGATCAGTGAGAACCTTGACGGATAACCGTTATATTATGAACTTAAAATGCACTAGTGAATTAACTAAATAGCTAGCCCTTGCCTTGTCTATTACTGCATTTTAATTTACCTTTCTCGGAAGGTCCTCAGGTTTACGGTGAATAAAAAGCTATAGGGAAAAACTGTTTATCATATTGTTGAAGCAATACCCCACCTACTCCTAGGTCTGAGGCGTCTGTTGCAATAAAGAATTCCTTACCGAAGTCAGGAAATTTCAAGATAGGAGAACTACACAGTTCATTTTTCAATTTATCGAACGCCTGTTGATGTTTTTCAGACCATATGAAATCTACGCCCTTCTTTATAAGATCGGTTAGGGGAGCGGCTATGATGGAGTAGTTCCTAATGAACCTCCTGTAATACCCGCTACACCCTAGAAATTGCTGTATTCCCTTGACGTTTGTAGGTATCGGAAAGTTACGGATAGCTGATACCTTATCATGGACTACTTTAAGACCTTGACTAGACACCGTGAAACCTAAATAGACTAGTTCTGTCTTAAAAAATTCACACTTACTTATCTTTACCCTTAGGTTATGCTGCCTTAGTCTTTGTAGCACTAACTCTAATTTACGTAGATGTTCTTCTAAGGTATTAGAAAAGATTACTATGTCGTCCATATAGGCATGTAGGATATCTCCAAACAAGTCTCCAAACACAATGTTTATCATTCTAGTAAAAGTTATAGGAGCACAACGTAAACCAAAAGGCATACGCAAAATTCATAATGTCCCCTGGCTGTGCTGAAGGCAGTGTATGGGATACTCTCTTCTTCCACGGAATCTGATGGAAGCCTTTTAGTAAGTCCAAACTGGTAAAATATTTGTTCTGACCTAGTAGTAGATAGAATATCGTCAGTACATGGCACTGGGAATCCGTCAGGGATTGTATCCTCATTTAAGCCACGAAAATCGACGCATATCCGCCAAGTTCGATCTTAACGGAAAATTATAAGGGCTGTTTGATTTCCTAATGACTCCTTCTTTTAGCATTTTACCTACTTCCTCAGTTATCTCATTCTGAAATTTCATAGGAAGTCTGTATGAAGGTACATAGATTACTTTCTGTTTGTCCTTTAGCCTTATTTGATGCTCGATGACATCCGTTTTTCCTAAGGTTCCATCCGTAGTGGAAAAATTTCTGCTGAATTTCTTCTTCTTGAATGTCCTTATTGATTTTATTTTTTATAGATTGCAAAAGGGATTCATCCGCAACTGATTGAGCGTGATTGATCTCACCTACGGTAAGAATGCGATGTTTATAAACTTCCACATCCAAGATATGTTGATTTTTGTGGATTACTAAAGTGGTATTCAAATTGATTACAGACTTCGATGTTACATTGTTGTTGTGAGCCGACTGTATAAATGGCTTGTGGTGCGGATAATCCGTGTGTTTTCAAAGTGTCGGAAAGGATTAACATTTCAGATCCCGGCAAAGTTTTCTTTACACGCACTAATATGTTCGAAGTTACGTTCGGCTCGAGAGTTTGCGTGCAAGCTGATATTACGGGTGAGCGAGAATTCTGTTGGGTCGCATGGATTATTTCTTGTTTTATGAGACAAGTGATTGGTTCTTCGATATATGTTACTACTCAGCCTGTCTCCTTATTATCTAAAACTGATTTTAGGGTATTAGAAGACTTATAGAAGTTTCCTTTGATATACACGCCGTGTTTTGCAGGGGCTAAGGTAATATCTTGAGTGCCCATAGACGGGTATCCGATAATTACTGCGGGATACATATTAATGTTTTGTACAACGATAAAGGGATCAGAAAACGTGCGCTTACCGACCTTGTACTGAACATGAGTTACTCCTACCACATTTAATTCATTATTTCCTATACCCGAGAGTCTTACTCCGGACTTAGAACTATAGGGAAGTTTGAAAAGAGTAAATGATGAGTCCTCAAATCCATGATATTACGTGGACTACCAGAATCAAAGAACAAAGTAAATGACTTATGGTCCAAATTTACTGCATGTAAGGTTGGTCGTAACTCGTCTTGACTTATAATTGCGTGAATTTGTTGCAAATCTACGGGAACCTGCACAGATTTTTTGGATTCGGCCGTGTGTTTCATAGGAAAATCGATTGCCTCACAATGATCTGATAAAGATTAAACTGATTATTTGATACAAAAGATGTTGATATGGATGACCCAACATCGTCCTCTCCCCCCTTGGAGCTAAACTACTTGGCATTTGCATTGTTTAGCACTCCTTGAAAATTCGCTTGACCTTGCAAGTTCTGGCTAGACGGCCCAGGAACAGAGGTACCTGAAGCACGATTTGTTTGTTTCTGCTGTTGAGCAGCATTTCCGTTTGCTTGTTTCTTTTTATAGTACTGAGGACCCTTCTTTTTGTTTGCATTGGCAACTGTTTGCGTGTTTGTAGGATTCTGCTGTTGATTCCGCGAGAAGCAACAATTATATGAATGAGTGGAACTATTATGTATTGAACAAAAACGCGTCCGACAGTCTGAAATCATGTGACCTGGTCGTTTACAGTTATAACAAATCATCCCTGCAGCTTTATTATTATTATGTACCACGTTCACTTGTTGTGGCTTATTCTCATTTTTTGCAAAAACTTGAGTAAGAGAGGGATCAAGGTCAGTACATTTAGACATGTGTTTTTTTTATTTGTTTATACACATCTAATTCCGTACTGTCGGGCTGCAGCTTTTTGTCAAAACACTGCACTAAAGCTTCAGGCAACATGGCTATAATGGTCGTGAGGTATATGAGACGGATAAAATCTTTCACGGCGATTCTGGCACTCGTAACCCACCCGGAGTTACTAAACTATCTTGATATTCATTTAGCCGGTCGACAATTAGCGCCCCGTGCCCGTGCGCTCGGACAACATTAAGCTGAGTCATAGAGGCTTGGTTAAGGATATTTCTTAATGCCAATACTACATCTAAAGCCTCTTCACCCCCATACACGGCACGTAACCTAATTTTGAACTCGTCCCATGTAGCCGCCTCTTGGAAAGAAACACCTCTTATGTATGTATGTATGTCCTAAAATCCGTTCCTAACAAGATATTTTTGAAATAGTTCACTTCCCACAGAATCACCTCATCGGTTATATAATATTCTTTGCATGATACTCGACCACATTATACCCCTTCCTGTCGGATATCTTAAACTTTTCTTTGGTATGTAATAGCATTATCTCGAGATGGGAACTTGATTAATCCTAACAAAATTTCATCTTAGAAGTAAAAAACATTTAGAGGTACTTTAAAAGTATGCAACGTCGTAAGCCATAAAACTAAATGCATATTGTTTTCTAATCTCATTTGAAACTGCAAATCGGTTCAGATAACGATGCACGTACCGCAATTAAACAGATGTTTTTCGAAAGGATCCAAAACTCGTTTGACTAAATGCACAGGCTAGGTACGAGCTGAACGCAATCAATTCTTATCTGTATTATCACTGCGTCATACGTTCAGAGTCTGTATTGCTTTAGATGCCTGATAATAGAAAAACTGAATTGTAATATTTATATATTTATCAGAAATTGAGAAAACAATACTTTTAAACACATTATAGTTATGAACAATTTTCTCCTACAATACTTTTAAACACATTATAGTTATGCACAATTTTCTCCTATAAAAAGTAATTTCAGTACAAATTAAGGTAAAATTACAGAAGAAAACAAGGTATATGATACAAGGTAACCATTTTTACTCACTGTTATTCGTAATTTCTTATGAAATGGTGAAATTTAGTTGACTTCCATTTTACTTTAACTATGTAACCTTAACGACATTCCTTTATTTACTGAGGTCATACCATATCATCTGATACTAAAGTAAGAGGAGAGAGACACCATGGCAAAGAACATCTCCAATAAACAGAAATAGCTCCCTGAAATCGTGGACGAAAATTGCCTTTAAAAGAAAACCATATGCTCGAAAAGGCTCGTATCAAAATGCATGAAAGCCGCCGGAATTAATAAACCATAAAGACCGAACCCTTCTCGTATGCAGATGAAAACTGATGACATAGCTGAGTCTAGTATAGACCTGAATACAATGTTTGTGTTCCTCACAAACTTTTAATATGTAATAATGTCTTATGATACTTCCTCTAACCATGATGCTTTAGTATAAGTCACACCATTTTCTTTTATATCCGAAAGAATTCTCATCGTCATGGGAGCGAAGGAAATTCTTCAGAGACCTTCAAGCAGCATATCGAGGCGACCTGTCATCCACCATACTCCCCATATTTAGATTTTGTTTGTAAAAGTTGATAACTTTCGACACAAATCTAAGTACCCAATGGTACCAACGACCCCGTGTCAAAATGCATAGTAAAGGAGAACCCATCCAAAACTAACATCAACGAGAGAGAGAGAGAGAGAGAGAGAGAGAGAGAGAGAGAGAGAGAGAGAGAGAGAATTTACATGGGATCAACAAAGAAATCCACAAGCCTCTGTTCAAATGGCCTTTAAAGAGTTTGTGTGTATGTGACCTCGAGAACGTCTGGGGAGGTGAAAAGTATGTTTGTTGTGTGTATGTGTGTGTGTGTGTGTGTGCAGGGGAAGGGGCATTTAAATGATATCCCGAGGTTGTTGGCACTTTTGTCTTTTCATCAGCCATGCGTTTTTTTAATTTTTTTTTTTATTTTGAATCTCTTTTGTCTTAGGGTCAAATATATAAGACCCATCTGCAGGTTTATGGGAGAGTTTATATTGATAAAGTGATTTATTTATTCTGTGTTAAAAGATTCTATTGCCATCTTTTAGATGTGGGGTGATAACACTATAACTCACCATTAATTCATAGAAAAGGTAATACGTGAACTCTTTACTAGTATCATGCATAAATGTCTCCACATATAATATATATCAATGGAATGTACTGTAACTTGGGAAGTTAAATGGATTTTACAATGTGTGTACACTATCTGATGATTTTTTTAGTGTTGAAAATCGGTAAGTTTGAGCAAAATGAAACCAACTGCTGCTGCCAACCTCTGTCTTGACAACTATTAATCAGAAAATCAAGTGACAGAAGAAAGAAATTCATGGGATTTTCCTTGTAGATCATAATATCCTTTACATTTCAAATCGTCCGATCACACATGAACTGACATAAGAATATACTAGTTGTTTTCCTGTATTTCAGTCAGTAACTATCAATCGGAAATGCAGGAAAAAATAGTATCAATAGACGGGAGACAGAGAGAAGAGAAAGAAGAGAGAGAGAGAGAGAGAGAGAGAGAGAGAGAGAGAGAGAGAGAGAGAGATATGGGGAGTGGGACACGGTGGGGGCTCGATATCTAGAATAGATCTATGATGAATCAAGATAGAAAAAGTGAAGTACCAACTCATTACTTTAAGGTTAGGTTCTCTTGTTTCTGGGGCGTAAAAAAATGGGATTTTGTAGCAAATACTACTCATTTATTCAAACTTTAATCTTACAGTGCCGTTGGTGAGCTCAGCATTTCTCTCTCTCTCTCTCTCTCTCTCTCTCTCTCTCTCTCTCTCTCTCTCTCTCTCTCTCTCTCTCTCTCCACCCCGACCACTGACTCCCTCACACTACATCCTCCCCAGCCCTCCGGTTTTTATTTTTTTTTTATTTTTACGGTAATTCATGATTAATTCTGGTTGGTCTTTATTTTTCATATATACAGTTCTCAGATTCATGTCTCTTTTTCAACGGATTATTGCTTCTGTTATTTATTTTTCTATTCCTAAGAAATATTATGAAACCGCGTTCAATCATTCTCTCTCTTTTTCTGCTCCATTCACAATATTCATAAATGTTTTGGATACTCTTAAACAGATTTGCTTTCATGAAGACATTGGCTTCCAAAATTGTGTTCATTTTTTAAACCTTCTGAAGAATAGTTGCGAGATACTCTTCAAAACATTCAACAATAGTTACAGTTAAAAATTATTGTATTTCTTTGTTACCAAAGGTTTTTAAGACTTACTGTTATATTATTTTTCAAAATTACCTAAATATTTCTCTCGCAGTAAACCTTTATCTTTGAAAATTCTATAAATATTTTGTGGCGTTTTATACTCTTTGCTGCGTATTGTTGAAGTTCCCTGCCTGTTCCTGGTATCTGTACCATGAACTCGGTAAATGATTTAAGGAACGACAACTTCGAGCATCAATAACTGCCTCAATGTTGGTTGTTTACAATATTAACACTGCGCGAATATATGTGTGTGTGTGTGTGTGTGTGTGTGTACGAGAGAGAGAGAGAGAGAGAGAGAGAGAGAGAGAGCGAGCAGTGAACCTTAGAAATAAGGTAGTATTGCAATACAATGAGTTTCAAGCACAGGGGCATTCGCTGGTTCTCGATTTCGTGGGTCCTGCAGGAGTGGTGCTCTTCCTCATCGCAAGGCCGGCTTAGGACTCTTGGCGAGATTTGCATTGGGCATCGATGGTTTCCCTCCGCCGGTGATGATCCCATCAGGAGCGTTTGCTTTCTGTCCACTGGCTGTTCAGTAGGACATCTGGTGATAGACTGTTGTTTTGAGTTTGAGCATGAAATTCTTTGCGTTTTCTCATTCATTACAGCCTTTTTGGTGACAGTAGGGTGTGTTCGTCAGCATCTGCTTACACGTTCTCGTTCTGTGTAGATTGTTCTCCCAGTACTGCTATGGAAGGTCTTCCTGGCGGAGGCGCTGACGAGGGACTCGCCCCTTGTTTTAGGGCAGCTCCTCATATTGGTTGCTATCATGCTCACGGATGACGAGCACTTGGTAGGCTCTTGGTCGGTTCGTGAATTGGTTATCATGGTATCGAATTGGTTATCATGGTATCAGCCATTTTCTTTGACCCATCAGTTTATCTAACCGGAATCAAGATGCGTTTACGTAACGACATAGTTCCTGGCAGAGTCAAAATAATAGGGTCTGCTCAACTCGGCAGTGGGGGCGGAGCTAATACTGTGACGTCAGAAGAGTAACACTACCCGTGCTTCTCCATTGAATTACTTAAAGAAACTTTAGTTTTTATACATTTAATCCATATCGCATGTTTTTTTTTTTTTTAATATCTGATAAAACCTGTAAAGAGGTCACATGCTTGATATTTTTTAATAACCATTCAAAGTATATAGGGTCTGCTCAACTCGGCAATGGGGGCGGAGCTAATACTGTGACGTCACAAGAGTAACACTCCCGTGTTTCTCCACTGAATTACTTAAAGAACCCTTAGTTTTTATACATTTAATCCATATCGCATTGTGTTTTTCATAAAATCTTTATGATAAAATCTGTAGAGGTCACATGTTTGATTTTTTTAATTCCCATTCTCTCATTTAGTCACCAAACCTAGTTTTATTGCACAAAATATACCAGTTTGAACGCACATAGCTACTCCAGCTTTCTTCATATGTTTATTCTTTACTTATTTATTTACTTACCTATATACTGGTTTGCTGTATTCTCTTCAAGTCCATTTCTTTTAACATGACAACTCTCTCTCTCCTCTCTCTTCTCTCTCTCTCTCTCTACTCTCTCTCTCGCTCTTCTCTCACAATCGTCTTCTCCCTCCTCTTGGTCTCTCTCTCTCTCTCTCAGGTAGTAATATTTTACATGGAAGATTTTAAATAATTCTTAAGAAATTTATTTAGTTCTGTCACCGTGTTCATACCTCACTTTGAAAAGCAACTTTTTATATGATAAAGGTTAGAATGATTGATTAATTATATTTTCCAAATCTTATCGTGAATACTTATTGTTATGCAATAAATACAAAGAAAATGTGGATACAGGCAGTGTAAAAAATTTCAGTTGCATTTGCACGACTTGGCCACAAAAAAAAAAAAAACAATATCAAAAGTAAAAGAATTACATCATTTACGATATAAGGTATCAAAGGAATAAATGATGAAGAAAATGATACAGGGAACACATTTCCAGCAAATTTCTCATTAGCACTTCATATCACATAAATATACTTCCGAACACATCAGTTTACATATAACACAAACTGTATACATAAAGGTATTAATTATGCATGCCTCAAACAATTATAATATTTTCGAAAAAAGTACAAAAAGTTATTCGTCAGTCTGGCTGGATGTATCTGATGACGTTTCACAAGGGGCGGGGCTAGATTTCAGATCTCCCACGAACGCTTAATTTTTTATAATTTTTGCGTGCGTAGATAATATTTTCTGTGCACGGTTATGGTTTTGAAAATAATTGTAATTGTAATGTGTCATATACCAATTGAAAGGGCATTCTTTGTACTTTTACATGGTATATGGCAAAACGTAATAAGATGAAAAATTATGTGAGAAAAATGTGGTAAATATTTACATAAAATTTAAAATTTTGGTCCGTCTTTGACCTAGAATTCCTCGAAAATTTCTGAGAACACCTATCAATTTTATTTATGCATTATATAGTAAATTTTATCAGCTTTTTAATCCCTATTTCAGTTTCTTTCTATCATCATTCCTTAGTCAGATACGCTACGAAATGTGAATGTATGTAGGTTGACGGATGAAGTAATTGCACATTTTTGTGTGTGTAGATAATTTTTCTGTGCGCGCTTGTGGGTTTGAAAGTAATCGTAATTGTAATGTGGTATATATGATTTGAAAGAGCATTCTTTGTACTTTAACGTAGTAACGACAACATGCAATAAAAGGAAAATTTATATAAAAAAACGCCATCGCAAAAAATAGTTATATGAAAATGTTATCGCAAATATAGTTTCATAAAGATATGGTCCTTTTGTAACTGATGACGTTTCACAAGTGGCGGGGATAGGTTTTAGTACCGCCTCGTGAGCAGACCCTGTATATTTTGACTCTGTTCCTGGGTCTCTGGCAGCTACTGAAAGTTCGCCCTTCTATAGAAGCCTATTGCCGTTCCATCCACCTGTCAAAGAAGTTTCCGTCTGTGTGAGATGAAAATGGCCTCCCAGGTGTATGCCATCAGGATCTCCGTTAGTTTCTCAGGGACCTTTGCACGAGCTATAGACGATATCCAGTGTGACTTCGATGGTTTCCAAATTCAGTAAATTCCATGTCCAGAAAGAACCTAAGAGTTTCAATAAAAGCGGCGGTGAAAATATATGAAGGGATTGTTGAGCCTTCTGTCCTTCACGGCAATAGCTCATCCTTGTTGCATGTAAATGAAAGGAAGAAATCTAAAGCTTTTGAGAAGAATTAAATGCATTTGATGCACTGACAGAAGACCTGTAAATGTAAGAAATGAGTAGATAGGTAGAAGTGGTAATAAAGATAACTAAATTGAATAAGGCCTCCCTGATAATTACCTTGCTTTTCCATTGTGCTTGTAAAAAGTAATTTATATGTATATATAAAATATTTTATACACATATATATGTATATTTATATATATTAATTTATATGCCGTTTAGGGCTACTTTCTCTCTTATCAACTTTTATTTAAGCCAGTGGGATTATTTGCGGAGATTGTCTTTTTGTTCAGATTTTGAATCAGTCTATATTTCGTCTCTTTCTCTTATGTTAGGCTTCTCAGGAATGAAGAGCAGTTAGTTGCGTTTCCTTCCATTTGCTTCTTATAGTCGAAGGATGGTTTCCTCACCTATCGGGGGAGTGTTCAGGAATACGTGTGGTAGATAGCGACGCCTAGGATGTAAAACGTGACGTTGGAGTGATGGATGTTATAATAGAGGAAGTAAGGGAGACAGTACCATGGAACATATTGTATGCGGATGATATTGTTCTGTGTGCAGAGAGCAGGGAAGATCTGGAAGTGAAATTGAGAAAGATGGAGACAAGTACTGGAGACAGATGAAATTGGAAAGATGGATACAAGTACTGGAGGACAGATGAATGAGAATAAGTAGATCTAAGACAGAATATATGTGTACCACCACTGAGGGGGATGATAGAGAAAGTATTCAGCTTGGTGGAGAGCAAATAAGGAGAGTTTGATAAGTTTAAGTATTTGGGATCTTTTGTTAACGCTGGAAGAAGTATGGAAGAAGAAGTAAAAACATCGGGTACAGGCAGGCTGGAATAACTGGAGAGCGGCCTCTGGAGTTCTTTGTGACAAAAGAGTGCCGCTTAGGTTAAAAGGAAAATTTCACAAGACGGTGGTAAGAACAGCAATCCTGTATGGTACGGAAACAGCAAGCATGAGGAAAACAGAGCAGAAGATGATGGATGTGGCAGAAATGAGAATGCTTAGGTGGATGTCTGGGGTGACAAGAGAGGATAGGATCAGAAATGACTACATAAGGGGGTCGACTAAGGTGGTGGAAGTATCAAAGAAAGTGCAGGAGGGGAGGCTGAGATGGTATGGACACCAGTTGAGGAGAGATGAGGACCACGCTGGGAGACATACTATGGGGGTGGAGGTGCAAGGAAGAAGAAGAAGAGGGAGACCAAGAAAGAGATGGAAGGACTGTGTGAGAGGAGACTTACATGAGAAGGGAATTGATGAGGCAGAAGCGCAGGATAGAAATAGATGGAAATGGCTCATCCGAAACGGCGACCCCATATAAAAATGGAACAAGCTGGAAGAAGAAGATATATATATATATATATATATATATATATATATATATATATATATATATATATATATATATATGATATGGTACATACATACAAACACGCACACACACACACACAAATATATATATATATATATATCTATTATATATATATAATATATATATTATATTTATATATTATTTATTTTTAATAAAATTAAATTATAAAATTAAAATATTATTATTAATTATTATAAATTTTATTTTAATATATATAAGGATATATATATATTATCATATTATATATCTATATAATAGTTTTTAAGGATTTGATCGCCGGGGGCTTACATGTTACGTTCATAAGAGTGTCAGAAACAACTACAACTTAAATAATTTAATGTAAAAAAATTTCAGGTGGCAAGGTTGTGTAACGGCCTTTAAAAATAATCTCATGGTTTACATTAATAAGAAAAAGAAGTTTTTTGAGGGGGAATTTTCATTTCATTAACGTTCTGAATATTGGATCAGGATTTTTCAAAATAAGGTAAACAGCAGCTGCTATTGACGATTCAATAGAGAAAATAAAATATACTCAATTTTTGGTGGGGCGCTGAAGCTCAGTAAAGCAATATATAATTATGTTTTGATAAGTATGTTGCTTGTTTGTTTGAATTTATTGTTTCATGTTTATAAAGCCTTACTAAATAATGAATTATACTCGCCAACTGTAGGACTAATTGCATAGAGAATCTCTTACAAAAGACAACATTTAATCACACAAACAGGCAAAACACACGCGCACACACACACACACACACACACACACACACACACACACACACATATATATATATATATATATATATATATATATATTATATATATATATATATATGTGTGTGTGTGTGTGTGTGTGTGTGTGTGTGTATATGTGTCTGTGTGTGCATGTGTTTTGTCTATTTGTGTGATTAAATGTTGTCTGTCGTAAGAGATTCTCTATGCATAGACAGAGACCCACGTACAAGACTGCATTCCCTCTTCTGTGTTATCTAATACAGACTATCACCATTGAAAATGTATTTATTAATCCAAATAAAGGAAGTTACAATATATTCTATCATTGGAGGCGAATTTAGAGACTTGTTTTTCTGTGATGTGCCGATTTTACCTTAAACCGGTTAACAATAAGTGATGAGGCAATTGTTCCCCCCTGAGGCTCATCTCTTTTCCTATCTCTAGGAAAACTCTGTCATCGTCAGTGGCTTTAGTGTGGTGGTTGTTGTGGGGCTGAGGCTCTAAGCAAGGTGCTGTGGACTGTACAAGCAATTGCACGGAGGTGAGAGGGTACTCTGCTGATTAGGAGGTGCCTATGCAATAGTGTGGGCCAGCACGCGGCACTCCTATTAAAGAAGTGTAATGGGGTTCTGAAGAACTAAATAATTCAAAGCCATATAAGTGTAATTAGTGGGTTTGCTAGGTAAAAATGGTGTGGATTGGTTCACGAGGAACGATTAGGTTAAGCTTGCATCAGGCGATCAATTCAAACCAATCGTTCATAAGCTGATTGCTTACTGCAGTTATTAATTTCTCATACTTATTGGTTGATAGCACATATGTGGAGGTGTAATGACACAGAATTTGGTTAACATGTTCATGGTCACAGAGGTAAGGGTTAATTCAGAACAAGTAAATTAATCGCAAAATCTGCAGTGTACAGGAACGCGAGTGAGCGGCGTGGAAAACACAACAAAATTAAATAAAATTGTAATTAAAATCAGCGCGGTAAGTGCAAATATTAATAAGCACAGACTCTTAAAATGTATCGTAAGTTTGTTCCGAAGAAAGTAAGTGTTTTAAAGAACAGGTTTGTTTTGTTCCGAAGAATGATAATTTGTTCAAGAAAAGGGTTCTGGTTTATGGCTCTCCTTCTGGAGAATTGCGTTCAAATTTGGCTCTCGATACCTGCTAAATCGAGGAGCGGGCCGTGGCAAACACGGTCATTAAAAGCATCTGTATGCTGTATTTTAATAAGGGTTTGTTTTTGAGTCGAGCGGGGAGCACAAAGGCTCAGGTTGTGTAATACCTTCGTAATTATTGTGTTTGTTGAGGCAGTCAGTTAATAAAGCGTATAGTTTGTACCCACACAAATTCACAGACTTAGCTTCAATGAGGAATGAATGAATGCTACTGCTCTTATAGTTAAATTTAAAATGGAAGGTTCCCATGTTGGGTAAAAAATTAAATACTATCAGTAATGATATGAGAAATAATATAGAAAGGGTCTTTCGTTTGACTTAGAAGGTTTTAGAGTGACTTTGTGACCGCGAATGTATTCGTGAATTTATGAGTATGAGGCAAGGCCGCCTAGCAAATCAGAATAGAACTAACGTACACACGAACTCGTCTTTGTTCAAAAAATTAAAAGGAATGTGAATGAATGACACATTTATATGCTAAAATTAATAATAATCAAATTTATAAATGTTAATTCAATTCACTTGGAATCTTATAGGGTTAGAATTAATTCTTATATAGATTTGAGACAAGTCTAGATGCTCGCTTCCACATCCACAGGCTATTCTATTATGGGGACGAGGTTCGTTGGTTCGCTCAGGTGTGCCTTGGAAATGGGTTGGTTGCCAGATATGTCTTTCTAGCAATAGAGGTACTCTTACCTGAGATATGGCAGCATCCAACATGTGGTCAATATTCGTAAAAAGAAAGAAAGGAGGTCTAAAAGTAACTTAATTGAGAATTTTAAGAGGACATCAATGTCTACATTAATTGACTATAATTACATTTGATCAGAAGAATCACATAAGGGCATAGGCATAGGTTTCGTGGCACCTTCTTATGCTAAATGACAGTGCAATTGTATCACTTACTAAAATAATGTTCTAAGAAATACCTTAAAAGAAAATATGCGGCCGACAAAATAAACTCATGTAAATTATATCTTGAGGAATCTTCAATCATCGAAGCTGGATGAAAAGAAGGGCACCGTGGATGCAGGGGATAACGCAGCTTAACACAGATCTCTGCAATACGAAGAAGCATGCGATCACTTGAAGTGTTTCAACAAAAGGCAAAAGTTAATTCATTTGCTGAAGGCAGAGTGTCGAGTCATTCAATGTAAAATGTAATGCAAACTGGATCTAACTTGTAGGTAATTCAACACAGTTGATATTAACACAATTGCAAGGCCTTTAAGGGTTATTGCAGGGAAAGGGATGAGCAGTAAGAAATGCAGTGAAAGACTATATTCTGATAACTTCAAACACTTGCACTGTACCTGGATTCCTGAGATAGCTGTCTTGAATGTATACCCTTGAGTCTCAACTGACTTGGGTTCAGCACGGGCGATGCAACGGCTGAGTTAGAAGCCATATAAGATTGAGCCTGATGGATGGGGTCAGACTGGCTCACAGCCGCTTGACCTCTCTTTCAGCATAGATGCGTTTTCACTAACTGACCTCTCTCTCCCTCCATGACCGCGCTAGGGTCAGGCTCTCAGCCATAGCTGGTTACTCAAACCCTGACCTCGTCTCCTCCATGACCCAGCGCTAGGGTCAGCCTCTTCCCGGGCAAATTTTTGAGTTGTTTCTTGTAGCCCGTTGGGCATCAGAATCCGTGCGAATCCCGTCTGGTCTCCTTTGAAGCAGATCGAGTGTTTTTCCAAGTCGTACCTGCGAAGGAAGATAATCGGCAGAGAAATGCTGGCAGGAAATTAGGATAATAGAAGGTCATTGAGAGAGAGAGAGAGAGAGAGAGAGAGAGAGAGAGAGAGAGAGAGAGAGAGAGAGAGAGAGAGAGAGGGAGGGGGGGGGGGGAGTTGTCAAGGCCTAGACAAAAGGCTTATTAAATTTGGAATTTCCTGGGCTTGGCTGCAAAGGTGCTTCATCTACTGTCCGGATGGTCCAGACATTCTCCAAAGCCCTGTGCTTGTTGAGACGTGCAATGTTTTAAATGCAGAAGGCTGTATTAGAGTATTTGTGAAATAAATATCCGAAGAAATATATATATATGTATATATATCATACGTACATACATGCTTATATACATACATACACACGTACATACATACATACATACATACATACATACATACATCAGAAAAACAAATAAAGATTAACACACTCGTACATTCTCTCTGTTAGGCTTCAAGAATGTCTGTAAAGCCCGTAAGAGAAGTAACATACCCCGTCGTCTCTCAATAAATTTAAAAGTCCTTCCAGCGAAAGCCTTTTAAATTTAACGAAAAGGATTCATGACAAAGATATGTGCGCTTCTGAAACGAAAATGATCACTTCGCCATCTGAGCGCCGTCCTCTTGAGAATTTTCAGGGATTTCGTTCTGGTAACTTCATTCTTTCCATTAAGATCCCGATCTTGTTCATCGGATTAACTCCGAAACTTTACAACATTGTAATTAGAACTATTGTCTCTACCAGAAGGAAAGCTTCGCGTTTCGTTCAGTAAAGGAATACGTGTGGATGCCAGAATACTTTGTATGACAGCTTTTTTACCTATATTTCTTACATTTCATATCTCAAGGTATGCAAATCATCTTTGATTGTAATACTATATCACTCAGTAGGTGTAAGGAAATGTCACTGTTCCTGAAAACTCCGTTTAATCTGTAGTTGATAAATAATAATATCTCACCGATAGCTTATTACTTCAATCACAGAAGCAATTATGTTGATTTCTTTTTCCATTTTCTGTTTCCTGACCTAAGAGCGATTTTTTTTACATGGCCTCCGATTTGACGTGATTGACGGTAAAGCGTGAGACAAATGGGAATGCGTTTATAGGTGATTAAAATTTCTTTTATCAATAACATTCTTGTTAGGTAATATGGAAGCGTTGTTCAATTAAGAAAAGAAATCCACTCCATTATTTAATCTGTTCCCACTTCGTTCCCCTTTGGTCGAGGGAGAAAAAAAGTAGAGTTTAGACTAGATACAGATCTTTCCCATTCTAGACATAACTCGCACAAAGAGAAAAAGGGAATGATATTTCTTGTGTGAAATGTCAATGATAAGAACGCTTTTAGTGCGGACATTGGTTTAGGAATCCAAGGTAGCGAAAGGGTGAGTTCTCAAACTTTCTTATATTTCTTTTTTTGTGACCGCATTTTGTCAGCTACCAAACAAATATCTAAATTGTCGCCAATAGAGAATACATCCCAATGTACATCCCATGAACATTTCTCCTCCTATCATTTTTTTAGGTATAATAATGTCCTACCGTCTAAAACACTCTAGTCCTCGTTTTCGTCAATGCTAACCTTTTGAAAAAATATTTTTGTATCTACAACTTTCGCTCTCTCAATTGTACAATTTGTATTTCAGTTATGCTCATGAGTAACCTCAAAAGAATCAACTTATCTCGTCTTCCTTTTATTTGCATTAAAGGAAAGGACAGAATTCAAAGGAGTGTCTCATATGTGACAAAGATAAGTCAAAGAATCGATTGATGCGCTTCAACTCTTGCATACTGTATCTTTTTTTTGTTTCCTGCTGTATGATTCACGTCTTATTTCATCAAAATATGACCTGCAACACCTAACTCAATATCTTTAGATTTATTTACTTTTCACTTATTTTCGGAATCACTCGATCTTGTCGTCCAACTCCCTTTTATCGCTGTCGTAAACGCTGAATGGAAGAGCGACCTGATGTTTGGGTCGGGAGCCCCCAATGGGCCGTTATTCAATTTTAAAGCGTAAGAACTCATTTGATAAATAATCATTATCATTCAGAGAATCTTTCATTTGGAGTTTTGGCTGGTGTCTTTTACCATCACAATTACAAGTCATTGAACAAAGTAAAGAAAGGATTGAAATACATTATCTAAACCATAATATAATAGGTTCATTCAGCTGGCAGCGACAGCTTTCTTGTCGTGGATTCCTGCTGTCTTCGTTCTACAAAGGCTCCCTTGGATAGCGTTTTTTGGCAGGATTAATTAGTCAATCAGTTAGACGCTCAAGAGCCTCAACAATTCAATCGCCACTCCCTCAACCTTCTGAAATGACCGTTTGAAATGCAGTGAGAGTGGGGGAGAGGGGGGGGGGGGGGGGGGGGAGGGATGAGGGTAGCAAGACAGTGAGTAGAATCTCCTAAGATGTCGTGTCTCTAGAATTCCGTTAGCAACAATAATGGGTTATGGAAATGCCGGGCACAAAGGAATGGAATAATGAGAGAGACTACCCTCATCTCTCTCTCTCTCTCTCTCTCTCTCTCTCTCTCTCTCTCAATTTCGGTTTACAGTAATTTTTAGTATGATTTGAAAGGACGTTGGAAGGTTTCTTTGTGAAATTGACCTAACTCTAAATTTTTTAATTAATAAAATGTTAAGTTAGGAATTTATTTCAATTATCTGGTCCTGCATCTCTTTATATGTTATAGTTTTATGTAATTTGATATTCCAGACAGGCATCAAAATTATGATCACCAAACTCAACGTTTCAAATTGTATTCAATTTGAAAACTGGATATTTGGAAGAAATATCCTCTGCCGACAACCCAACGACGTGCAGACTGAACGGAAGAGTATAAAAGGAAATATATAACGCGTCGTTTCAGACTTATATATATATACACACACACACACACACACTTTGGTCTTTAGAGCACTTAGGTATGCTTCTGACTGGAAATCTTTCCACACTGAAATTGAATTTTTACAAGATTATTTTTTAACTAACTCGTACCCTACGGAGGTATTTTATAAAATGGTAAATAAATTACTTAACTTAAACTTCACGGAAATACCCTTCATTTGATGTACCAAATTACCCATATACGCCACTTTCCATATTTTTTTTTTCAAAAATAAATTAGGAGACCGTATCAAGA
>NC_087203.1:18309736-18356616 GCF_015104395.2 Macrobrachium nipponense
TGTCCCGAGGCTGGCGGCGAGGGAGTTCCATAAGGTGGAGGTGAAGATTGCTCTGTTGCTCATAACGTACTGTGGTACTCCATGCCTGCTGACCCAGCCTATTAGTGCTCTCGCACAACTCTCTGCTGCTGTACCCTTTGAAGGGGGCCAGGGGTTCCACGGTGTTGACGTGGACGTGGCCTAGTTGTTGCTGTGTTGTCTAGAGCTCCTTTATCCCCGTTTCTGTGTACCTCGTTATTTTTTGTTTGGCATGGGCGGCATTCTCTTGCCCACTTTTTTAGTCTGCTTCAATTCCCCACCAGATGTACACCCAGTTACAAAAGCGGTGTCGCCCCGCCAGGCCTGGCTCGGAGAGATCATGCCCTTCTTCCCCTAAAAGTGGCCCACGTTCAAAACAACCAGTACATAGTTAGAATGGTTCGAATGGGAGGAGGAGGGAAATTACGGTAATCACGCAAAGAAATGCAACATTGAATGAAATATTTATGGACAGAGAGAGAGAGAGAGAGAGAGAGAGCACAAGAGGACCGGTAACAAAAGAAATGCATACAGTGTATGGAGAGAGAGAGAGAGAGAGAGCTTTTATTCCTGTTAAGTTATTAATCTGATGGATATATTTGAGACCTTTTGCTTTAAGAAACATGTTATCGTATATTTTTTTGGAAAATAATTATTATGAAATCTTATCATATCGTATTGTTTTAAATCGTTATCACATTTTCTAAATAAAAATGCTTTAAATATTGTTGGAACTTACTATTCATATTAATATTATTCAGACGAAAATATCCTTTTTCATTATCCTGTAAGCATTCTCTCTCTCTCTCTCTCTCTCTCTCTCTCTCTCTCTCTCTCTCTCTCTCTCTCTCTCATTCTGTCCTCCGTCTTATATTGCCTGCATTCACTATTTAAATAATGGTAGATGTTTGATATGTTATTTGGATGTGGCCAAGGATCACAAAACCGTAAATGGCTACTCTATCAACTTGTTCTAGGCTGTATCTATTTTTGCCCTAGATTACCTGCATAACCAATAATATACGAATCTGGTCACAAAGATGTTACACACCAGGTTTTGTAGCCGTGGGTTGTACGAGTAATCAAAGCATCAATTTTCAAGGGTATTATTTTTTTAATTAATATATGCTAAGAACACCTTACTGGATATCCTAATCTAGTACTACTGGATTTGTATTCATGGCATAACTTGAGTTACCAGTATTTGAGTGTGATGGGCCACTTGGCTCCGCCCCCCACAACCATCCAGGCTACTTATAGAAAGTATTTTAATTTGCTATGTTTTTTATATTATAGTATATTTATTATATTGTTTCCGAAACTCATGGTGAAAATAAATTATGTGAAATGAAATGCAGTAAAATGTGTGCATCCCCCTCACCCAAACCCCACCCTCCGGCTCACACTTGCTCACTCACTCTGCCTTTATTCGTGGCTTCAGCGGCTAACGTCCAACACACCTTGTTGGTATTCCCCCTCCAAGCTATTCATCCCAGCTATTCAAGAAACCCACCACGTTCGATTTCTCCTGTTCATTAGTCTTTTACATAGCCATGTTTTTATTTTTTTTAATGAAAAATTGTAAACATTTGGAAAATATAATGACGTATGAAATACTGTCATCTGAGTATTATTTTACCTTCCAAAAAACATCAATCAGAACAATCTCATAATAACTGTAACACATTGAAATCCTGAACATGAGGAGGTGCAAGGATAGAAGGATATTTATAACAAGGTCGGGGTTGAAGGTGATGGGGGACAGGTAATACTGGGTGACCTTAATTTAAGTCTTAACGGGTTCGCTTATCAACATTTATAAGGTAATGATAGTAATACCTTTACTGATAGCAGTTAATATCAATGATTCTAAGTCGCCATCACGACTGGCACATATAGCGTTATAGGGTTACTGAGATCATCTTTGTATATTTGATTAATGTCTGTAACTATCGTTTACGTTATGGATCCTGGTTTTCACACGAGGTAACGTGCCACACACAGCCATGGACGAGCTGTATAACGCCAGTGGTCTTGACAGTCGTGACTGCTGCCTTTGTGGAGGTTTATTTGATAATTACGATTATCTACACTTGGGTAAGTGTTAGTAGAGGACATTGTGTTTATCTATATGTTTGGAATAACTGTTTTAACATAATGTTGTGCTCTATAATCTTTGTATTATATACTTATCTATGGCAACGTTTGTAGGGATGGCAGGGGCAAACTAAGGCAACTCTGTTGAGCATATACCTCAAAGGCTGCAAACACGACTGTCAAGACCACTGGCGTTATACATCTCGTCCATGGCTGTGTGTGGCACGTTACCTCGTGGGAAAACCAGGATTCATAACGTAAATGATAGTTACAGACATTAATCAAATATACAAAGATGATCTCAGTAACAATATAACGCTATGTGACAGTCGTGATGGCGACTTAGAATCATTGATATTAACTACTATCATTAAAGGTAGTTACTATCATTACCTTATAAATGTTGATAAGTGAACCCGTTAAGACTTAAATTAAAGTCACCCTAGTATTACCTGTCCCCCATCACCTTGTTATAAATATCCTTCTATACCTCCTCCTCTTGTTTGGGATTTCAATGTCTTACAGTTATTATGAGAGTTCTGATGGATGTTTTTTGGAAGGTAAAATAATACTCAGATGACAGTATTTCATACGTCATTATATTTTCCAAATGTTACACTTTTTCATTAAAAAAAATAAAAAACATGGCTATGTAAAAAGCACTAATGAACAGGAGATTATCGAAAGTGGTGTGTTTCTTGAATAGCTTGGACGTTAGCCGCTGAAGACATGAATAAAGGCAGGAGTGAGTGAGCAAGCGTGAGCCGGAGGGTGGGGTTTGGGTGAGGGGGTTGGCTGTGAGAGGTGGGGGGGGGGGGGGGGGGGGGGGGGGGGGGAGATGGTTAGCTAAGACGTGACCGATCTGCCCAGGTCTAAAGACTATCATCAAATAATTTGAGACACTAAATATTATGTTAATAGTATACCGTTTTGCAACACATACATACTTTATACCCCACCATCTTTATATTAATGCTCCAATGCACACATTTCACTGCATTTCATTTCACATAATTTATTTTCACAGAGTTTCGAAAACAATATAATAAATATTCTATAATATAAGAAACATAGCAAATTAAAATACTTTCTATAAGTAGCCTAGATGGTTGTGAGGGATGAAGCCAAGAGGACAATCACTCAAATACTAGTAACTCAAGTTATGCATGAATACAAATCCTGTAGTACTAGATTAGGATATCCAGTAAGGTGTTCTTAGCATAGATTAATTAGTAAAAATAAGATCCTTGCAAATTGATGCTTTGATGACTTATACAACCCACGGCTACAAAACCTGGTGTGAACATCTTTGTGACCAGATTCGTATATTATTGGTAATACAGGTAATCATAGTCCAGTCAGTCTATGGCAACAAGTTGGTAGAGTAGCCATTTACGGTTTTGTGATCCTTGGCCACAGAGAGAGAGAGAGAGAGAGAGAGAGAGGGGGGGGGGGGGGGAGTAAGAAGTCTTCTGAATAATATTCATATGAATAGCAAGTTCCGAACAATATTAAAGGCATTTTTATTTTGAAAATGTGATAACGATTTAAACCAAAACGATGTGATAAGATTTCATAATAATTATTTTCCAAAAAACATATGAAAACATAGTTTCTTAAAGTACAAGGTTTCAAGTATATCATCAGATTAATAACTAAACAGGAATAAAAGCTCTCTCTCTCTCTCTCTCTCTCTCTCTCTCTCTCTCTCTCTATATATTATATATATATATATATATATATATATATATATATATATATATATATATATATATATATATATATATATATATATATATATATTATATATATATATATATATATATATATATATATATATATAAATCAATTGTTGCATTTCTTTGCGTGATTACCGTTTAATTTTCTCTCTCTCGTCTCTCTCTCTCTGTCCAATATATATTTCATTCAATGTTGCATTTCTTGCGTGATTCCGTAAATTTCCCTCCTCCTCCATTCGAACCATTCTAACTATGTACTGGTTATTTGAACGTGGTTCACTTTCAGGGCAGGAAGGGCATGATCTCCGAGCGAGGCTGGTGGGGCGACACCGCTTTTGTAACTGGATGTACCACTCTAGACAGTACAGGTAGTGGATCTGTCTGATTGGTGGGACAGGTTGTGGGGAAGGTTGAAGGCTTTCTTTCTCAATCCTAATGGTGAGTATTGACAAGGGCGTCCGGTACTCGTCTTGCAGGCGAGGACGCCCTCGTCCCGCAGGCAATGGTCGTCTCCATCGTTGATGGATAGGTCACTCCACATAAGTGCCGGGTTCTTCCTCCATAGTCGTACAGGGCCCCACTTCATCCTTTTGATCCAATGCTATTTTAGGATTATATCCTAATCTGGAGGGAGTTTTCGCCTATCACTGATAGGTGACACTGCCATCCTGCTGACCAACTGTCTCCACTTTTGGTGAAGGCATGTATCAACGGTTAGTGGTCCATCTGCATCACGAATAACCATCCTTTTAATCATGTGTCGGAAGTGGCAGATGGCTCTGTGGACTGAAAAAACTCTGTCAAACGTGAAGTACTTTTGTTCTGCTGGTGATAACTTCTTGCTGAAGAATGCCAATAGGCGACAACCATCATCTGCATTTTGCTCTGTTGAGTGAGTGTACGTGTGTGCACTGTGAGTTGCACGTGGGCGTTTGTTTTTGTGTTAATGTGATGTAGTCTAGTAGTAGTCCACGGTAACGGAGTTCTTCAGTTAGTCAGATTCCACTCTTACGATTTATCGTCTAAATTTTTTGAGTCGACAGTAAACGCTCAAAATAGAGCCACTGACGTGGAAAAATTTACCAGAACAAGTAGGTGCTTATATTTGCCGTTATCGAAATTATAGCTTTGTACTATTTTTATTTTTTTTAATCATAACGAAACAGTCACTTGTAACGTAAAGCATTGTGTAAAACCGCCTCAAGTGAACAGCTTAAAGATGCATTGGATTGTTCAACAGTTACTCTAATCTTTTTTTTCATCATTTTATTACAAAAGTTCCTTTTACATTTTTATATGAATCTACATATATTTATATTTTTAAAATATAGTTTAAACTAACAAAATTTATTGAAGCACAGTTATATACAGCAAACATATACATTACATTATGTCATTCATGTTCATATCCATGAAATTTTTACAAAATAATCCTGCACAATTTCCATCAATGTTTTAGTAATTATGAATCTCTGTGATATTATTTTACCAATGAATTTATAGTAATAAAACCTTGCATCTCTGCTCACCCACAATTCAACGATGTAAGGCAGTAATGAGCAAAATAGCAACATTCCTTCCTTTCTTTCTTTTTCATATGTGGAAGATGAAAATACAACAGCTTTAACATCTTGGGAAACCTAACAGAACATACATTACGTAGGGTATTCTTCAACCACAATACAATTTCGTTATTTCCCTTAGAAAAGTATACTGTATGAAGAATTGTCTTCTCTTTACAGTCTTAACAAAAGCTATTATTTACTATAAGCAACTGACTGAGTTTTTTCTTAGAAGGCAAAGCCACATTTACATACCTATATGATATTTCTATCATAAGGGTTCATTAATTTGACATTTTTTATATACTAAGCACTGACCTGGTCTTTTGAATTTGTATATAATTTGGATATAATAACATAAAAAAAAACAAGCCAGGGGGAAAAAACATACACTGAACATTTCATATGACATGAAACTTTTAATCAGGAAAATATTTAGATACTAAGTAGCAACTCTGGGAGATCGTTTTTTTTTTTTTTTTTTTTTTTTTTTTTGTATAAAATATATCCTCACTGAAGGCATAAAGGAATTTCTCCTTAGAGCCAGTCGGACATTTTTCCAGACACCAAAATCAAATTAACCTTTGTAAAGGATTACATCAATTTTCCCAAACAACCAGAATGAAAAAATTAACAGTTTACTTGTTAGGTCCTTGGCATTAGGCGAGACGATACATCGACAGCAGCAACGAAGAATCGGGTAGAAAAAGCATTTATTTTGGTGTGTCCTCTATTGAGTCAAAGCTGGGAGGTTATTCATGACAATGATATTTGTCCGGTACGCTTTTTTGCCTCATTTGATACTGATATAAGTCGCACTTATTTAGGTTTTCGAGGTAGCATTCCACACACACACACACACACACACCAACAGAGAGAGATAGAGAGAGAGAGAGAGAGAGAGAGATGAGAGAGAGGAGAGAGAGAGAGAGAGAGAGAGAGAGAGAAAGTTTGAAGCAATTTTTTTCATTGAAATATAAGTTTATGTATCACGTTCTCCGCTAAGAAATTTTATTGATTTGTTTTTGCGCTTGTGTGTGTAAGCTGAATGCCCATCTGTAGTTCGATTTCATGTGTGAAATTGATTATTGATTCTTACCTATGGATGTAAAACCGATATTTTTTGTATTAATTACAGACTTATCCTTAGGGACCAGCAACTGGGCTCTGAGGCCTGGTGGATTGCTCTCATCACTGGTCCTTGGGGCCCAGCTGCTGATCCAACTAAATTAGTCAGAACTTTTCCTTCTTTCTGCAATTTTTTCATTCTTACTACATCCTTCTCCTTCATGTAATATTTTTTAGTAGCATTTCGGTTTAATTATGTGGAATTTTCCACTTTTGTTAATTTTTACTGCTTAGGTGAGTCTGAGAAGGGATCGTGTTTTGAAGTTATTTGCATTCGAAGCTAATTGTGGGAGTGTGGGTGGTTGAGTCGCCACCTGATTTGGTTTGGACCCAAGAGTAGTGATGGGACCCCTCCCATTGCTATCTTGAGAGCGGAACCATCTCCAAACATTCAGCCCATCGGAATCCAGGGGGGGCTGGTGTTTGGGATGGGACTCCTGGCTTTTGTCCGAAAGCCCACCAATACATTTGGAGTGGGGAGTCGGTCCTCATTAGTTGGAGCAGAACTCCCAGCCTGCGGATAGGCTTATACTGGGCTGTTGCAAGCGTATTGGTGCTCTCCCGTAAGGGTAGGGTATGGGGTGGACCATTGGGAGAAGACTCTCACTTGTGCCATTGGTGGAGAATTTGAATACCTGACTGACCCACGATACCTTCTTGATATAACCAAGCAGTCTACAAATATATTTGAATTTATGGATATTGACCAATGTTTGCCCTCCCCTGGATCTGACGACTTAACGGCACTGGCGACAACTTCAAGCATGGACACGGATATGAGCTTGGCTATCACACGGAACCATGCCCCGCGATGCCAGGGTGCTATTAAAACTAGTGGATTTGATGTGAATAATAGAGTGCTTTATTGCACTAATGTAAGCCTTCCGTTGGACTACGAGAACTTGCATAGTGTTGCAAAACAGTTTGGTAAGATGGAGAGGATTAAAATGCTTCTAGAAAAAGACAAGCAGTCTTTCTCGGCATTACTTAGATTTTCCTCTCCCCAAGAAGCTAGTGAGGCACAACTGAAAATAAATGGCCCACATTCTAAATGACTCTGTTTTAAGCACCAAGGTGTTTTCAGTGAGGAATTTGAACGATGAGCCATTTGATTTTGTTCTTAAGGACGAAGAATGTGGACCAGTAACATATACCAGGACGCTTCCTCCCCCTACATGGTATGTTGCCAGTTATAAGGAGGGAAGGGAAAATTTCATTAAAGCTGCTGAATGTATTGAGAACAAAGTAGGTTCTATTCCTATCGGTAATCTGAAACGATATGGAAAGAACTTACTCATAAAAGCAGGCAATGAGACGCAAGCTGTTTTACTATCAAAGTTTAAACCCCCTAAAAGTGGAAATATTGAGGCTATCACACCGCACAGATTCTTTAACACGCTGAAAGGGGTAGTTTATTCCCGAGACTTGCATGTTTTTAATGAAGAGGAGATTCTCCTTAGGTGCCCTCCTTGTGTATCCCATGTAAAAAAATTAGGAGGGGATGCAGCTATGCTTTTAACCTTCTCCTCCAATTACAACTCTACCTATGCTTCTGTAATAAAGTTGATGAAGAGTTCTAGCAATGAGAGGTCACCAGTAATTGAATCTAACAGTAAGCATCGGAAACCTGTTTCTCCTTGCAATGGAAATAATAATCAGAAACTTAAGTCAGCACGTGTTTTGAAGCCCAATACTAAAAATTTTTCTTCCAAAAGCATGGGCAATTTATCCTCTCAGGCTGATACAAATGTAACGGTTGCAAATTCAGCCCCTAAGCAAAGTTTGGAAATGGCCACAAATAATAATTTCACCAAGAAGCAACCAAAGGAGTGGTCCAAACTAGAGAGATCTAGCTTGGATCCATCAATTATCACAGTCACTAAGAAACCTTATAAAACCACAGCTGCATCCACCAGGAAGCGTATGAGAAAGGCGTCCCCAAATAATGAAACTTTTATCATAAAAACTTCAAATGGGTACAGTGTTCTGGAAGACATCTCTCTGCCAAGGAAGATAGTTCCTAAAGCAGATCCAGTTCAAAGACATGCAAGTTCTCATCAGTCTTGCCACCCCAAGACTAATAGCAGTAGTGATGCACAGAATCACAGTAAAAATCCTGAGCATCAGCCTCGAATTCAGAATTCTGTTTGTCAGCCAAGAACTCTGATGTCTGATAAAAGATGAAAAGGGATCAACAAAACAATCTCTTATTAAGGAGAATTTTTCCTCTCCACCCTAGGATCAGTACTTCCCTTCCAAAGAGTGGGAAGTAGTATATTTTACCACTGTAACATTCAAGTTCGATGTCCTTCAGTGGAACTGAAAGGGTCTCAGAGCCCGGACAGAAGACTTTAAAGTATTAATGCATGAATTTAATCCAGGGATTGTACGCCTGCAGGAGACTATGTTATGTAACTCTCCTTATAATCCTGGACTTGATTATGCTATTTTTAACTTTTCCCCAAATTGGTGATTGTGCCCATGGAGGTGCTGCAATTATTGTTAATAAATCTCTGTGGCACTCCACAATACAATTTAAATACAACTACAGAAGCTGTTGCTTTCTCGGTCATATTAGACAAGAGGATAACAGTTTGTTCAGTTTATAACATCCCACCAGACATCTCTTTTAACATTGGAGATATTCAGTCCTTGATTAACCAACTTTCCATTCCTTTTCTCTTATTTGGAGATTTTAATGCCCACAACCCCCTTTGGGGAAGTGTGTGTTTTGACAGCAAAGGGAAAATAATCGAGGACCTTATTGACACGAATGATGTTGCCCTATATAATAATGGGTCAATGACCTTCCACAGCATTCATAATAATCATCTCTCTGCACTGGACCTTAGTATTTCCTCAACAAATATCCACCTTGATTTGAACTGGTCTGTTAATGAAGGTTTGAATGGAAGTGATCATTACCCGATCCATCTGAAATATGTTGTAAATGCTCCATCTGAAACATTGCCTAAGTGGAAGGTAGAGGATGCTGACTGGGACAAGTTCAGTATAGGAGTCCATCTAGATTGGGAGTTTGAGTCATTTCATTCCCACTTGGATGCCTATGACTACTTCATTGAATCCACTCTGAAGAGTGCTGAGGGCTTGATTCCCAAGACAAAAGGTAAACCTCGTAGACCTGCAGTTCCCTGCTGGAATATGACATGTGGTATTCTGAGGAAAGTCACTAGGAAGTGCTACCGACTATACAAAACCAGTGCGTTTTCAGTCTAAAATTAATCTATAATCGTGCGTTACCTAAGCAGCGGCGCTTTTATAAGAAAGCCAAAAAAGAAAGTTGGCTTTACTATATCAATGGAATCAATTCCAGAAACTCCATTGAGAGTGGTGTGGCGCAAAATCAGGAAACTCAGTGGAAAAATTTTTGCGTCACCATTACCCTCATTAAAAGTCAATAACAGTCTGATCACAAAGCCCACTGAAGTTGCCAATGAGCTTGGAAAACACTTTTCTCAAGTTTCTAGCCCTGACAATTATTCTCTAGAATTTAAAAGAATTCGGAATGCTGAAATGACTGAAATTTGAATTGGGAAAATCTGAACCATACAATCACAAATTTTCCTTAAGAGAATTTCGGGAGGCACTCTCTTCAACTGAATCAACAGCTCCAGGGGGTGATTTAATTTTATATGAAATGCTTAAACACCTCCCAGATGATGCCAAAAAGTATCTACTCAAGATTATAAACAAAATATGGGAAACTGGAATTTTACCCAAGGACTGGAAAATATCCATAATTGTGCCCATAAAAAAGCCTAATAAAGACGCTTCCCAAGCCACCAGCTATAGACCAATAGCTCTTACCAGCTGTGTGTGTAAGCTGATGGAAAAAATATAAAACACCAGATTAGTTTGGCACCTGGAAACCAAAGGACTAATATCTCCATTTCAATTTGGTTTCAGGTAAAATCGTTCCACCCTTGATCCCGTTGCTGAGGCTGACCAAATCAAATCCAGCAAGGATTTGCCAACGATTCAAACTATCAGCATATTTTTTCGACCTTGAGAAAGCATATGACACTACTTGGAGAATTGGCATCATAAAACAATTGCACAAGATGGGCATATGTGGAAGAATAATTAACTTTGTATATTCCTTTTTAACAAAGAGATTTTTTAAGGTTAGAGTGGGCAACACTCTCCCAACCTTTTGTGCAGGAGGGTGTTCCACAAGGAAGTGTTTTAAGTGTAACACTTTTTTCAGTGGCAATAAACGTATAGTCCAACAATATCATCACCTGTTAAATGCTCGCTTTTTGTTGTTGATGACCTTGCAATATACTGCACAGGATATGATGCTTCGTCAGTATGTAAACATCTTTAAAGATCTTTTAATGCTATTACTAAGTGGGCTGATGATAATGGTTTTAAATTCTCCTCCTCTAAAACAGTTTCTGTAAGATTTACTAGGTGTCAGCGTGTGGAAGAGGTTCCCACACTTAGTTTAAAAGGATCCATCATTCTTTATGAAAATGAAGAGAAATTTTTGGGAATTACCATTGACCAGAAATTGACATGGGCCAGCCACATAAAGGCCTTAAAGATTAAGGTTAAACAATATGAATATTTTAAAGGTTGTTTCTGGACTTAGTTGGGGGGCTGATGACTATATGACTCGTTGTGTAGATCCAAGCTAGACTATGGCTGTCAGATTTATTCCTCAGCTTGTAAAATCAGGCTGAAGGAACTGGACATTGTACACAATATGGGACTGAGAATATGCTCAGGGGCTTTTAGAACTTCGCCCGTTGAAAGCATATATGTTGATACTTACTAACTTCCAGTTGATCTGAGAAGGCAAGAAGTAGTATTAAGGTACATGGCTAGAATTAAAAGTGCTCCCAAAAATCCCTCCTTCCAGGTGCTGAGGGAAGCAGACTCACGTGTCTTTTCTGGTATAAGAGCCTCTAGACCATTTCAAGTTAGACTAAATGAAGATATTACGGGTAATCATCTTAAATCCCAGGAAGTCACGGAAGTAAAACATCTAGTGTATCCTCCGTGGCTTATTCCAGAAGCATCTGTGTGCAAAAAAGCATATAACAAAAAAGACCGTCCTGAGGAAGAGATTAGGGGAAAATTCTTGGAGCACGAAATTGTCCATACTAATGTGACAAAAATATATACGGATGGATCAAAATCAGATAGTGGTGTTGTCCTTGGTGATACAGCATATACGGCTAAACTACCTGACTTTGCATCCATATTCACAGCAGAATTAACAGCCATTGTCTCTGCCCTGGATATAGTTTTTCAAAGTAGCGACACTAATTTTGTCATTTACTCGGATTCCAAAAGCACTTTATTAAAAAATTCAATAGATTCCATCCGTTAGTTCAAAAAGTTCAGGAATCGCTCCTCCATTTGTATTATTTGCGTAAATCTGTCTCTTTCTGTTGGGTCCCTTCACATGTGGGGATTTGCGGAAACGAGATGGCAGATAGGGAATCGAAAGCTGCTAGTGTCTCATCAGAAACAGCCTTTTGTAAAGTGCCTCATACAGATCTAAAAGGACCTTTTAGGTCTTATATTTTAAGCAAATGACAAGGCGGAAAATGGACTTCTTCTCATCTTGCCAATAATAGAAAGTACAGAAATATTAGAAATAATATATTGCCGTGGCCCTCGTCTTTCCAGTCTGATAGGCGAACAGAAATAGTTTTAAGCAGACTGAGGATTGGGCACACTAATTTGACCCATCAGTTTATTTTAGAAGGGGGCATCCTCCCAGAGTGTGCTTGCGGTGGTGAGATGCTAACAGTGGAACACATTCTGGTGCTTACCCCAGATATTTTAACCAGAGTAAGAGAGAGAGAGAGAGAGAGAGAGATATCTTAGAGGTAAATCCCTTTGTAATATTTTGGGAGATGAAGCAGATATTTCTGCTCTCATCTCCTTTTTAAAGCCAATAAACAATTTTAATAACATTTAATGATTTCTATCTCACATCATATATATAATATATATATATATAAATTATATATATATATATATATATATATATATATATATATATTGATATATATTATATATATATATATATATATATATATATATATAGAATATATATATATATATATATATATATATATATATATATATATATATATATATTAAGGCATTTTACTTCCTTAATTCATTCATTTGTCATATGGTAATTTATCTGTAACCATTTTCTTCATACACTTTTTAACTCATTTTTAATGTAATTTATTTACTTTCCATTACGGCGCTGAATGGCTTATTTGGCCCCAGTGTCTGGGCTTTTGCCCTAAAACTCATACATCCATCCATCTAAAAATAACTGGAACTTTACATTTTGATAAAAAAAAATCATGAAAACCCCCTGACACCTTTACCCATGATGCAGTAGCTCTAACGATAATTGTTAATAATTGTAATGTTCTCCTCATCCTTTTTTATATTAATGAGATTTGTAGTTTATTGGAGAAGGTTAAGCGACCTCATTAATCTGTAAAAAGATCAAATTTACAAATGACGATCACACCTGACTCAGCAGCCTCTTTAAGGAACACATTCAATGTGATAATAAATGGATCCCCACGAACCATATTTTTTTTCTTTTTATTGCACATAAAACCAAGCCTGTAATTTTTCTTAAGTGAATTTTCTACGGAAGCACATAATAACACCAATGTGGAAAAAGATTATGATGAATAACGAGGAGAATTATTAGATATTGGGAAAAATAATTACCATGAAGATTAATAAGTATCGTTTAGTATATAATTTCAGCAACTTTCCTTCTTCGAAATAAAAATACAGAACATAAAAAACCGCACTTACATATCTCCACATCCATCTGAACACGAATTCGCTTATAAAAAAAATTGTTTTAGAAGCCGAAAACATCCGCAATACGACAATAAAGACTGAATTAAAGTATTTCCAATACTTTCGAGATAGCGGTAATCACAAATCAAATCATTCATACTGCATGATGGCGTACTATATTTGATATTCATTCCATTTCGAGTTTCTCGAGAGGATTGTTGATCTAGGATTAATTTATATTCATAAGACTTGCGAGATGAATTGCATTAGGATGCCAGTGAGTTTCAAGAATGCCTCAGACTGAATAAATGAATGATGATTATCAGAATGTATCATATTCAACAATCGCTAATAATGGTTTCTGATACTGATGAAATTCAGGGAACATTGCGACTTGACATTTCAGGTCATGTAAATTCTTTGGACATTATAATGCTATTGAATATTCCATTCGATCTGTTCAATCCAGCCTCTGATAATATGTCCAACTGTCACATTATACGATAATTTGCAGTTAGTTCATGTATAGGTTTTCTGTCAATAATGACAACATGACCTTCTATATATATATATATATATATATATATATATATATATATATATATATATATATATATATATATATATATATATATATAGTATTATATGTATATATATATATATATATATATATATATATATATATATATATATATATATATATATATATCATCAATCTCTCTCTCCCTCTCTCCTGTTAAGATAGTTGTTTCCACTTCTACACCACCACCCCCTATTGGGGCTGAAATTGGACTTGAAGGCCATTGGGAGTATCTCTTGTTCTCCCAGCGAACTCAAAAACTATGGATTATATGCTAATATCAGTCATTTTTACACATTTTATTTTTTACCCCTTCTCACCGCCCCTGTTATCGGGGCAGAACTTGGACTGAAAAGGACATCAGGAGAATCCACTTTTATCTCGGCAACCTCGAAAACTAACGATTAGACACCAAATATGCGGATATAAATTTTTTTACCTTGGGGGATGCCAGATGTGGATGGGAATATCAATCTTTTAAACTTGTGGATGCGGATGCAGATACGGATATTTGATCAGCCATACCCTCGCGGATGTGGATACTTTTGTAAAAATCTAAAATAGATTAGATAGATTTAATTGTTAAGACTATTTTCAGCCGAGTAATTAAAACTTTGTTAGCACAAAATATTGATGTAGTAATTGAAAGTAGAAACATAAAGTGATATCATGTATGCATGTATATTTTCATATGAACGTTCAAAATAGACAGAGATACACGAACGTTTTAGGTGTCTCGGCTCAAGGTTATTTCTTGCTCATTGCATGATGAGGCTAACAAAAACTTAAAGCCACTCTTCGCCCCTAGAGAGAGAGAAGAGAAGAGTGAGAGCGAGAGAGAGAGCGAGAGTGCCTTTATAATTAAAGCTGCTTTAAATTTCATGAGCTTACTAAAGCAAATATGCCTTAAAACGAAATATGCCTATAGCAAAGCTACTTATAAAGTATATACTGTATGGAATATGTAATTTTGTATCAGTATTCTGTATAATAAAACGAAAAAAAAAAGCCAAATTTAGCACACAAAAATCTACTTTAGCTACGAGCATGAGTACGAACTATTGAACACTGAGCAGGGCGATACCTCATTTCGCATTTTCAAGGATGCGGATGTTGCTCACAGTTACAGTTGTAATGCTTATGCAGATGCGGAATTTTAAGGGTAGGGCTCCACTTTGAGGGGTGCCGATCGTAAAAAAATATTTGCCAAAATACACTAATCAAGACAGGCTAATGCAATTTTCAGGCACTTGATAGCCTAAAACATCTAAAAATTATATTATTTAGGACAATCAAAGAAAACCCCCCCATCAAAAAAAAAAAAAAAAAAAAAAAAATGGGCGGGGTGCGGGGTGGTTTTTTTTTTGATTGTCCTAAATAATATAATTTTTAGATGTTTTAGCTATCAAAGTGATATAATAACTATAAACTCTCAAAAAGGTTTTGTCCCTAAATCGAGATTTGAATTTTTCCTGAATATTTCTTCCTAGCTATAGTCTGATTTTTCGGCGGGCCTTTCGCTGAACTTACAAAGTTGTTGCTCTTTTTTTTTGTTATTACGTGCTTTATTACTGTTCTATTTTGATAATTTTTTTTGTGCATGTTCCAGGTGGATATACCAACATTCTGTCAGACCGAATTTCTATTCAAGACTGTAGTTTCTCACCCAATCACCAAATAACCTTCAGTACGAGGGGCCCGGAAATTTCCGTTATTTCAAATTTTTTTTCATAAAATCATTAATTTTCCCTGTAGGATGATAAAACTCACAGGGAATATGCATTATTATAGTGCAATAATGCCTGAAAATTTCATTAGCCTGTCTTGATTAGTGTATTTTTGGCAAATATTTTTTTTACGATCGCACCCCCCAAAGTGGAGCCTATAAGAAAAAATGTGGATAATCAGTAAATTCAGATGCAAATATCGATGAACATCTTCATGATATATATACATAAATATATCGGTATATATGGTTATGTTGTGTGGTATATATATATATATATATATATATATATATATATATATAGATATATATAGTATATATATATATATTATATATATATATTATATATATATATATATATATATATATATATATATATATATATATATAAATAAACAAAAAAAGATATATGCGACGAAGGAAAAAAAACTACGAAGGAGGATCTGCGAGACCTTTCGACGTTAAAACGTCCATTTACTGAGCAGAAACTGACATAAATGCGGCAAAAAGACAATACAAGAAGATTCGTATAAACTGGACAGATAGGGATTATAAAGAGGATTAGTATCTAGAATCCGACACACCTGGAAGATGAGAAAACCTTCCCAAACAAGCATAAACAATGGGTGCAATTAAAGGTTTAAGATAATCATCTCAGATACAAGGACAAGACAATTAAAGGATTATAGGTGACAGCTATTCAGAACTTGGTAAACAAAACCATATTCACAATACATGTCAGATATACATTACAACAAAGATAACTCTAAGGCAACTGATTTGATTTTTATTTATGTCAGTAATTATATCTTTGAGGTCATTCTTAAACATGTTACAAATACAAGGGTCTAAATGAAAAAGGCCACGACTAACATTGAAATTACAGTGAAAAGTAAGTTGTATTAAAGCACATTCTAAAAGATTTCGTGATAAGACAATTACTGAACAACCAACCCAATTTATTCGGTGGGTGTTTTGTCACTTAAATGAATGAATATTGCATTAGATGTTTGCCCAGTTTTACAGAAATATTTATGCTGGCTTAGCCTTACTCTAGGCCTTTGCTAGACTGTCCAAGATAAAATGAGGGACAATCCATACATGGAATTTTATATATTATGTTGTTGCTTTCTCTGGGACCTTTTTTACTAACATTCCTTCTTTTAGTGTGTTATTATAGGAAAAAACAAGGTTGACATTGAAAGCTTTTAACAATAATTTAATGGTTTTCAAATCCGTTAAAATAAGGCAAACTGAGAATGTTCTTAGAATTTTCTTTCTGCGTGTTACTTACACTATAAAACTTTTTGTGGGCTTTATTATAACAAATATCTAATATATGTGAAGGATAGCATAAATCTTTCCCTATTTTTCTTATGTATTCAATTTCTTGATCCAAATATTGTGGAATGACAATGCGCAATGACTCGTAAAAACATAGAGGAAAAAAATTTATATTTTTATGTTAAGATGGTGGCCTGCGAAGAAATGAACATAAGTTAAGTTGTTGGTCGGTTTCCTATAGATACTGAATTTACATTGAAATGGTTCTCTATGTATCAAAACATCTAAGAAAGGGAGGTAATTGTCTTTTTCTAATTCTAGAGTAAACTTAATCGATGGTACCTGGTTCCTAACTTTCGTGATTCAGTTTATACATATATATATTATATATATATATATATATATATATATATATATATATATATATATATATATATATGTGTGTGTGTGTGTGTGTGTGTGTGTATATATACACATACACGTTCGTGCACGGGCACATACTTAGTATATATAACAGACATTGGATATGACTTAAAAGAAAAAATACATTACTTTTGTAAACACTGAAGCCGGAATAGATGTTTTTATGATATCTCTAAAAACAAAAAACAACGATTATTCCCTCTTAATATAAAAATGTTCCCTTTCTCTACAGGGTTATTCATGCCATTTTAAAGATATGCTGTCGTTACTTGTCTGCTATTTCTATAAAAATTCATGCAACATTTCGGTGCTACATAGGTAATAAAAAATATACATGTAAAGAGAGTTCATTTATATATTTATGTGTCCGCACTCATTCATATTTGTACCATGTGCACCATTTTATAACTTTTTAAAAATAATTCTTGTTGGGTTATGTTAGAATTCAGATATGAACAATTTACGCCAACACACGCGCACACATACTACACATTACTCTTAGGAGTAGGGTGGATTATTTAACCATTGAAATATATATATTCTTTTACTGTACTTAATTATAATTATTTCCGCTTTGCAAATGAAAAGTGAAGAAATTTACAGATAAAAAAGAGAAAGGGAAATATAAATACTAAATTTATTTATTGAATTGCTTATATTTCTTATCGAAGAAAAGATAATTTACATTCACGTTAGACTAAACTGAGATAAGTTGGTTTAGTTTCTTTGTGGTTGGGGCCTTTATAGCTGTTACTAGGAAGTCAACAGAGTGGTCTTAGTTTCTATCAGCAGACACATTTTAGAATGTTATAATATACATTTTCATTCTGCTTGACTTTTTAAAACGTGTACGATTGGAAGTGCATTAATAGTTCTCAAAGATTTCAGCTGAAGTGTGATACTCACAGTGTTTTCAAGATTAAGTTACTAATACATTCTTGATAGACATTCTGATGTAGTTGTGGAAAATTTGTTTAAAATAACTTGAGAACATAATTGGAAAAGCAAAATCATTCAAATCAGAAGCTTTTGCAGATATTTTTGCAAAATCAGAAGCTTTTGCAGATATTTTTGCAAAATCAGAAGCTTATGCAGATATTTTTGCAAAATCAGAAGCTTTTGCAGATATTTCTTTGACTGGATATCAAGCATAAGAGTCCACGTTACACCCTCACGTTGAAAAACTTAATGTGATCCAAGAAACCATGGAAATCACTTCCGGAATATTTTACGATACGGCATCACGAAACTAAAACGTTTTAATATTATTGCGGAAGGTTTGGGTGCGAAGCAAGGAGATTATTATCCCTGTCGTCACACGCTCTGAGCGTCGTTATCCTAATCGTCGGTTCGTCTGATGAGACCATTACGTACATCTGCTCCTACAGAGGAAATCTAGCGATTGATCGTCGTTCCTCCTTCATATATGGCTTTTTTCTGGATCGCCCAGGAAGCGAGGTTATGCAAGAATTTACAAAATATATACCCTTCTTCCGATTTTATCGATTTATTTATTTATCTATTTGTTTGTTTATTTATTTATTTATGCTGTTGCCACATGGACATACCAGAAGAAAACAATAAAAAGAACGGAAAGAGAGCCTCCACCGTAGGTAAAGCAAGTTGGTGCACTGGACAATCCAGAGATAGAAGTTTGCTAAGAGCTAAATTGTATTTCCTTGGAGTCCAAAAAGACTCTGACCGAAGTAAGACCCAAAGGAAAATCGAAGTTAAATTTTGGAGGGAAACAGGATCTAGGTCATTGGTCCCTCCTTAAGCGTTTTGCTTTGATTCGTTGCTGTCAGGGAGTGTGAACAACACGAAGTGACATAAATCACAGATGAAGAATAGATGTTCAAAAGGATAACTTGGAGATTTATGATCTGGCTGATGAGAATTTTTTAATGTTTCTAAAGGAAATAAAAGTTTTTGAAGCATGCTTAACTGTTTCCAAAATTCTAATCGAGACGAAAAAAACGAGGCGAAACAATACAGTAAAGTTGAGCAGAAAAATATAGGAAGAGCTTTAATTAACCCAAGTAGAGTAAGGGTCATAATTCTTCAATCCTCAAGATCAATGTATGTGAACTTTAACTGCATGTTAAATGATAAAAGGTAAATCAGTGATAACTTATGGTGCACATTAATTGCTTTGTGTTAGTGTTGTTTTGCCTAAGAGAATATTAAAGAATTTTCAAGACTTTCAGTAATATCCAGACTTTCAGTCCAAAAGCATCAGCTCTTTTATGTTTCAGCTTATGCAAAAATCAAAGGAAACAGACTACGAGACGAAACCATTTAATCCCAACAATGAAAATGCTTAGCACATTTCAAAATTAATTATATCGTAAGGGAAAACTTATGACCATCCTTCAAATTTAATTCATTTTACTGTATTATAATATATGAACATTAATTACGAAAGCTCTTTCTACATATGATTCCATACGACTATACCAGTGGCTTGAGTCCAATGATTGAAATTACTTACTCGTTGTTTTCATAAATGCACGATTTAAGTTGCTTACAGCGTCGGTGTCCTGAATTCAAAAATATAGTGAAAGAAAACCAAGAAAAAAGTTACAAGTAATAACTTACACCTTCCTACTTAATAAAATCGCATACACAATGGGTTATGAGTCATATATGCGAAATGAAGACATCCGTTATACTATGAGATGCAAAAAGCGATGATTACCGTAGATAACTAGCAACTTCAACTTATAGAATTCCTAATAGTGTAAAAAAATATTTAAAGTTGCTACTTTTTACTAGAAAGTCAGCTATAAATCGAATGGGTTTCAGCGCGTCTTCAAATTTATTGATTAATAACTCCATCTCCAAAAACCCACGATATGAATAGAATTTGATTGATTGTTTTCAAGGAATAGACAAGCCACACAGAGCATGAGAAGTCTAAAATGCAGATTTCGTTTACCTGAAACAGCATTTATCAATTAAAGTGGCATAATAGGGTGTTTGCATACTGTCATTTTTTTCTTTAGCTTTCATATGCATTAACTATTAAAATGAAACGGGGGCAAAAGGCAAAATTTAAGCCACTGTTAACATATATATATATATATATATATATATATATATATATATATATATATATATATATATATATATATATATATATATATATAAGCGTATGTGAGTGCATTGGTTGAATGAGAGAGAGAGAGAGAGAGAGAGAGAGAGAGAGAGAGATTAACTTTATCTTTGGTCTGCAAATCTTTCCCTGTTATCTTGGAAACTCCTTACCAGACAGCGTTCTCTGGTTTTACATCCTTGCCTGAAACACTCGCCAAATATTGATGCCTGTGTTTGTTGAGGAAGACTGCACCGCTTTTGAATAAATCTCATTACTGTTTTTTTTTCTTTCTGCTTCTGGTCCTGCTTCAGAAAACCCTTTCACAAGTACTGTTTGCATTGCGAAAGTTTTTTTTTTTTTTTTTTTTTTTTTTTGCCTTTCTTTTTGTAGAATAGTTTTGTTTACCCTAAAAGCCGGTATTGGGGCTTCTTGCACTCGCCATTTAATCCCCCCCCCCCCCCCCTTCCCCCCCCCCCCCCTTTTCTTTTATGTACTTCTTAGTCAAATCCCTCTCCGACCAGTGATGACTAATTCTTACAAGTGCTTCGTCACTCACGAATAGATACAGCTGCAGTACGACCATCTTGAACATTTATGATGATACCTGGATTTTGGTTTTAGGGTCGTATTATGACATGGGTTTTCCTCTGCATGTTATACTGATTTGTTTCTTCTTCTCGAGTGTTGAAATAACCCTCGTAATAACAACTTTCTTCGCTGATTCAGTACATTTTTCTGTGGAGTCTTGTGTTTCTCACAAACACGAACAGAATTGTTTTAACGTAACGACAGACTTTCCCGTAGAACGAGAAAACCGCTGCTGCTTAGTCTATAGATGTTGGCGGCGCGACGATCATTAAAAACAAATTAACACCCCAATTCATTAGGTATTGTCAGCCTTCAACAATAACAACGTTAATAAATCTCCTCTCTCCCGTAGGTGGCTAGTGCTGTCAGTGCACCTCATTCGGTGCAATGTAGACATTACTTAAGGTTCTTTGCAACGTCCCTTGGGCCCCTAGCTGCAACTATTTCATTCTACTGGGTACTACTACCTCCTCGTATTCTCTTTCTTCTATCTTACTATCCACCCTCTCGTAACAATTGTTGCATATTGCAACTGCAGGGGTTTCCTCCTGTAACACCTTTCAACCCTTTTCCTGCCAATTTCCGTTTCAACGTTGAGTGGCCTTGGTTGCCCCAGTGTTCGGCATAATGCCAAAAAATCTATATAACTCAAATATAAAATAAATCTCCTCTCCTCTTCGGGATGACTACAGCAAAACATGTACCAGCATATAACCCAACGACCATCAAACTGAAAATGGAACGCCATTTAATAATATGGCTACTGCGCGAACGAACGTAAACATCGGACATAACGACTGATGCTACTGCCACTTACGGGATGATTTCAACTTACTGAGAGTCCAGTCACTCGTCAATCCCTCTACAGATGAAGTGTTTACATCAACGGCCCATTATAAAGGTCGATACAATAGGTCATATGCGGTGCATCCATTGAGGGAAGATACTTCGTCAAAATACATTTATCAGATGAATAAAAGTGTTGGGAGTTATTGAGAAGAGTGAGCTGCTGCTTTTGTTATTGTAGATTTAGCTGGGCTTATGCCAGCACAGGGTCTTATAAGTTATCTTTCGTTGGTAGTATTCGCTTGTCGGCAAACTGAGCTTCAATGGTGAGTGGGTTATTAATATGACAAGATTTAATTCAACATCTATCGTTTCGTTAAGCTTTAATACTGTATTTGGTAACAAAGTTTTGCAATTACAAGGAATGTTCGCAAGTAACTCGTCATCTAATTCCTATCACTAAATTGTTGTTTTCTAAAGCAATACCTGATGTATCTCTGTGCTTCTAATTGCCTGAAGTAGTCCATTGATCCGTTTTTAATCCATGCTTTGCATTATACGTTTATATGAATTCTCCCTAAGTTCATTTTTTGTCGTTAAGATTTTGCCAGCAATATGTGGAAGATTCGTTTTCGATCACCGGTTGGCAGTGTGACCAGAGCGAACAAAGCCTCACCATCAGTAATCTTTGTCTCATAAAATCTTGTTCCCTTCGTCAAGAAACCTGCTCAGTACGATTTGCGTCAGAGGTTTCACCTACTATTATCCCATAATGTTCACTGGCAACGACATCTTTCTTAAAAGGATCAAGAATGAGGTTTGAAAGAGATGTGAATACTAGAAGTCCAATGCACATGTTTTTGTAGACTGCTGGCAGATATTTTATTTATAAACAGCAAGAACTAAAAAATATTTTTAAAAAGTACAAAAAAGAACAATTTTGGCATTTGGTTTTTTAAGGGAAAAGTAAAATTTCATACATGAAAAGAAAAAACAGTCAGGAACCGGAATTAGCTCACGATCTGCCAGTTGAATAACACTGCTGTATTTGCTACTATGCCCAAAATATTTGTGTCTGCCCAGATCGCCCAGCCCTCTGTCTCGTACGCCTATGATTTTGCTTAAAGCTGAGAAACTGGGGAAAGACTTGCATTGTTGAAGTTAAACCTCATATATATATATGAAGAAAGATTTAGGGAATTTCTGCAGATTTGTACGCAATCCCCGCGTATTTGCATCATCATCGTTATCGTGGCGTGATAACCAATTTAAAACCACTTTACGAGAGAAATATTTGTAATTGTCCCGTTGAGGTGGATGATATAGCTTTGCAATTTGGTGATGTTGACGTTGCTTTCAGTATTGCAAGCAAATTGTATATAGTGCGTTCATACTAGCGATTAGCGGGATAAAATACTTCATTGTACACAGTTTGAGGGCAAAGTCCAACTGGACTCCAAAAATACATTTAGGCTATACAGCGGTGTTATCCAGAAATAATATAATGTGTATTAGATATATAATTTCTTTTGCACATGAGGTCATTTATAATTAAGAACTTACTGGGTTCCACATTCTATTTGATTCATTGGTTTTATTGAGGACTTCATTACCATTTTGTTAAATGTAACCGATATTGCTTTTTGTTCAGGGCAAGCCAAAGTAGTCTTTAGCTCTCTTTTTTCGCGAAGCCTTTCAGTTTGCCTGTGTCTGTAAAAAACCTTTTCTTATATATATCTTATACTATTTTTGGAAACCTTCATAAATCATGGGTAGTTTTCTGACTCATACAAATTTCCAGAATCTTGGTATATCCGTTGTTCGTTTATGTTAGTATCTGGAAATAACGGTGAACGAGGTTGGTGAAATGCAACATCATTCCCAGGCGAGTCCCTCGGAATGTCCCTATTTTTCATTCCGGAAGCGATTGGGTTGTTCCTTCCCGGGCGCTTCTCGTGTTTTCCTTACTTGACTTACTAAGTCTTCGCATTCAACCCATTTTTTTAATTTTTTTTTTTTTTTTTTTTCATTTTACTTAATCCCGTAATGCAACTGCGTTTTCCGCCCTTCGAGCTTACCCACTTTCGTAAAGAAATATGTAAAATTATGGTGAAACCAAGAAAATTGTTCGTTAAAAAAAGATTCGTATAAAAGATACATTTTTTAATTTTTTTTTTTTTTTCATATCTTAATCCCGTAATGAACTGCGTTTTTCCGCCTTCGCGAGCATACCTTACTTTGTAAAGAAATATAATTTGTAAAATTTTATGGTGAAACAATGAAAATTGTTGTGTAAAAGATTCGTTATAAAAGACTACATAACATCGGTATTTTAATAACAACCCACGGACTGCTTGGAATAGTCACGCGAATACGAAAGGCACTTGGATTCGGGGGGTCAAATGTATTTCGCCGGATTTAGTAGCAGTCTCTGTGGAGGGGGGGCTTGCGCCGGTCGTTAATTACAGTCGATCGACAAAAACAACATTGAATTCTTAATGGTCAACTAAAATATTATAGAAGTCAATTTCCAAGGAAATACCCGACGCAGAACAATTACTTAGATCTACCTCATAATCTAGTCATTCAGTATAAAGAGCTGAAGAAAGAAATCTGACTATTTGCAAAAATTCATGAACACTTTAGATAAATTCATTCATTTTGGTAGATCATTAGTTTCGTTTAACCTTAGCTTAATGTGTACTATGATACGAGAATAGGTGAATGGAAACCACTCAAGGGAGAGTGACACATAGGTGGCGGCGTTTGTGATTTTATAGGTCGGTGCTTTTCATTCATCTTTGAGATTGAGATATGATGATGAAAGGAATAAGAGAGGAATATATATATATATATATATATATATATATATATATATATATATATATCATATATATATATATATTTTACATATATATATATATATATATATATATATATATATATAATATATATATATATATATATATGAATGTCTTTTACTGTAATACAACAGTATAAAATGAAGCTAAAAGGCCCATAAAACATTATTGAACGTTGCAACATATATTTTGGCCCTTCCTTCAGTGGTGAAATATGGACAAGATTATATGTTCCAAGAGTATATAAGCATATGTAGGTGTGGCAGTACGGGAAGTTCAACTATTTCCTGGTGTTTTAGGCCTCATTAACTCCCGTCTGACAACGAGTCCGGTGAGTGTATTTTCTGAAACACCTGCTTGAGAAGAGGCCCCAGGATGAAATCGTCGATGTCATCCAGTTTCCAACGTCCTTCTGAAAGGTTCATATTGTTGTTTTGATTGATGGTAGCAAATTCCAGCATCTTCCTATTGTACGGACAGCTACTTTTGAGAACCAGCTCTGCCACACTCCAGTTTATGGAGTATAAACGTACTTAACTTTTGTGCTCCGATAATCTTTGCGAGATGGATCTACCCTCCCTCTCCCGTACGTAAACCATTATAACTGCTGCAGGGTATCTTGTAAACTCCGGCTTCTGCCCCTCTTTTATTTAAGTAATATACATTAATGAGCGAGCTCCCGATGGATTCGGGGTAATGAAAAATAAATGGATTATTAGACCTGAGGTGTTCTCTAGCTTTTTGGATGCTTTCGTTGTACGGGAGCTTTATTTCATAGTTGAAATCTCTTTGTCCGTTGTTAGTGGGACCTCTGTAGCATATTCTGTTTACTTTATTAATAGCCATTTCAATAATGTGTAGTGGGAAGTGCAGTTGCATTAGTTTTTGGTGGATCGTATTGAATTCTTTAACTATCTATTTGAACATATTCTAAGCCTACGTGAGGAATAATAGGTTGCAACCGGCCATGATCTTGATGGAGACATCGTGGTAGCTAGAGAAATTACTATAAGAAACAGCGAAAGTGGGTTTCCGATATACCGTGAAAGCATGTCTGCTCTGTTCTGTTATGGTTAGTACATCTAGGAACGGCAGTTTTCCGTCCATTTCCCATTCTGTTTAAAATTTTATGGCCGGAGCTATTGAATTTAGTCTATTGAACAATTCATTGAAATCTCCCCATCTATTGTCCCAGCAAGTAAAAATATCATCTACGTATCTAAGCCAGATCATGTTGTGGGGTTTGATAGACGAAATATTTCCCTTTCGAAAGATAGCGTCATCTCTCATCGACTGCGTTTCTGCTTAGCAATAGTTATCTCTGGCTGATCTGTGTAAAGTTAGTTTTCCTTTCAGGATACCCATTGTAGTGGCATTTTAAAAACACTTAAGTCAGTCTATGTAAATACAGAAATTAATATGATGAATTGAAGAAATTCTTTAAAATTTTTTTAAAAAAACTCAGTACTTTGTCGTACAAAAATGATTCATTAAACAATAATAGGGATAACGAAACTTCTCACCAGTCAAAACTTAGATAAACTGCCTTTCTAATCACATTGTTTATTCCCTATGAAAATATATGGATATATATAGAAGTATTATTATACAGAAACAATTCGTTCAATACAGTTCTTTGATCGGTCTGCGTAAAGTTGATTCGGAAAAAGGGATACCAATTTTTGCCACCCTTTTAAAGGTACTTGGTTTAGTTTATCGCAGCTTTTGCAAAATAACAGAATAAAACAAATAAAAGATCAAAAGACCTTATTACTTTATTTCACTTCAAAAATACGTTTACTTTGTCGCAAAAGAAAAGCACAAATCAGTTTACTGGCTTCTATACACGTTCTGCACGAAATATTAATTGAATTTTCTTGCCATTGATCCATAGTTTATGGCTATTTTTGTGCCAAAACTTGTAGGGCAAAGCATATTACCGTAACCTCTGACGATGAGAGTATACTATAGGTATAGGAAAACATTTTAAAATTTTTTTATAGCATGGGCCGCCCCCCCCCCCCCCCACAAAAAAAAAAAAAATGTATTAATCTTTACCTAATTTTACCTACTCTTTAAGCGAAGTTTAATACATAAAAATAATTTTCAAATAACGATCAAAGGCTCAGTGCTTTTGAGGATTATATTTTCAGGTAATGGTCGTGAGAGAATACGTATAAGAAGAAAATAAATGATTTAAGAAAAAAAAAAAATCTTCCGTGACTGCTAATACTATATGATATAGGAAAAACAAAACCTTCCTTACCTGCAACATAATATCTTTGAAATGAAGGCAAGCTTCTCTTCAGTGACCAAATCCATCATCTCTCCAACCACGAAAGTCTGAGTCAAGACTTTCGTGCAATTAATCTGAGATTAATTGCAATTAATGTGCAATTAATCTGAGATTAATTGCACATTCTTTAAGTAAATGGTCCTGTAATCATGTGTTTGTCATAACGCCCAGAAGAGAGAGAGATGAGAGAGAGAGAGAGGAGAGAGAGAGAGAGAGAGAGACCCTGATGTACTTGGAGTGTTCTTGTCATAATTCTCAACAATGAGAGAGAGAGAGAGAGAGTGAGAGAGAGAGAGAGCAGAGAGAGAGAGAGAGGACTAGTTGCTGCCATGTAAATAAATGAGAAAATAATTGGCATCGTTACATTAATTATAATAGAAAAAAAAGCCTACTTTAGAATGTAAATCATTTTTTTCATCGATCATTAAAACGGTAAAACATCCTCACTATTGGAATTTTTGCCATTACAATTTTTGACGTGGTTTTGCTCTACTTAATGAAGTTTTAACTACTGGAATAATATAACTTGCATTGTATACTTCATGGTTTCCATTAAACCGCTTATTAAGTGAAAATAAAAAACGGAAACTTGCCATATTTTTTGTCTAACATTGAAATAAGTAACACAAACCAAGTTAATTCAAATAACACTGCTTATCCAGGAAGGTCTTACATTTTTATGGAATTTTAGCTTCAATTATCTTTGGCCTGTATTTTAGAATAAAGACCATGAAATGGCCAGCGCTAGAGGACCGGAAAGGCATAGAGTATGGAAGTCAAGATCAGTCGTGGAAAGACTTCATTTTAACCTCTTTCAGCCCAGAAGTACTTTTGTGCACTCAGTGTCATCGCCATATCATTGACTGAACTGAAATGTCAAAGAGTCTTCAGTTAAACTGCCACGCTCATGCTTTAAATTATAGGTGTATTACGAAAGCGCGATTCAGAATTGAAACCATGTTTATAATTTATTATGACCCGTGTTCTGGTTTTTGTTTCAACCAGAATTTATTAATCGAAGTTTTGAGCTGCATAGTTAAACCCGTTATCCGATAAATAGTTTAGAGTATAAGAAATTCTTGTTAATCTTGGTTCAGTCCATGAGGTGATCTTGATCACCCTTTCGTTTCTTTTAACGTTAACCTCCTTAGCATAAACATTTGATAAGTGTATGTGTTAACAATAACGGATACATAGACAGGTAGCAAGTAACCATTATAAATTTCGGGTAAACCCTTCTTCAATAGGCAACAATTTCATTGAGAAAGTTTAACGGGGTTGAATTTTCACTTGCATTTGGATTCACAAAGATATGACAGTCTCGTTGTCTTCAAGTCTGCAACTAGATTTTGATCCTGTAACTTGAATGGAGGGGCGAAATAAAGGGAATAAACATGTATATTTCCTGTTCAGAACCCATAATAAGATTGGCTTAGAACTGACTTGTTTCAAGTAATGGATGCTCAGAATCACAAGAGCATAATTTAAAGTTATTAGAATAACGTATGTGAGAGGAGAGATCTGTGTTCAAAGCATGATGTATCTGTCAATAAATTAGTCATTGGAAGCGCCCGAAGTCTTCATATTGTTGTGAGAAAATTTGTCATCACTTGAGATAAGGTACTCAGTCGTCCTCTTCATTTTTGGAAACATTTCAGGCATAAAGCTTCGAGAACGTTCTACAGGAAATGACGTCATTAATAGTCATTTCTTTCATTTAAAAGAGAATCTTATTATTCTGAGATCGTGTAATGTTACTGATGAATTATCTCTCTCTCTCTCTCTCTCTCTCGTTGTAAAGGGAATTTATAAACTTGTGAATAATTCGATTGTAAGATTACAGTCTTGTGCCCAAAATGATTTAGCATGTGGTGACGTCATTTCCATTATATGGTCGAGTTTCTCAGATCTGAGACGAATAAGCGTGTTGTATAGAGAGATGGTAAATTTCTCTCTCTCTCTCTCTCTCTCTCTCTCTCTCTCTCTCTCTCTCTCTCTCTCTCTCTTTCGATCAAGAAAATATTAAAACTTGTTAAAGTAACGTAAAGACTTGGTATTTGGTCACTCTTAGAGTTTGTTAAAATTTTCGTAGATTTGCCATTAGTTGTGGAATCTGAAACTTAATGCGTAAAATGCGTAACAGGCCTTTTAGGGTTTTTTTTGGTGAATTTGGAAGCTGCAGCGAAGAGGAAAAATGTGAGGCATGAGGTAAAGTGGTATTACCGTTTTAAGTTAACCTAAAATACTTAAAAATACTTGAAATACTTACAATATTTATAAATGTGAATTAATTTAATTTTTTTGACGTTCAAAATTTGTGTTTTGTGTTAGTTTTTTGAAGTGTTTTTTATAATGTTACCATTTCTTAGTTTTTTCGCATTTTGGTGGTGAATTTGATACTGTTATACATTGTGTGTTTTCATGTTTTGCTTTCACAATTTGATTGATTAACGTCGGTGTTTCTTAATAATTTAGTGTTACTTGATTTAATTTAACATTTGTGAATTGATTTTCATTTACTTGCATTTTCTTTTCAAAATTTAATTATTTCTTAACAGTTTGAATTTTACTTGAGTAATTTAATATTACTTAAATAATTTTCTTGCTAAATCAATTTTGATTTAATTTTTAAAATAATCAATTAAAGGACTACTTAGATTGTTTGTTGTTTTCAAGTAATAGTAAATTTTATTAAGATTGTGAATTCCACTTATGAATTTTGAATTTAAAAGTTTAGTTTTGTGTTATTTAAAATATCACACTTTCATTTATTAGTTGGGAAAAAACTCTCTATCGCGAGAGTATATAATAACGTTCTAAGGAAGCCACAATGTTTTTTTGTTATTGTGTATCAATTTGAGGAAGTGGGCTAAATTAATATCGATAAATCTTCTTCATGTTTCTGTTGACTGATTCTATATTTGGTATAAAATGTGATTCGCACAAAGTCATAACCGGAGGAGGAGTAATCCTTCCTTCCACAACATTGCTATTCTTCACTGTCTCCCTCTGTCTTTGCGGGGACAACATATTGAGCCGGGAGGATTTTCACTCAAGTAGGAAGTCGGAGGATTCGCGGCTTTCAACTTTTGATCGAACACTGAACGGAGCTGCGGAAGGCAACGTTAGAACGTTTTCAGGTGCGTTGTTGTGCCTATAGTGATCTTTCTCAAGTTCTGTTTGAAATTATGTGGAAATTATGTTCCGAGTTGCAATGTAAGGAGTTCAGAATATTCATAACCACTTGTTTCATTGAGGAAGTCATGTTCTCATCCGCGTCTGGCTTCGGGGCTTTCTCTTTGATAGCAAAGGTAACTGGACATTTTTTCGCTATGGCAAAATTATTACGGTAATTAAAATCAATTGCGTTGCGTTCCTCTGTTCAAGCAGCTTTCATCCGAGTGCTCTTGTTATTTCTGATTCTCTGAAGTGTACTAGAAATTCGATTTTTATCCTCTATGCATCATTATGTAAAGTAATAAGCCTCCACTTAACATTCATTTAACCGGGACAAGCTCCTAATTAGTCGATGCAAACATGAAATGAGCATCTCTTACAATTCACTGGTTTGACCTTTTTTAATTTTACTATTAGCAGACTTACTAGTAATTGTATATGGTACACTGACCTATTATATAATGTACTGTATGACTGTCAAACTTCAGCATCTTCTCATATTAACTTCAATTATTTTTAGGAAGTAAAATCCTATCATAAATTCTTTTTTGTGTTTGAAATTGAATATTACGGCTCGATTTAACATCATGGATAAAATGCATGACTGGAAGAGAATCCAATGCAATATGTAATGAACAATTTTAAGTCCATGTCAACTCATGACCCATTCAGTTCAGGTACCGATTAAAAAAAAAAAAAATGATCACCGACCCTTTTATCAGCTGTCAGAGTTTTTATCAATTGCAGGATCATGTATGTTTTGTAAATTAGCATAAAAGTAGTTGTTATGTATTCCAGCATTGACTAATGTTTTGATTTTCTCACTGTAACATCAACAACTTCAATTAAATGCATTAAATTATTTTCTAGTAAACGCTTCAAGAATAAAAGTAACCCTGGACTATAAATTCATTTGAAAAGACCTTTACGAATATTGAAAAAAAAAAAAACAAAAAAAAAAACACGCACAACTTTCTCTTGTAAAGATACAGCAAGCAAAAAAATTACTTTGTAAAAGATGTTCTATCGTACCTGTTACCGAAAGTATTTTATTTCTGCCACAGAAGTATGGAAATGTTATAGTACAAGTAACCTGACATAACAACAACTCAAATTCCCAAATGATCCCAAATGACAGGATTCTTAGTTCCCATGATTCAAAACAGAATCCAAAGAATAAGATAAAACTTACGTTTGTATATAAATTGGGTTCCCAAAATACTTGCTAATATAAGGTTAAAGTCAAGAACGCAGAAACATATATATAAGTAAATAACTAATCATTAGATAAACAATATAGTAAGAATTACATTATATATATAAACCAGTGACCTGGGGTCATGGCATTAGGAGGGTTCTACGTGACCAAAGCAGACCTTAGATTACGCTATGCGTTGTCTGCAGTAGCCTGATCTAGCTCAAAGCTTTGTCAACATTTTTATGTTATGATAACTTTGCACAACAACTTCCAATGGGAAGCGGTTGACCTGTTAACCTACGCCGGAAACTTGTAACTTCCGAGCCGGCAGACTACGTATGTGTTTTATATGAATTGCTGAGATAGCTAATGTTCCGCTATCGACGCGATGCTTTAGAATGGCAGTTCAAGCCAAGAGTCAAACATATCGGTCGTCCGACCGAGCTGCATCTCCTAGTATGGAGTTACAGAATAAAGTTGTTAACTTATGCAACTAGCCTGTTTGAATCATCTCCTCTAGACAAGAAAGAACCTCTCTACTAAGATATCCAAGGGAGATGAGAGGAACCAAACATTACTTACGGATAACAGCCGTAAGGAAAAAAACAAAAAGTCTATCGCCAAGCGATAAGACATTAGATATACCAGATGTATTTATTACCTGTGTAATGCACAAATACCAACTTAACCTAATTCAAAGAATTCAGCTAAAAAAGTAAAATTAAAAAGAATATATGGAAACAACTCTTACAACTACATAATGAAAAACCAATAAGGAATAAATGATGAGGTGATGATTTATTCACGGACAATAAATGATAGATAGATAGAATGAAAATGAATATCATGCTATACCTCGAAAAGTTTGTTGCAAAGAAACCAGTGGATAAATCTGGGTCGACTTTTTTCTGGTTTTTTGAGAAAGAAGAGAAGAGAGAGAGAGAGAGAGAGAGAGATGAGAGAGAGAGAGAGAGAGAGAGAGAGAGAGGTTCATCACAAAAAAAATAAAAATATCACCTGGTAGTGCGATAATTCACCAAGAAAGTGTTATTTATTTTTTTTTCACTGAAATATATTAAAATCACATTTCGCTCGCAACGCGAATTCTTTGATAACTGATATCTTCAGTTATAAAATGCATCAAAGGCAGCAGACCACTTTTTTTCGCTTATTTAATTCATTACGTACTCATTTGTGCACAATCACGTACACGCACCTGTTATGTAAATGAGGGGAGGTTTATAGACTTAGTTCCACGAGTTAAAGCCTCCATGGACTTCTTTATAATCGAGTCTTCTCAAAACGAACGAGCATAAATACACTTCACGTTATTGTCTGGTAGGGCGCAGAGGTCTAGCGTGAGCTATATTTCTTTTGTTTAATGCTGCCTTGGAATGAAATCTGTAATAAATTCGACTGAGAAAAGTGTGGTAGGAGGAAAAATTTTCTTGCCTGATGCTGTATGTGACAGTCTGTCTTCATCTTGGGGTTGTTTTTATTTCTGTAAGTGCACAGGTGCGCCCAGCCATCCTCTTTGTGTTGTGGGAGTATCTTCAACAGCAAGAACCTCTCGGCCTTGCAGTTACAAACATTCCAACTTCCCTTCACTGAAGGGTTCATACGCACTAGACTCTTAAAACCTATTAGATCCACACACCTTATAAAGGACTTTTTTTCTTATCCATTCTTTTGATAATTGTGGATCCCTATTTGTTGAACTAGCTTTGCTCCTTCGTACTCGGTTGTTCCGGATATGGTGATGATACTTCTGTATTGTTACAGTTATTTAAAGTTCCTCGTCGGACGAGTGGGTACATGCTTGACTACCGATCTCAGGGTCCGGATTCGATTCCCCGCTCTACCAACGCAGAATCAAAGGAATTTATTCCTGGTGATAGAAATTCATTTCTCAGTGTGGTTCGGATCCCACAATAAGCTGTAGGTTCCGTTGTTAAGCAACCAATTGGTTCTTAGCCACGTAAAAATATCTAATCCTTCGGGCCAGGCCTCGGAGAGCTGTTAATCAGCTCAGTGTCTGGTAAAACTCAGATACACATAATACAGTCATACAAAACTACGGGGGGTTGGCGGGGTGTGGGTTGTGGGGGGGGGGGGGGGGGGGCAGTAGAGGAAGAGTTCAGAAAGGGCCCAGATTTTATGCTAGTACCGGGACTAAAGATGCTTAGGCCCTGGGAATAGTGCATAATATGGCCATGAGCAGATTATAATTGGCTTGTTAAAAATAAAAACTGCAGGTACGAACATATGTGGTAGGAAGACAATAACTATAAATACCTTTGTTTGACATCTTATCACGTATGCATTAGTCTTGATTTTCATCATATTTGTAATTTTTCCTTTTTTACTATATTCATTTAAACCGAAAAGAAACCATGACATTAATATAAAGAAAACGGGAACAAACTTTTTTCTTTATGCCTCAACCAAAAAAAAAGGTTACCAAACAAAAAAAAAAAAATTCTTAATACAAAAGCGCAAATTAAAAAATTCAGTGATAATGCAAGGAATGTAGAAATGAAAAAGTTCACAAACATCAAGAAAAAATCTAAGGCTGAAAATAATTGACATGATATGTAATGACACGTTCTAATTGTTCCCTTATTATTTGCAAACTTACCGAGTTTTATCAAGTCACAGTCTTTTAGCTAACTAGCTTCATACATCACATCACACACTGCCGCAATAGCATAAAACAAACGAACCTTTAACACTTCGGTGGTTCTGTGCGAAACCACAGGTCTACAAAGCCCCTAACAACCCCTTTTTCCAAACTTAAACGGATGTCCACTAACAGTATAAGTCAAACTTCATAGATAGGATGTATACTGCGAATGCCTTGTCGTTATAATCAACTTACGAAGTAAAATACGAACATGCGAACATTATAATAATAAGGAAAGGCTTCGCTTGCTTTCGCCATTTCGCGTGTGCGGTAATACTCCTGAATTTGTCGAATTGTTATCCAGAGAATGTAAAAGGCTCCAGTTACAGTTCATGACATTTGCGTGAGTGTGTTCGTGAGTATGTGGTTGCTGTATGAGCGTTTTGATCTGATGCATTGCGGGTGTAATTAAAAAAAAATAGAAATAGAATGGTGCCATTGAAGTCAGCTCCATGACACACACACTAATATATATATATATATATATATATATATAGATATATATATATAGATATATATGTGTGTGTGTGTGTGTGTGTGTGTGTGTGTGTGTATTATGTGTGTGTGCATCAAGACTGTTTTGAATAATGCTATGAAAAAAATTACTTCCGTGAATATTTTAATATGGACTGTTGTCACTTGTGTGTACGTAAAAATACACGTACAAGTTTTTGCCTCTTACATCAAAAACTTTCAACCGCCATACTATACTCAAAATTATGCCCAGGCCACCAGTAAAAAAGTATAAAGACTAAAACATAGCCTTAACATAGCACAAAATACGCGGAAACATCGGCAGTTTCTCTCTCTCTCCCCCCCCCACCCCGTTAAAATCGTGCGGCGCGCAGACCAATGAGGTCAGTTTCCCGTGCTCCTCCTGCAGTGGATGAAGTCTATGTGAGAGCGCGAAGTGCGGTGGTTCATCCACGAGGTAGCTGGCTGAAATATAGTGAAAGCTACGAGTGTTGACACTAGGACTAATAACTATCATGAAGATCAAAACAGACTATGTGAGGCATTTTCAATATTATGAAAATGAGAAATTAAGGAAACTTACCGATTTTTATCAAGTCACAGTCATTTGGTACTGGTCCCTGGGGGTTAATTACAGTAGACCGCCCATAAATAACAGTAAATTCTTATTAAGAAACCCGAATACTATAGGAAAACTGTAATTTCCAAAGTTTTATCATGAAACAGAACAATATAGGAATGTTATCATTACATGAGGCATAGGTTTACATGTACGTACATCAGTACACATTCTACGTGTATCAACTTATAGCATCTCTAGACAAAATTGATAGCGAGACTACTGTGCATTTCAGGGCCGTGTCCAATTGATTTTCGTTGAAAAAACCTTACCAAAGCATCGGATATGGATCGTATTTTGGAAATAGCTATTTGAAGCCACGGCCTAATAGGCACAAATTTTGCAGTGATGCATAATATTCATAATTAAGGCATTTAATAGAGTAAGTCAATGACATTTAAGTGGAAACTTAGCTACCTTTAGTAAGCACACACAGCTGTGAAGTTAAATTTAATATCAGACGTAATAGCAGTAGTATGTTAATGATCGTAGAAACAAATATTTGACCACTCTTGTACTATTAGTATTTTGGAAATAGCTATTTGAGCCACAGTCTAATTGGAAAAATATGCAGCAATGTATAATGTTGATAATTAAGACACTTATCAGAGTAAATAAAAAAATTTAAAGGTAAACTTAGCTAACCTAGCAGGCTCGTAGATAGAGGCTAGTAAAACATCATTACCGAAGGCCCTCCGGAACTTATTAATACTGTGACGAACTTCACGAGACTCAGATGTGGTGGTAGTAGTAAAACAGTAGTCACTAACTCACACTCATAAGTAAAAACAACTAGGGAATAGACATCAAATGAGACTATTAATAGTGCAATACAGTTTCATGGCGCAACTCACGTTTAACTTGAAATATGCACACCAAGTCTGTGTGAAAACCGTTGTTACCCTAGAGTTGCAAGGATACGTAAAGTATCGTTCAGGTACCCACGAAATTGACCACAATGTCGTTATGTCTGAATGGTGGATATAAAGACCAGTATTTAGCTAATGAATAAAAAAAGTATATATAACGTACTTTGTTTCCCCTATGCACACGGGCCATGCAAAGTATTCATAATGATATTATTAATCATTAAGATAATAATCACATTGATATCCATATCAGTTATTATCATTATTCTTATTAGCATAGTCATCATTTTTTTTTATTATTCATACTCTGACATTAGGGAAGAGGATGATAGAATATGCATAAATACGTATGCCGTATACATATACATATATAAGTATAAGTATGGTACAAACATAAATGTACATACACATAATACCGAAAAATATACATATATATATATATATATATATATATATAGTATATAATAATATATATATATAATATATATATATATATATATAGTGTGTGTAAATGTTCAAAAAAAATTTGGGCATTTATTTTATTCTTGTTCTGAAAAAGTTAGAAAGGCCTTGATATAAACAAAATATTTGTATATCTCTCATTTTTTATACTCGTCATTCAAGTATTACCGCTATAAAGGTCACCGCTGTCCTCTTGTCTAAATCGTTTGGTGCTTGTGTATCGCCTTATTAACCACTTACTCATTAATATTTAGCATACGACGCATACAACTATTCTTTGTTGCAAAACCAAAGAACAACACAAAAAGCAGTCTTGTGGCCACGAGGACAATTTGCAGGCTGCCCAAAGCCCAGGGTGAAGCAGCGGTGTTTACTATTATGAAATACAATAATTTAATTATTGTATTTCATAAATTCCAAAGGTTTTGCACAACTGATAGTGAAAGGTAAACAAAAATTACATTATTGCGATATGTATGATTACCAAATTCCTCTCCTATAATATTGTCATTTATATATATACTAAATTCTTATTTATTACCCACGAGGTGCCACCAATGGAAACCGTAATATTATCGGCATTCTCATGATGTTGATAATGTTACAAACTGATCTTAGAGTAGCAACAATTGAATTTTTTTTTAATTTATAAAAATCTATCACAACTTTCCTATATGAAAGGATTAATTAAATGCCAACAATTAAACAGCAATGGTGTGATCGTATTTATACCCTGCCTATAGACGGGGCTAGTATACCCATGTACATCTGATGTCTTAAATGTGTAATTGACGCGAGTTATGATAAACCGAAATCAAGTAATTACTACCTTTTGTACTGATTTAAAAACAAGAGAATTTCTGATAAAAAAAAACTTTACAATATTAAAGCCAAATGATTAGACGGGAAACAGAGGCCAGGTAGTACCTGAAAGTCCCTTGATTTTTTTCGGAAATGTATATGCATGTACTATGTATGTATGTATGTATGTATGTATGTACACACACACACACACACACACACACATATATATATATATATATATGATATTATATATATATATATATATATATATATATATATATATATAGCTGAAGACATGGGAAAATTCAAAAAAGAAAAGACAGAGTGACAAGTACTTTCGTGTATTTATCACATCTTTGTGCCCCGAAAATGTGTTAAATGCACGAAAAGTACTTGGCACTCTGTCTTTTCTTTTTTATTTTTCCTAGGGTGGCTTCACTAATAAACAAAATCACGTGCTTACTTTTGTGATTTCTTAGTACACACACACACCACACAAACACACACACACACACACACACACACACACACATATATAATATATATATATATATATATATATTATTATATAATATATATATAATATATATATATATATATATATATATATATATATATTTAAAAAAAAAATTTATATATATAATATAGATATTACTGCTTTTTCTTACCTCTCTAATTGCAACAGGTATCAGGATTGCATGGTAGTTATAAAAGCAGGTCTCATCATTTCTTATTAATTAATTTGCGTAGTCAAACTTATCTCTTTGGTGGGTTGAACTATTCTCGGTTTTTTTTCCATCTACCCCTATCCGCCTTTTGGTCGCGCATGGTAACACTGCGTCCCGGCTTTAAATAGTTACGTTGTGTAAGTTTTAGTAAATAAAAAGACATCTTGGTGTACATAGCAACTGAAAAGTGTTTTAATAATTACTATATGCGAATTACACCGTTAATATTCGAAATAGGATATATTTAAAGGCCGGGACGCAGTGTTGCCATGCGCAAACACCACAGGCGGATGGACAGATGGAAAAAAACAGAGTATAGTTCTTTTGCTGTTATTTGCACTGAATATCACTGACCTCATTTTCCTGAATATCAAATTAGTATTTCCGATATTCAGTAATAGAATAGGTAAACGACTTCTATTACCTAAGACATGGCCTCCCATTTTTCATCATAATTATTACAATGAAACATGAGAATTGCAAAACTGTAAAAACAACATTACAATTAAATTTCGGTAATTATTGTCGTTATTTTTATGTTTTTTTCGAGTTTTTTTCATGAACCACTAGCAGTTGTGACAAAAAAAATTCTCTGATGTAATAGCTTTAACGTGTCCTTTTTCGAAATGTATTTCTGGTCATTTCATGGTTTCCAGAAATTCTACATCGCCATCCATCCACCCCCTGACTCTTTTTATGATCTATCAACCCATTATTTTCTATGTTCGCATTATTATTTTAACTCTTCCATTATGCAATCCAACAGATATTTACTCTTGTCTCATTTTATAATATAATCGTCCTGAAAGGAAGGCTTTTTATTGAGAATAACCAATAATGGATAATGATTAAGGAACTTTTGGATCTCTGAAGCAGCAGTTTGCATTTCTATATTTGATTCTGACTAAGCAAAGCTTTCATTCCTCACATATCTTTCAGTCATATTCGTTATCTTTTCGTTTGTTAGGTCGTCATCCCGTGCCTGTTCCTTTTGGACTGGTTTGTGTCATATTATTTGCATGCGGACATTGATGACTTGAGCTATCAGTGATACAAACAGCACTATGACTTCATTTTCGAAGTAGTTTTAGTTGTAACAGGGAGCATTCTAGTCTAGTATATAAGCCCTTCCATATCCGTTCTATATTGGAGCGTATTTTTCTTCTACTGTGCGTGTGTGTGTGTGTGTGTTTCTTTTTTTTTTATCATTGATGACTGAGGTGTTTCATGTATACAGAAATGAAAGTGACACTCAGCGAAGTTTATTTTTCGTGATATAGTAAGTAGAAAGTATTAGATTTTCTTACTGATTTTTTGGGAATATCTATATTTACATCTGTCAACATTTGGATCTGAGCGAGGTGGTTGGTGGTGCATTACATCCTGATCAACATCGTATTAGGTCGTGACTTAGAGTCATTGTTCGGGAACGTGTTTGTGTTTCAGCTATTTGATGCTATAGAGAAATATATGGGAGAATTTTTTGCATGTTTTGAATGCATACGTAATGGCACTACATTTTTTCTCTGGATATTTGTGTTCCAGAAATTGTGAGTTTTCTTGCACAATGCCTTTGTCGTATTTGTGACAACTTTGTGAGAGATAGGAAACTTAGTTAAGTTTTCTAGTGGCTTGTGAATTTGGAGTTCTGTTATAATGAGTTGTGACACATGGGTGATTTTTTCTAGAATTTTCTAGACAGTTTTATTTGCCGAGTTTTTGCTTTTTTTTAGCAGTTATGCTAAATGGAGAGAGTTTTTATAGTTTTTTACTATAACATTGAGTTATTCTCTGGAGAATTGGAAGTTATAATTGAGATATATTTGGAGTTATAATTGGAGGTATATATTATTTGGAGTATATTTGAGATATAATATATGGGAGGGGGAGATATATTTTGGCCATTTTTTGATATTTGCCAATAATGTGATGAGAGCTATGTTTAGTTCAATTATTTTGCAGCCATCTTTGTTGCAAATGGAGACACATATTTGGAGATTATGGGGCAATATTTGTGAGTGTGTGAGTTAGATGCCTTGAGTGCACATTTTTTGGAGATATATTTTTTGGAGCCTTGTTTTGTTCCACATGGAGTTATTGGGGAAATAGAGGTAAATATTTTGTATTTGCCGAAATAGAGGTGATTATTCTCTATTCTTGGAGTGGTGTTGTTCTTTTTATTAACATATGGCTATTGGAGAAATAAGAGAGAATAATATAATGGGGTTGGTTTTTAACCAAATGGAGGAAACATTTTTTAACCGGAGTGGTGTTATTATTAATATGGTGTCTCATAATGGAGTTGGAATTAATCTTTGGTGGGTGACCTTTTTTTTGTGGTTATGGGAGTTTTTTTCGAGACAAGAGAAGATTTCTGTGGTTCTCTTTTTTGGTTTCGTGACTATTTAGAGAAGTGGCATTACTGCATTACGAGTCCTATGGAGATGTGTGTGCATTTTTTATGTTCACAAGTGTGTTATTCTTGGAGAAATATAATGGGGCAAAGTCATGTTGAGAGAATAAGTCTTTGAGACAAATTTTTGAACACATTAGTCATATCCTGGAGTTAATTCTGTGAAATGTGTTCTGTAGACGTTTTTTGAGAATCATGAGTTTCCAAACTTATGTGGTCTGACTAGACAATTCTTATGCGATTGTTAGAGCTACGTCCGCAGGCGATTTTTCTGCTGACAAGCGATGTGATGAGCGCTGTGCTGTTTCTTTTCTTCTGATGGTGATAGATCAGAATTTTTGCAATATCTGGAAATGTTGACAATAGCATTTCACGAAAGCGCATGTGTAAGAGTTTGCTTTCTGGCAAATTCCGTGGCTTTACATGGAGCATTTCTTGGGAAAAACGCGGGAGTTATGCATATTATACATGTATTATGTATTTTGTGATTGGGGAAATCTTCTTGTGATTGTCCTTTTTTTTTATTATTTTTCTTCCTTTCCCTACGAGAGATATAATTTGGGGATTGAGCTTAAGTAGCATTTCTTTTTTGGACGGGAGATTTGATTTTACCGGGAGATGTAATTTTTCGGGGGTTGTTGCTTACGTAAATGGGAGTTTGACATTAAGTCTCACTGTAATTAATTATTGAGCAGTAAAGGGGTTTTTGCTGTTAAAAGTTGGAGATTTTTACTGATTTTGTGGGTTGTTCAAATGTCAGAGTTTGAGAGAACATTTTTTGGGTCTGGGTGTTACGAGATTCTTTTTTTTTCCTTGGGTTCATTACGATTTTTTTTTTCTTCTTTTTTTTCCTCTTGTGAGCACATTCGAGTTTGAAATGTGAGTGCAGAATTCCGTGGAGTTGGCTGTGATTTTCTGCAGTTTGTGTGTGTGCTGATGTGTGAGTTTGGAGAATTGAGTTGGAGAACTTGATGTTTTTTTTTCTTTGAGAGTTGTGATGATGACTTATGATTTAGTAATCATATTAAAGGGAGTTAATTGGGAGACGTTCAGTTAGTGTTTCTGACTTTTTGAGATCATTGTTTGATAGAAGTAGTATGTCTGGGTTAATTTTCTTAGATTGACCAGTGACTTGACTGACATACTAACACCAAAAGTCGTTCCCCGACACCAGCAAGACGTCCACCAGCCGTGAAGAGAGGTTGCTGTCGTGTTGCCCAGGGTGATTACAAGAATTTCCACGTGGGTGATCGCGAGAGAATTCTACAGCGTGTTTTTTGGGGATCTGCAGAAGCCGTGAGAAGTCTTCTACAATGAGGGAGGCATTCCGTCTTCCTACAGCTGCTATAGCCTGTTGCTGTCTGTTCAGCTACTTGCAGACAAGCGAAGAGGGATATTCAAGAATCCTACTTGCAGAAAATATGAGAGAAAATGCGTCTTGTGTTGTTGGGAGATAAAGCGTGATAAGATTTTATTTTATAATGCCAGAGATGTGCAGTTTTACTTATATTTTATTTTAAGCCGGCCAATGTTTTGTGTTATAAGCAATTTTGCTAGGCGGGGGCTAGCATATAAGGTGGCCGAGCTATCTGTAAGGCCTAGGGTTTTTGATTAATAATATATTGTCCGTGTGTTCCCTGTGACCTATGGAATGTGGAGAACAGTGTAGAGGTGACGACCTGAGAGTAGCTGACAATGAGTTTCTGGGGGTGGCGTGAGATAAAAGTGCTTAGTTCAACAAGTCAATGCACGACAGATTTATGAACTCTTCTCAAAGTGCCTTTGTGAAACTGGATGCAGCTAGAACCGTGAGGAGCTATCGAACTGTGTGTTCGTATGTGCGTGTGCGCCTCTTTCTGTTAAAAGTGTCATACCCAAGCCTATGGGGGGATTTTGACAAGAGGGCTTCAAGTCACAGGCAAGATGCCGTGGCATTCGCCGGGAGTTTTTTGTTAACAGTGTTTTAGTGTCCGGTTGTTTGGGTAAGTGTTGAAGTGCTTTAGCCAAAGAGTGGCTTGTTATCTGTTTGACATTTTTCTGTGTACATTCTTTCAGTTTTTTTTAACTCTTACCATGGTAGGTCGACCCCCAGCGCTCCTCAAATATTTTTTATCTTTGTATTTTACTAATTTATTTATTTAGTTTTTGTTTTAACTTTCTCTCTGAACTTTTAATTAACGTATGTGCTTTTAATTTCTCGTGTTGTTTTATCAATTGTTAGTGTATTTTTATCTATGTGTGAAGTTTCGGTTTTCATTTTAACTAGTTTGTAAATAATTTTTAGACATTTTCAAATCAATTTAATTTATATTAGTCATTATTTATTGTACAGACCCTGAAGATGCATTCTGCTGAATGCGAAACGCGTCGGAATAAAGTGTAAAATACTTCGCCATGTTTGTTCCTGCTCCTGCTCCCTGTGCATGTTATCACTTTGGCTGACTCGCCTACTTTCGTCCGTATATATATATATATTATATATATTATATATATATATATATATATATATATATATATATATATATATCTATATATATAGTCACCACTGCAAGTATATTCTTTACCAGGTGGTATGGTAACGATGTAATGGCCTTGTTATAATACAAGTCAGCGGGCAATAATAAAAAAATTACCACCAAAACAAAAGATGTCTGTTGTAGTTTATCACTGAATTATTATCACTTTAAACTCAACTTTTCTTAGCACTTAATATACCACTTAATAAATAATCTAATAAACCCAAAACACCAAAAGATCCAGGCACAAGAATAAGGAAACACTCGAGGAATATTTAACTTTAATACAAAAAGAACTATAATGCACCCACTAATATATAATTAATAATCACTTTTACACCACAATTAAGCACCAATATAAAATAGCGAGCAGTTGTTGACTGTATGAACAGCTGTGATTCTCTCATCTGTTACATTCTTTTCAGAACAAATGTAAACTTTTTAAAGTACTGGACTAGAGAGTGTCCAAGGAGCATTTAAACAGGAACAGAAAGTGCTTAAATACGAACAGAACAATTTACAAGAATGTTTACAGAAAATACAAAACTGTATTTTTAATAATTCTGTTTTTTTTTTTATTTACAATATTTAATGTGACAGCTCGTACAGCTCCTCCCCTGATAGGATAACAGCAATCCCTGATAGCTGTTATATGGGTGGAGATCAGGTCGACCCAACAGTATCTTTTTATTCTGCAGACTGTCTTGGGAAACGGGATAAGGCATCTGCTATGGAGTTGTTGATGCCTTTGATGGTCCGAAGTTCAACGTTGAATCTGGTTAGGTGATATGACCATCTTGGGAGTTTTTGATTCTGTAGTTGGGAACGTTCCAAATACACTAAAGGACGATGGTCTGTGTAAATTATTACTTTCTGATGACCCTCGAGGTATGGTGAGAAATGCTGAAGAGCTGCTATTATGGCATACAGCTCTTTCTCGATGGTAGCCCATCGAGTCTGTGCTCCCCGGAAATACCCTGAGTAGTAGGCGATGGGTAGGAGGGAGTCTAGAGTTATGTCCTCTTCTGGAATTATGGGAGTGGATGTTTGCAGCAAGGATGCTCCAATAGCCGGTAGTGCTGGCATCTACTTGGAGACAAAAATCTTTCTTAAAGTCATGAGCCTTGAGTATGGGGTTTGTTTTACATATTAGATATGTTTTAATTTTTGAAAGATCGTATTTATTTCTGGAGTCCAGGAAAAAGTTACTTTTGATGATGTTAATCTACAGAGTGGGGCAGCAAATGAAGAGAAATCTCTCACAAATCTTGAATAGTAAGATATCATACCAAGGAAGGTCTTTAACTCTTTTTTGTTAGAAGGAATAGGAAATTGCTTTATACTTAGGATATTGGCTTCTTTCGGGGCGATGTGACCATTGCCAATGCGATGTGACCATTGCCAATGCGATGGCCTAAATAAGTTACTTCCGCTCTGCCAAATGTGCTCTTTACTAAATTAATGGTTTTCTTGGCTTTGCGGAACCGTCGATAGTTGCCTTAGAAGATGTAGATGTTTGTCCAATTTCTTCACTGACAATGATCACATCATCCAGGTACACTAGGTGTTAGGTAAGCCTGTGATAATGTTACTCATCATTCTCTGAAAGGTAGCAGGAGAATTAGTAAGTCCGAAAGGTAACACTGTATAAGAAAATAAACCAAATGGGGTGGTAAAGGCAGAAATTTCTTTTGCCTTTTCAGTTAATGGAACTTGATAGTAACCTTTCATCAAATCTATTTGTGTTAGGATTTTTGCCTTCCCTATGTTGTCCAAGATATCATTAATTCGAGGTAGAGGAAATGAGTCTTTAATGGTGATTTTGTTTAATTTGCGGTAATCTGTTGCATAGCCGTAGTTGACCATTGGCTTTGGGTACTAAAATGCACGGTGAAGCCCAAGGTGACGCACTGGGTTCAGCTAAATTATTATCTAATAAGTATTGAACCTCCTTTCTTAGAGATTCCAGTCTTCTACCAACTACTCTATAATATGGCTGCCTTATGGGTGTAGTTCCTGGCTCTAAAATTATTTCATGCTTAATTGTGTCACTGACTTTTAATTGATCTGAACAAACATCTGAATACTCCAGCAGTAACTTGGTTAAAGTTTTACGATGATTAGGTGGGATTTTTGCAAGATAACTTGGCAAGGATTCTAATACTTGGCTGTTGAGAAGATCCTTCCATGATACAAGATTATCCTCTGAAGGAGTTTTCTTCATCTACCTCTGGTTTTTTGAACTGAACTGTGGTATCAACAGAAACCGTTGAGAAGAGATGTGACATTAGCAGGTGCACGATATGGTTTTATAAGATTAACATGTACCATTTGAGTAGGACGTCGTCGGTCAGGTGTGGAGATTATATAGTTTAATTTGGAAGGTCTACTGGCGATGGTATAGGGTCCCATAAATTTTTCTCTTAAGGGTGCACCTGGTATCGGATAATAAACCAGAAACCTGGTCGCCAATGTTGAATTTTCTCGCAGCTTTGTTTTTCCATGTGTTGTAAAGGTTGGACATTTTCTCCTTGAGAAATCAAAAGATTTTCATTAGCAAAAATTTATACATGGAAAAGGGAACTTTTCTTTCAGTGATTTCATATAAGCTAAACAGGGTGGTAGTATCCTCCTCCTTATTATGAATGAAATTTTCTTTCACCATACTTAGCGTTGTTCGTGGTTTCCTGCCAAACATAAGTTCGAAGGGTGATACACCAGTCGAATCATTAGGTACACTGCGTAGCATATACATGAGGAGGTCTAAAATTTCATCCCATGATTGGGCAGTCTCCTCCATGTATTTACGTAGAAGATTTTTTATGGTCTGGTGTACCTTTTCAGAGCTCCATTTGTCTGTGGATGATATGCCGAAGCATAGACATTGTGAATATTAAACTCTTGCATACTTTGTTTGAATAGCTTACTGGTAAATTAGTACCTCTGTCACATTGGAGAATCTTCGGAAATCCAAAGGTTGTGAACACCTTAACAAGCTGACCAATGATTGTTTTGGCATTAATGTTCTTAATAGGCATTGCAATGGGATATCTAGTAGTAGGACACAAGATAGTTAGCAAGTACTCGTTACCTTTCCGAGTTTTAGGCATAGGTCCTACACAGTCAATAATTATTTTCTCAAAAAGGTTGTTTTTGTACCGAGATGGGCTGCAAAGGTGCACGAATAATACTCTCGTGGGCCTACCTGTGACCTGGCATTGATGACAGGACATTATGTACTCCTTAATATCTTTCTTTATACCTGGCCAGAAGAAGTCCTGTGAAACTCTGTGATAGGTTTTATTAACTCCTAGATGGGATTCAGAGGTGTGAGCCAAATCTAGAAGTGGTGGTACAAGGGTTGCTGGTAAGACAAGCTGGTGACAGTCATGCCACGTGGAAGTTACTGGTGCTTTGGAAGATCTAAAATGCCTGAAGAGTAAGACCGTGATCAGTATAAAAAATAAGGAGTCTTGGGGTTATCTGATGGATTTTCTACTCTTTTCCAGTATGTCGTAAGGCTAGGATCATTACTCTGTAACTGCTGAAACTTTACTTTGCTTAAATTTACTAATTCCAAAGCCTTCTCTACTTTAGAGGTTTCAAGAGTTTATTTTATTTTTTTTTTTGGAACTTTTGATACAGATTGAACAATTTTATTTTCATTTACTTTTAAGTTTCTGTTTCAGAATGACATCTGGATCTGTTACTACTAAATTCTAAGCATTGGCCCCTGCAAGGTCATTACCAATCAGTACCTGTATTGATGGATGTGGCAAGGGTTTATTAGACACGCAACAGAAGCTTTACCTGTGTAGTAGGGGCACTGAAGTGTTACCTCAGCCAAGGGTAGAGTCTTGGTCGATGTCAAGTCCGTTACAGCAACATATTCATGCTTCATTGTCAGCTCCTGTGGTGGTAGGTTGATAATAG